>NW_027052708.1:3994086-4294086 GCF_011386835.1 Chrysemys picta bellii
AGTCCCTGAAGGACTGGTACTTGCTTAGCCAGTGCTTCCTTTTCTGCCTGGAAGTCCTGTCTCAAGGCTTGCAACTTGCCCTGGGCGTAGGTTTGAGTTGCTGCCTGGTTCACGATCTATGCTCTTAATTGCTTAATTCTAGTTATCAAGTACACAACTCTTCCCTTTTCTCCAACTTCTGTATTGCCCAGTCCTGCTACAACTGGGGTAGATCCACCTGACACCCTTCCCAGTCAACCAGGGTGGAGAAAGGAATGCTTAACCCCTCTCCGGTTCTCAGACTTACTGCGGCTGAGAGTGGGCACACTTTCATACTCACACATGTACGTCCAGACTGGCCACGTCTTTGTATAACGTCCAGAGAAGGGGGAGAGGTGGACGGGAGATTATCCTGTATACAGCTTATCCAGAATCTTTGACTTGCTTCCACTCTTGGGAGGGCTGTTCTTTTACACCCTGGGGTCTCCTGCGGCGTCTCTTTCAGAGATTCCAGTCCAGACCGGCTGCCTGTGGCTTCTTCACAGCGTCCCCAAACCACACCAGCTCTAGGGTCTCAAAGGCAGACTGTTGGATCTCACTGGACAGTTAAGCTTTGCAAATGTAATCTCAGCACTTGTAACTTGTATTGTTTTTGGTTTGCCTCTGTCTATATTTTTTCACAGCCAGCTGGGGCCGAAAGAAGTTTTTCTTTTGGATTATAGTTACACCATACAAATAAATAATCTATTTGTCCCGGTCTAAGATCAACCAAAATATCCCTCAAGGAATTCATCCTGTCTGCAGAAAAGGTTCCGCAGCTTGGCCAATCTTTAGTTGGGGACAAATGAGCAGTAAAGGAAGGCCATTGAATTTGGCATAAATTTCTCATCTTAGATTTAGTCAAACCGGTTGTTCCAGAGATTTCCTTCCAATCTCTGAGTACCAGAGACAACGGGGCGTCCCCCAGGCATTTACTGCCAAATTGTCCCATTTAGACTGTAGGGCCTCTAACCCCAATCCGGGGCCTCTAACCCCAATTGAGATGGAACAGGGACTCTAACCCTACCTCTCAATATCTGGGAATCGCTTACCTCCCCGGGGACTCGAACCCTGAAGACCTGACCTCCCCAGGGACTGGAACCCCAAAGACCTGGATCCTACTCAACGGGTAGGTGGACATTGCTGGGTTTCTACGGGCTTCAGCTGGTTCACACGACTCGCCTTATCGCAGACGCAGGGATCAGGTGACTGGGCAAGGCTCCTTGAAGCCAGAGGATGCGTGCTGCGTTGCTTCGGAGTCTGATCCCGCACCGGAGAGTCAGACGAGTCCCGGCGGAGTCGCCAAATTTGTCGGGGACTCGAACCCAGACGGCACGGTTCGTTGTCTGACTGCAAAGAGACAGGCAACACCAGTAACGTCCAAACACAAGCTCTTTATTGAAGAGTGCACACAACAATAGAGAGCGGCCCATCTCCAGAGAGAACCAGCCCCGATTACAATAACTAGTAAGGTTATATAGACAGTTCCATCGCGTCATAGTTAAAACAACCCAGCCCCCCTTTATTAGTTAGAAAGCTTCTAATATTCATGCATGTCTATCTTCTTTGACACTACAAACAATTCGTGATGCCTCAGCAACTTCTTATGAGCTTTGTTGTCATGCACCAGAAACTAGGAGAAAGGAGGGAGTTAAGAACAGATGAAGAACAGAAACAGGGAGTGGAAACTGCAAGTTTCCATATGTCCAAACAAACTGTTCCTAGCACTTCTGGTACAAGAATGCGGCCCCCATCTCTTATCTCATTCTCTGCAGCTCAAGCAAGCATGCCCTCAGGTTTCACAGAGAGACAGGAATGGCCCAGCAACTACTGTTAGCCTAACTTTGGCTAAGTTGGCCAAACAGTGTTCTATACTCCATATTTTTGGGCCTAACACAGCTCTATTACCCCAGCGCCCAACAGAGTGATATCATTTTATTGCTGCACTCTACTCTAGAATACACAACACTGGGATTTTAGAGATGTGCCAAATTCTTAAAAAGCAACAGAGGGTCCTGTGGCACCTTTGAGACTAACAGAAGTATTGGGAGCAAAAGCTTTCGTGGGTAAGAACCTCACTTCTTCAGATGCACTTGCATCTGAAGAAGTGAGGTTCTTACTCACGAAAGCTTATGCTCCCAATACTTCTGTTAGTCTCAAAGGTGCCACAGGACCCTCTGTTGCTTTTTACAGATTCAGACTAACACGGCTACCCCTCTGATACTTGACGCCAAATTCTTACGTGAGCATATGGCACTGGCATCTTTTGTATGTGAGCACGTCTGATTCCAATGTGATATCCTGGGACAGTACACAAGGTGTGACTCATTCCCTACACACTGGAATTCCTCAGTCCAGATTGGTCCATGTCCTTCTTTGAAATGAGCTCGTCCTGGGATAGATAGAGCTGTTCCACACTGTAGTTCATTACAGATAACACTGGCAGCTTTGAGACAAAAGTGTGCATCACAAATTGTAGCCCAGGTGTCTCCATGTCTTACTTTCACACGTCCTGAGCAGGCACTGTCCCCTCCAACCAGCTGGAGCTCAATATGTCCTAGAAAGCCAATAAAGGATGAAAATTACAAAGGAGCCTTAAGGAGTTAGGTGTTCCACTGCCCTATAAGTTTGGCCAAAAGCCCATCCTGGTGCAGTGGGGCAGTGCAGGCAGCAATTAGATTTTTTTTTAACAAAAAATGGAGAGAAGGGAATTCAATAGCAATCAATATACATTAGAAGTTATGAAATGTAGAAAATTGATAAGGGAAGCTAAAGCTATCAGGGAAAACTCCATGTTTGGCAGGGCTAAGGACAATAATGAGAATTTTTTAAAGTATATTAGGAGCAAAAACAAACAAACAAATCCTAACAAAGGTGTAGGCCCATTACAAATGGAGATGGTAACATAGTTTATAATAATGCAAATAAAGCAGAGGAGTTCAATACACATTTCTGGTTTTGGATAGAAGTAGGAGGTGTATTCATACTATGTGAAGAGGGTGATCCTCTCTGCTGTCTGCTGGTAACTAAGGAGGGTGTTAAATAGTATCTACTAGGGATAATTTTTTTAAAAATCAGTAGGCCTGAATAGCTTATAAAACCTTGGAATAAATAGAAATGGAGGACTGGAAGGAACCTCACAAAGTCAGCTAGTCCATCCCCCCACACCAAGACAGCTTTAAGTATACCTAGTCCATCCCTGATAGATGTTTGTCTAACTTTTTCTTGAAAGTCACCAATGACAGGGATTCCACAAGCTCCCTTGGTACCTTGTTCTGGTACTTAACTATCTTTAGACTTAGAAAGTTTTTCCTAATATCTGACCTGACTCTCACTTGCTGCAATCTAAGTGGATTACTTCTTGTCCTTCCCATCGTAGAGAGAGAGCCCAAAACTGGACACAGTGCTCCAGCTGAGGCCTCACCCGTGCTGAGTACAGCAGGACAATTACCTCCTCTGTCTCTGTCTTACATATGACAATTCTGTTAATAAAATCCAGAATGGCATTTCCTGTTTTCAAAACAGCATCACCCATTTCAGTCTGTGATCCAATATAACCCCAGAACATTATCTGCAGTACTGCTGCCTAGTCAGTTATTCCCCACTTTGGATTTTTTGCATTTGATTTTTCCTTCCGAAGTCTAGTACTTTGTACTTGTCTTTACTGAATTTTAATTTACTGATTTCAAACCAATTCTCCAATGTATCAAGGTCATTATGAATTCTAATACTCTCATCCAAAGAGCTTGTGACCCCTCCCAGGTTTGTGTCATCCACACATTTTATGAGTTTATTCTCTACTCCATCATCCAAATCATTAATGAAAATATTGACTAGTACCAGGCCCAGGAGAGTTATTTATGTATCCATTGGAACACAGTGACCAGAGAGAAAAGTGTTAAAGGAACTAAAGGCCAACAGGCATATGTCTTACCTAATCCTCAGCATTTCCCTCAAAACCTGGGCTGTCCCAACCTATCCCAGGTACACCTGCTTCTGGGGACTGGGTTCAATCTCCTTCCCTACAGACCCTGCCTCTCCCTGTCTGTTCATCAGGGCTCCCCTTTTGATAGTTCCCAAGCTCTTTGTTTAATTTTCCCACTTGAAGGGCCCCTCCCCTCTCCCAAGCTAGGGGGGTTGTGCCCAGTTTGGTCAGAGGCAAAAGTTGAAAGGCTTTGACACCTGAATTGTCAGTTAAGTACCAGTGACTGGGTTCTCTGTAGCCATTGTCTGCCTTGCTGGGACATGTGGGGAGGTCCAGCAGGAGTTACTCTTTGAACGTCTGTAGGAAATGGCAAAACAGCAATAAAAGAAACAGAGGTAACACATAATATACATAAACATACAGATATCTCCCATGGTCTTCACAGGGGTCATAGTGGACAAGCAACTGAACTAGAGCTTCCAGGGTGATGCTCTGAAAAGGCTGAGGTGATCCTTGGAGGTTTAAACAGGGGAGCAGTGAGAGGAACT
The DNA here is from genome assembly GCF_011386835.1 of Chrysemys picta bellii. Lineage (NCBI taxonomy): Eukaryota > Metazoa > Chordata > Testudines > Emydidae > Chrysemys > Chrysemys picta. The sequence continues at coordinate 3,998,578 of NW_027052708.1, forward strand.
GACTGAAACGCAGGATTTCCAGCTCACAGGAAATTTCGCTATTTCAAAACTTCATGTGAACCACAAAACCTCTGAAAAATTTGTTCTGGAAAGACCAATGCCTGGAGTGTCCAGCATGAAATTTGCTCCCAGGGACACCAGCAGATGCTGAGTGACACTGACATTCTTGTCAGTTACACCAGTGCTTAGAGAAAAACAAAAATGTCCATTTCTCTCAGCTGCTGCTGGAGCTCCCAGGGTCTGTGGCTCCTGGGCAGCCTCGCCATGCAGACTGCCTTGGACTGGGGACCCCTGGGCTTCCAGACTCCTGGGCCAGCTGGTGTCCCAAATAGCCCAATGGCCTGGGAGTCTGGAAGCTCTGGGGTTCCCAGTCTGGAGCAGTCTGCAACGGAGGGCTGCCTCAGAACCGCAGATCCTGGGAATCGGGATCCCATCCCAGGATTTCTAAATTCCCTGCAGTGGAGCTGGGAGCTGATCCCTGGTTAAAGCTGGAACTCCCTTCTCCATAGCAGGGTTGCCCTGGAGCTGCAGACTATAGGACACCAGGGTCTCTGGTGCTGGGGCAGTCTACATGTCGCAGCTATCCCAGAGCAGCTGACCTGAGAAGACTGGGGTACCTGGCCCAAAGACAGTCTGCATGGCAGGGCTGGCTGGAGCCCCCCAAGCGAGCTGGTGCTTAACCATTAAGGTTTCTGCCACAACCTGCCTGTGATCTGGAGAAAGTTCATTGCACCCGACTCACTGTCATGGAAAATGTCGAGTTCAACAAACCAACATTTTCCAAAGAAGTTCCATTTTGTTGGATAATTTCTGACCAGGGACATGATTTTACCTCTGTATACAGCATGGTGAGACCGCTACTGCATCCAGCCATGCTGTCCACATTTTAAGGATATTTTTTTAAAAAAATGGAAAGGGTGCAGAGAAGAGCCACAAAGATGATTTGAGGGCTTGAAAATATGCCTTGCAGTGAGAGATTCCAGGAGCTCCATCTATTTATTTTTTAAAAAGACTAAGAGGTGACGTGATTATACTGTATAAGTACTTTAGTGCATGAGTACTTGCACAGGGACAAAACACTGGTAAGTAGAGGCCTCCTTATTCTAGTGGAGAAAGGCAAAACAAGAACAAATGTCTGGAAGTTAAAGCCACTTAAAGTCATATTAGAACTAAGCCATACATTTTTCATAGTGAGGGCGATTAACCATTGGAACAAACTAAAAAAAGAAGCAGAAGATTATTTACCTCCTGAAGTATTTAGATGAAGACTGGATGCCTTTCTGGAAGATGTGCTTTAGCCAAACAAAAATTATTGGATTCAGTACAAGAATAACTGGATTAAATTCTATAGCCTGTTACCCAGGAGGACAGACTATATAATCTAATGTTTCCTTTTGCCCTTAAAATCTATAAAGCTAACCTCTAAAAGGAGGTGACATTTGTAAAGTCGAGCACTCAAACATTCAGAATGCCAGACTCGTGCTGTCCTCTGTAACCTTAATTAATCCATTTTGTATTTGCATTGTGATACAGCCTTTAATTACATGATCAAATGCTATTTTTGCCACAGAACCCTGCCTCACTCAGTGAACAGGACACGTGGTGCTGACTGAATGGGTGGGTGGCCAATAGTTCTTTTTATACTCACTGTTCAATGTGTGGTTCCCGCCTCTGTGTACTGCACGTCATCCAAACTGAACTCCAAAAACAGAATTGTTAATTTCCTCATGGGCTTTTCTATGGCTCATTTCTCTGGTAGCTGAGTGCTTCACACACATTAAAGAATTTCCCTTTACAACACTGCTGGGAAGTGTTGTTATCTCCATTTTACATATGGGGAACTGAAGTCTTGGGAGCAAAATCAGGACCTGTACATGGCCTTCATCAATTTGACAAAGGCCTTCAACTCTGTAAATCGCGAAGTCCTGTGGAAGGTGCTGGCCAGATTTGGCTGCCCTCCAATATTTATTAAGGGCCTAAGGTTTCTTTGTGATAAGATGACTGCCACCATTCTCTGTAATGGCCTGGAGATGGATCCTTTCATCATCAAAACTGGGGTTAAGCAAGGATGTGTTATTGCCACAACCCTGCTCTCCATGTATTTAGCAGTCATTTTGGTCTGTGTAAAGACCGCCTCCCCACTGGAGCTGACATTCAATACAGAATGGATGGGCAAATTTTTAATCTTCAACATTTCCGCTCGAAGTCTAAAGTCCTCAGGGCATCCATTACTGACCTTCAGTATGCTGATGACTGTGCCATCTTTGCGCACACTGAGAATGACCTTCAGTCCTCACTGGATTATTTTGCACAAGTTTACCGAAGCCTATGACTCTCCCTCAATATTAAAAAGACTAAAGTGCTCCATCAGCTTGCTTCAGGCCCTGCACATAACCCACCACACATCACCATCGAGTAACAGACTTTGGAGACAGTCAAGCACTTCTGCTACCTCAGTAGCCAACTTTCTCAAAATGTAAAAATCAGCAGTGAGATCCAGCACAGGATCCAATGTGCAACAGATTTGGGAAACTGCTCTGATGAATTTTCACAGCCGTGACCTACAGCAGGACACCAAGATCCAGGTCTATGAGACAATTGTTATTCCTACACTCCTTTATGGATGCAAAACCTGAGTGACCTATCGACAGCTCCTCAAGAGTCTGGAGAGGTACCAACAACGATGCCTCCAGAAGATCCTTTGCACCAAGTGGGAAGATCGCTGCACTGACACCAACATCCTCATTGAAGCTAATATCACCAGCATTGAAGCAATGATCCACACTCACCAACTCTGCTGGGCTGGACATTATATGCGGATGCCAGACTCTCACCTCCAAAAACAAGCCCTCTACTCTCAGCTCACCCCTGGTCAGAGATCCTTGGTGGTCGGAGGAAATGCTACAAAGAGACACTGAAAGCGTATCTCAATAAAATGCATGTGGACATCACAAGCTGGGAAGAGCAAGCCACCAACTAACCTCAGTGGCGCCACATCTTCTATCAGCAGTGGCCTGCTTTGAGGACAAGTGCTTTGCCCTCGAAGCTGAAAACAGTGTGACATTCTATAACTTGGGGGAGCGTGCTGTAACCCCCATATTCCTCATTTTCATATGATCGTGATCTTAGGTATAAAGCATGCATTGTAAGGTATCAGGGGAAAGGTTATGATCTGCTGAAAGGCATTTCTATATCCATATATGTATATCATTAATGCATATGAAGTTTTGAGAATTGTGTAGTATGGTTGTCAATAAAACATCCTGTAAATTGGGGGATCAGCCAGCTATTAGCTCCCCAAAGGCAACTGCAAGGAAAGTAACCAATGCCCGGGAGGGGTGTCAAACAACCCATCAACAGCCATTGTCCAGCAAGGGAGCTACAATGCAATGACTCACCTGCATGAGGCCATACCAGGGAAATTGCTCAACCTTGCTTGGAGAGACTCAGGCATTGTCTACACTGCACAGCTTTTAGTGACATGGCCGTGTCACTAAAAGTCGGCCAGTGTAAATGCTGCTTGTCAGCACTTTTACCAACAAAATACTTCCACCCACTATGACCGGGATTTGTGTTGTCAACAGGAGAGCGCTCATGCAGGCAACAAGTCGTTTACACTGCCACTTGCTGCAGCAAAACTTTTCTCTTTCGGGGGTAGGGCTTCTTTAAGCCCCCGTGAACGACAAAAGTTTTGTTATTCAATTGCAGTGTAGACAAAGCCACAGTAATGCTCACCTGACTCTGAAGTGGGGGGTGGGGGGGCAAAGCCAAGAGGGAGGAAAGGACATGATAAAAGGAAGAGATGTTTGCCGTGCTCTTCCTCTCTCTCTTCCACCTACATCTACAGACACCACCACCACGAGACTGAAGCACTGATCAAAAGGGAGAGCCCAGCTGAAGAGCAGCCAGCCAGCCTGTGGTGAGAAGCCTATGATGTTTGTAAGGGCATTGAAAGTGTTAAGAGCAGCTTAGAGTATGTTTTGTTTTTATTTCATTTGACCAAATCTGACTTATTATGTTTTGACTTATAACCACTTAAAATCTACCATTATAGTTAATAAATCTGTTTGTTTATTCTACCTGAAGCAGTGTGTTTGGTTTGAAACATGTCAGGGACTCTTTTCATAGAATCATAGATTCTAGGACTGGAAGGGACCTCGAGAGGTCATCGAGTCCAGTCCCCTGCCCGCATGGCAGGACCAAATACTGTCTAGACCATCCCTGATAGACATTTATCTAACCTACTCTTAAATATCTCCAGAGATGGAGATTCCACAACCTCCCTAGGCAATTTATTCCAGTGTTTGACCATCCTGACAGTTAGGAACTTTTTCCTAATGTCCAACCTAAACCTCCCTTGCTGCAGTTTAAGCCCATTGCTTCTGGTTCTATCCTTAGAGGCTAAGGTGAACAAGTTCTCTCCCTCCTCCTCATGACACCCTTTTAGATACCTGAAAACTGCTATCATGTCCCCTCTCAGTCTTCTCTTTTCCAAACTAAACAAACCCAATTCTTTCAGCCTTCCTTCATAGGTCATGTTCTCAAGACCTTTTTGGGAAAACAAGCTTGGTACATATCAATTTCTTTGTTAAACTGATAAACTCATATAAGCTTGCAGTGTCCAGCAGGCATAACTGGACATTGCATGACGGAGGTTCCTAGGGTTGTGTCTGGGACTGGGGGTATTGGCTAGTATCAGTCGGTTGCACATAACCCCTGCATCCATCACAGGCCCCAGTGTGCTGGTTTGTTACCAGAGTCCTCATTGTTGCACAGAGCACAAAGGACTTGGACCCTAAATCACTAACAAACAGGCCCTGTGCTGCTGTGAGAGAGTTTGCAGAGGTGACAGCTGGAGACAACCAGGGACTCTTAGTGGTGAGGTTCCCCCGGGAACAGACATGTCACCTCCCCCTCGCTCCAGGCACCACCTCTCCTCCCTTTCCCTTTGCATGTCTGACAGAGAGGACAGATTCTCCAAATACCCCAGTTAAAGCATCCCCCTCCTCCCATCAAGGGTTAAATTTCCCTGGGGCTGGGTCACAGAGGAGGAGCTACAAGCTGCAGCCTGAGGGAAGGAGCTCCTTTCCATGGCCTGTGACATCTGAGGGGGAATGACACCCGGGTGGGAGCTGTAGACACTGCTGAGCAGGATGATTTCTGTCTCATGGCTCCAGCTGACAGGGCAGGGCCCATGATTTAAACAGCAGCCTGTGAGCTGCCCCCATGGTGAAGAAACTGTGTCCCAGCCCATTATCCTGCTGGCCTGGGCTGTGCAATGAGTGACTGGGGAGCTCCCTGCTCCCCCCTCCCCGCGACTCTCACAGGATAATTTCTCCCTGTTGCATGTTCATTTCCATCCAGCTCCCCCGCGCCGCCCTCCAACTGACAGTGGGAGAGTCACGGCACCTGTGGTCATCTGCATTATCCTGGGGGCCCTGCTCTGCCTGGTCTTAATCATCCTGGGGGCACAGGTGCGAAGTGCCAGGGCACAGCGCAGAGGTGGGTGCTGATTAGTGTCACTGTGTGAAATGCCTCTGCAATAGCAGGGGGGCTGCAAGGTGTCAGGGTGAGGGGTGATACTGGGCTGGGTGGGGTGGCCAAGGGTGCCTGTTAACTCCTCTCTCATTTAATATTTCATTAACTGTCTGGCAGTGGAACAGCCCAGGCATGAAATCTGGAGATGATACTAGCTAGGGAGTGTCACAGTTTCAGAGAAGCTGCATCTGAAGTATGAAGCATGAATCACCTGCCAGGATTATCTAGGCATCTCTCACCTAGTCAGTTCCCTGCCATTGCAGGGGCCTTGGGCATTGGTGGTATCTTTGTTGCTCCTGCTTTCTGCCTGTCGCACACAAGAGCTTATTCTGCTGAGGACTGAAATGCTTTAGTCTAAGTGCATCTTTGGGCTCAAACCTAGGGGTATCTGGGTGAAATGCAGTGGCCTGTGTTATACAGGAGGTCAGACTAGATGTTCTAATGGTGCCTTCTGGCCTTAAACTTTTTGGGAAAAAAAGGTGTTATCACCATTTTGCAGATAAACACCAGCATGGGGGAAGAATTATTTAAGCTGCTCCAAAGGGGAATAGCCCAGAATAATGGGATGACATTAAAAAGGGAACATTTAAGATGAATGTGAGGAAGCTTCCTGACAGTGAACTAGCCCTGGGAACCATCATCAAAGGCTGTTGTGAAAAGAGACCCTGTCACTTGGCTCATTTCAATTCCAGCAGTGGGAATGTGCTGTAGGCTTCAGGCTCGCACTGGGCCCAGCGGGAGGGGCTGCATGATCCCACAGCGTTTCCCATCTCTGGTTTTAATGACCCTGTGAAAACCCTGACCTTTGTTTTCAGTTTCCAGAAGACCCTTGGATCCCTTCCCTGAGACCGTGTACGAGGAGATTGATTATAACCCGATGAGAGAGAAGCAGGAGATGTTCAGTCGCTCAGGTCTGTGTGTCTTAGCTGTTCCCTGTTAAGAGTATCTCATGCCCTTTCCATCTTAGGCCCTGACCCACAGTTAAATCAATGCAGCTTCAGACCTGTGAGCTTGTCATTGGAGCTGGGCACAAGTCTTCATTACAAAATGTTTTGGTGAAAAATGCAGAGTCACAGACACTGAAACATTTCACAAATTCCTGTCAATTTCACCCAATTGTTCCAAATACACACAGAACAATTCATTTCATTTCAACACTTTCTAAGGAAACATTTTGTTTTTTCAATTTGATATTGCTTTTCCATTAGAAATTTCCTTTAATTTTATCTATAAAAAACACAAATCAACAAAAATTAAGTAATGAAGAACACCACATGGTTTCATTCAACATTAACCTTTTTTTAAATTTTGCATTTGCCAAAAATTGCAAAAACAAAAGTCATTTTTGGCTCAATTTATAACAATGTTGGCTTTTTTTCCCCAATGGCCAGAGAACCAAACTATTTATGCTTTTTTGCCAAGCTCTAGCTGTGGGAGCTGGGTCTGTGGTGAGACCAGCAGTTACTCATGTAGACTGAGGGAGATGAGTTTCCTTCCCACCATACATTGAGTGTCCCAATTCTAGGGACAGTGAATGTCCGTCTACCCGTCCTGCAGCCTTGGAGTGTAACCAGAGAGGGGTCAAGAAAGTGAATGTCTGGGGACAGGCTAAACTACTGTGACAGACCCAGACCAGTGGGGTACAGGAGTCTGGTAGAGGACAAATATACTGACCACTGGATGAGTAGTTTTCTGTTCCCTGAGTGACCAGAGCAGGGGCTGTACGAGAGTGATCAGGAACCTGCTAGAACCAGTTAAGGCAGGCAGGCTAATTAGGACACCTGGAGCCAGTTAAGAAGAAGCTGCTAGAATCAATTAAGGCAGGCTAATCAGGGCACCTGCATTTTAAAAGGAGCTCACTTCAGTTTGTGGTGCAAGTGTGTAGAGCTGGGAGCAAGAGATACAAGGAGCTGAGAGTGAAAGGGTGTGCTGCTGGAGGACTGAGGAGCACAAGCGTTATCAGACAGCAGGAGGAAGGTCCTGTGGTGAGAATAAGGAAGGTGTTTGGAGGAGGCCATGGGAAAGTAGCCCAGGGAGTTGTAGCTGTCATGCAGCTGTTACAGGAGGCACTATAGACAGCTGCAGTCCACAGGGCCCTGGGCTGGAATCCGGAGTAGAGGGTGGGCCCGGGTTTCCCCCAAACCTCCCAATTTATCTGGACTATGGGAGAAGGTCTCTGGGCTGTTTCCCAACCCACATGGTGAATCTCTGAGGCAAGAAAATCCGCCAATAAGCACAGGACTCACTAAGATAGAGGAGGAACTTTGTCATACTGTCATTTGAAAACTGCTCTGGAGTATTGGAGCAGGGGATGCTCTGTGCCCCCTCCTACCGCAGCCACTGGTCTGCTGGGTCGGCTCCCTCATGCCTCAGAGCAGAGAGGTCAGCCCAGGAGAGCCTCATGACTTTATGTCATGGCCCTTTTATTTTTTGTGCCATTTTGTCTCAATATCTAATGGGAACATCCTGTCCAAAGGTCAGGGCCGGCTCTAGGTTTTTGCTGCCCCAAGGAAAAAAATTTTTTGGCTGCCCCCACCTCAGTCCTGGGCTCCCCCTTCCCCCCCCCCCCCCCCCCCGCACCTCTTGCCATCCCAGCGCTGGGCTTCCTTCCCCCCCCCCCCAGCTCTGACTCCGACTGCTCCCCCCTTGCCTCCAGCTGGTCCAGCGCTGGCAGGGTCAGGGTAAGCAGCGGGGCTCCTGGGCCGCACATTAGCCCAGGGTCCCTCCAGCCGGGGCTCCCGCCTCCAGGACCGGCCGGAACCGGGGAGGACAGAGCTGGGAAATAGCCCCGGCAGGAGGCTGAGGAGCCAGGGCAGGGCAGCCCCAGAGGGGCTGTATGGCCCCACTCCTGCTGCTGCTCCTGACTGCCCTGCCGCAGTCCCTGGGTGGCTCTGGCCGCTCCGCCCAGCCCCAGCTGTGGCTCTGGGGGGTGGCCGCCCTGTGGCATCTGCAGGCGGCTACGTGTGCCCCAAGGGGCGGCCCCCAGCCTGAGTGTCCAGCACTAGGAGCCTGCCCAGCCATAAGGTGCAGGTGCTGCTCCCCAACGTGAACCGCAGCAGCCCCAGGGCGCCCCCGGTGCAGGATGCGCTGCTGCTGTCAGGGCTGGCTCTAGGCTTTTGCTGCCCAAGTGGGGGGAAAAAAAGGAGGCTGGCTGGAATGCCGCCCCTGAAAATGTGCCGCCCCAAGCACCTGCTTGGTTTGCTGGTGCCTGGAGCCAGCCCTGCCAAGGGCTGTGCTGTGGTGGGGCTCTGGGAACATGCTCAGGGCATCCCCCAGCACCACTGTCAAGATGGTTACCATGAATCACAGACTCTGCTCTGGGCCTGTCTTAGCCTAATCTGGAAACACCCCAGAGAGCTGATGATTCATGGGGGAGGTGGGTATTTACCCTTAAGGAGGAGTCCCGTCTGTGGCTGAAGAAGCCAGGACCATTGTGGAACTTCCCTGGACCAGCAGCCAGAGACGTGCCCTTCACTCACCCCAATATATTTCAGGTCAGATTGTAGCATCCCTCAGTCACATTTACCACAGTGACATGGAGATTTCTGTTGGGGAGTCTGTGTCAGCCTCTCACCGCTCAGTCGCTATGAGTCACCATCTCCTGTAGAAGAAGGAATAGACTGAGACTGGAAATCCTGCTCCTGGCCCTGGATGTGTTCCCAGTCCCACAGTTCTGCTGTTCTCACTGTGATGAATTTCTGGTTCTCGTCTCTCCAGTCTCCTATTCAGTTGACTCAGTGACGAAGCTGCAGTATTACACTGGGGACAGTGAGGGGGAAAACTATCCTGGATCAAAACAAGGTAACGGGGGAGGGGCAGACTCAGGCCGAGAGACCCAAATCTGGGCAGAGAACAGAATTTCTATGACACTTTTTACAATTGCAGCCATTTCCCCTCACACGGTTCCCATTGTACACAGTCGGGTCTTTCAGGGCTGAATCCCCACTCTGGCACTTCAAGTGCAGAACGTGGGGGTCTGCAAGGATTATAAGAATTCATACTGGCCACTCCAAGCTTGTATTACACTCCCAAGGTTATAGCTTCTCTCTGACCTTGATTTGGTAAATGCTGCCACCAAAAAAAGTGCAAAAAAACCCACCTTAGACCCAGGAAGAAACACTTTGGAATTCCTCCTTGTGGGGTACCATCAAGACCTTTAACCCCCCCCACTCTCCAGGGAAGAGCTGAGCAAGAAAACAAAGGAAATTAGCTGGTGGCAACAGCTATATATGCACAAACCTCTTAAGATACAAAAATCCAAATCCTTCTTTAAAAGGTACATTTTATTAAAACAAAAAGAAAGAAAATACATCTGGAACTTAAGCTTTTAAAATCTAGCAAAAGAGCAATTCCAAAAATTAAGCACCCAATCTAACTTTCTTGGGGGTTCTTCTTAAAGGTTATAAGCAAACAAAAGCATCAGGGGTTAGCACAGTAGAGATCCACAAGCCAAAATAAGAAATAAACGTGATAGCGTCTAACTAAACATTCCCTAGCCAAATTATTTCTTCTAGGTATGGAAGATACTTTTTTCATACCTGGTTCAAACCTTACACAGCATTTGTGCTTATAGCATTGCTGCTTCGTGTCCCTGCAGCCCAGAGAACAACAGACAAAGGGAAAGTGTTTCTCCCCCCCCCCCCCCCCAAATTTGTAAAAGTTCTAGCCTTCCCACTTTTTTATCTTTGCCTGGGGGACTTTTTAACATTTTACAGGTAAAGCAAGTGGAGAACAGCTACCAAGAGGGATTTTACAACTAACTGGCTGGCTGGGTGCCTATCAAAGGGAGCTACACCCTCCTTCATTTATCATTGGGTCTAATCCCATTGAACAAGATTTCTGCCAGAATCTCAGTCACATGTTCTTATCTATCTCCTGAGCACACACGCCTGGGAGTGGCTCCCAGTGACCTCCCCAGGTGAAGAGCTGGAGGAAATGGGTCAGTCTTTTTGGGTGAAAGGCATCAATGCCCGGCAGAGCTCACCTCTGAGAGAGATAAGATTGTCTTACGTTATAACTACAGATGGCCTCAGCACAACTCACTGATCCGAACCCACCAGAAGCTTGGGGGAGGGGGATTTGCTGATTCTGACCCCAGCTCTGGATCTCAGTTTTGGGGCTGGCACCTGTTGCTATAACAAGCTGAAGCAAAACCCTGGATCTGAACTTCCTGACCTGGCCCATCTCTAATTATAAACAGGGCAGCATTTCTACCCCAGCTGCTCTCAAGGGAGTCCATGATTTGGTCCCTGTGGGAGTTTAGCCTGTGGCTGGGGGAGGAGACACTGAGCAGATGAGCCAGTTCTGCTGAGAAGCTGGAGCGCTGCCAAGCTGAGCCCTGGGCTGCCTGAGAGGCTAGTGGAGAGCAGGAGCTCACAAAGGATCAGGCCAGTGACCTCCCAGCGGGAGCTGTAATTCTGGCAGAGGGGAGGTTCCCCCACCCCAGTGTAACAGGAAAATTCAAACCATCTGCAGAGATCAGCTGAATTCACACAGGCCGGCTCTGGCCTGGCAGCGCCCGTGTTCCAACCTGTTATCTCAGCACAAGCCCAGATCCTGCTCCCACTGAAGCACATACAAGAGCTGCTGTTGGATTCTGCAGGGACAGGATTGGCCCCTAGTTATTTCTGCGACTCCTGTTTTACTGTAGTTCTCTGACTTGTGCCCTTCTCACCATGGGCCCCTGCAACTTCCCCTCATGTACCATGAAAAACAGCTCTAGTTATTAGGGCCACCTGCGCTGAAGAGACGCTGATGGTGCCATGGGCTGAGAGTGGCATTTGCTGTTTCAGAGGGAGCTTCTGCAGGGGTGTCTCAGCTGGATTGCGATAACATGGAGGACCCTGCTTTGAACAACATCCCCCAGACTCCAGATGGCCGAGGTGAGCAGTGAATCTGCCTCCTGGAAGCAACGTCACCCTGACGAAAAACTGTTTCCCAGGAGGGACAATAGTGGTTTGTTAAGAAAGCCACAAAGTTCACCCACCAGTATGGTCTACTGGCATAACACTGGCAGCTCTGACCAGGTGCATTACAAGAGCTGTGTGGAGGCCCAGGGGTAGGGAAGCGTGTGATGCCCTAGGTCATGACAGAGGCCCATTGCAGGGATGGAAGGAGCAGTTTGCTCAGGAGCTGCCCACATGGTACTTGGCTCAGGTTACTGCCCTGTGATCCTCACTGCCATGAGCACTAGGGTTACTCACTATTTGTAAAGATGATGCACCAAAGCAGAGACTTTTACATAGCAGCAATGTTCCCTGACAACCTTTCCTGGTATGCAGCTATGGCAGCTTATCTACATCTGTGTCAGACCTGCTGGGACAGGGGGGTGAGTGGGACAGAGATTTTAAACCCAAGGGCCCATGTCCCACCCTTATTAGCTGGCTCAGGTCCCAGTGGTGTCAGTACGTTGGAGACTGATGGCAGTTTAAGGGGTAAACTTTATCAACAGAACGCATTGAAAAGACATTTTAAAAATAATGTCAAGGTTTAGGAAGCTGGGAACAAACTCTGGACAATTCCAAGTCATTTACATTTGTAATTATTGTAACCAAATGCCTTGTGGAGCAATCCCTCTGGACTAGATCCCAGTCACCTCTTTCTAGAACTCCCCTGTCCCCTTGTCATCTGGGAGCTCTAGGATCCACTCAACCAGCTATTGGAATGTATCAAATCAATGTGACATGTAAAACCCCTCAATCTAAGGGTTCCAGAGGAAGGCTCCTCTTACCACCTTGAGGGTGGAAGTGCTGAGAGATCCCCAGGGACTAGTGAGGTTGGTGCATCTGCAGTTTGTAGTTTTTATTTCTAACTTCACTGTGAATATTCTCTTAATTACTTCACATCTTGACTTCAGATGCCCCTGCCCTGCCTGGAGATGTCCCAGGGGATGGTTATGATGATGCCAGAGAAGGGTCTGACCCTGAAGGTGACCCTGGATTGGGGCAGAATGATGAGGAAGGCACTGGGGCGAATGACAGGGATTCCCAGACAGGTGAGTGGAGAACTGTTTGCACTTCACACTCTCTGCAGAGTGGGAGGGCTGGAAATGTGGGGTACACAGCAAGGGAACAGCCCTGGCCAAACCAACGCCTGTGAGGAAAATCTCTCCTTCTCTCGTCTCTCCAGTCCCTCAAAGCAGAGGCTCCACTGCCTGCCCTGGGGAGAAGAACAGCAAGGTCCGTGCTGTGTGGTGCTGTATATGCTCGATTCCCACCAGTTCACTGTGCCTGTATCTTTTGGGCAGAATCCTATACACCAAAGTCCTGTTACTGCTGCACCAGTGTTAGAGTCCATCACACATCCTGTAAAATATGGGATGAGCTTTGCCCATTGTCCTTGGCCAATATCCCCCTCTTCCCCATTGTGACATGAGCAGAGACACTATCAGCCACCCCAGAGGAGGTGCAGTGGTGATGAAATGTGCATTGATTAGTACTTGATAAGAATAACGTGCTAATGTTCATTGTTAGGGCAGAGTGAAAGTTATGATGATCTTAACTAAGCTCTCCTCGCTGGTACATGTTTGGGTTTTGTACATGGAGTGACAGGTAGCTACAGCTGACACTTGACAACTTTACCTAGTCTGGAAACCAAAGATTTTAATTTCCAGACTATGTATAGAGATGATGGATTAGAACTTGTCATAGACCAAAGACTGAACGGGGAACAATTCCCAATCTGCACTGGAGAGCAGAGGTTCTCAAACTGGGCAGCACAGAATATATTCTGGGGCAGTGTGAGAAGCCAGAGCAGAGAGCGGTAGCTCCTGTCCGGGTGCCCAGTTTTGAAGGCAGCACTGCCACCGGCAGCAGCGCAGAAGGTTGCTGCTGCTGGCAGTAGTGCTGCCTTAGAGCTGGGTGTCTGGAGAGCTATATACTTAAATGACTCTTTTTGACTCAATGCCCTACTATTTTTCATATTTTAGTGAGAGTTGGATGTTGATTGCTTTTAAAAATCGGTATATGTACTTGTGGGGAGGGGAGGTGTCAGTTACTACGGATTCAAAGAAAGGGGCCACAATCAAATAAGTTCGAGAACCACTGCTGTAAAGTGCACTCCACCTTGCTCTGCAGCTGCACATAACCATAGAATGGATCCACTGACTGTGTCTCTTCCCCCTTGGTGTTTTCAGGTTGGAGTCTGCACTCGCTAAGGAGTGAAGTTGTCTCTGGGATGGAGAAGGAAACCCCATCCCTGCCTCCTGGAGACACAGGTTATGCTGATGTGGGACATGGTGACTCTGGGGGCTTCAATATCATAACAATTTGATTGGACAAAATAACCCTGTGATGTAAACGCTTCAACTCTCTCTCAAAATGATGGCCCAGAGAAAGTCCCTTCCTGGTTGATAGACAAAGTAGGTGTTTTTTATAGGATTTGTGTGAAGTTTCATGAAATGCAGGAGTGAGTGTGAAAAGGTTCATAAGCTTTCTTTGTATAATTTTCCATTGTTTGGAGGGGGTGGAAGTTTCCTGCTTTTTTTATGCCTATAATTTCTTTCATATTAAATCGTTTCTGAAAGTCTTCCCCTTAGTGGACATTTTTCTTGCCAGATGAATTGTGCAGTTTCCAGGGCTCACCACAGGGAGAGGCTGAGATTAAACAAACCAACAGACAAGGGAAGGCACCTCTGGGTATGGCTGGCTGTTTGATAGCTGGGTAGGTTTACACATTAGGCATGTGGTAAAAGTGAGAAACCAGGTCTAGAACATTCTGAGATGAGCAGCTGGGTTGTTCCTAAAGCGAATTCAGATTTGAAACTTTCATTGAATCCAAGGAGATAATTGGGAAATTCTCCCTGGGTAATTCACACCTGAAATTGAACAAACCGTGAAAAGATTTCCTGATTAGCAATAAATGCAGAGGATGAATATTTCTGCTAGGACCATAAATGAATTCTATAAAAATGACAAGAGGAGGGTTAATAAGAATCTGGGTTTCCACTGAACCAATAAGGCTACAACAAGTCACTGAGTTGTTACTGGAAACCCCATTAACACTGATCACGTTCACACCGCGGCATGTTTATTTCCATAACAATCTACAAATATAGTTTAAAATCGATCCTTTTGAAAGGAGAATGTTTTAATAAAAAGACATTGAGACGTGTAATAGGGCATACTGATCCTTGGAGACTGAAGAGGGAAATCTCAGGGGCTGTGCTCACCTGTTTCAAGGGTTGTCTTCAAGACGGATTTGTGGGACAAAGGAAATTACCAGAGAGAGAGGAAGTGGGCCCATTGTGGGTGTTTGTGCTTTGACAGGGAACCCAGGCTGCTGACGCTACCTAGGGCCTGGGACTGGAGCCTTATAGAGGGAGCAGATGAAGGCTCCTCTCTTCTTTCAGGTTGAAGGAATCCTGGCAAATGTTTCTGGGTTTGGGTTTGGCCAATCCATCTGGGGGAGGTCACATCACTCACAGGCAAAAAGAGGAGGAGAACTCCCCCCAGAATGACACATCTGTCCATGTTTCCCCACTTTCATTTTTAAATTCATATCTTCTCCCCCCTCCCCCCCCGCTTGCTGGCAATCTAGTGGGATCAAATTTTATCGAACTCTGTGGGAATTTCCATTGAGGGAATAAGGGAGTTCCCTAGCCCATGGTTTTCTGTCATGTTAGATTGCGATTCCTACAGAGGACAGCTCACTTACTTACCAGATCAGTGGTCGTGGATCACTGGTGTGGTTAGAAGTTGATTGATGTTTGACTGCGTCTGTGTGTTCCCTCTGTGTGCTGCCCCAGTCCTGCACAGACAGCTGGCATGGCAGACCTCAAGCAAACCGCCCAATGACCACAAAATCCGTTAAAGGACAAAGGCACCCATCCAGGTTTATTGTTGACAAAGCAGTATCCCACAGACTCTATCAAACCACTAATACAGGCATACATGTAACATTGGCTAGCTAAGTGAATGGCGTGACTTTCCATTCCTCCCTAAGGCAGACAAAGACACTCCCTCTGAGATACATTTTTATACCCTGATACAAACAAGTTATATACTGCCTCTGGCATAGTTAGGTAATAATGAGCCACATCAGGGTGCAGTAACTATCACCTTGTACATGTTGGTTTGATTAAAACATCTTTATTGCATACTGTTATCCTAACCTTATCTTTTAGGTAGGTAGGAGGGGAAATGCCGCGTGCCCGGGAGAGGAGGCGGGGCCAGGGATTTGGGGAAGGGGTTGGAATGGGGTGGAGTTGGGGCAGGGCCAGGGGGCACAGGAAACATTTTTTGCTTGTGGCGGCAAAATACTTGGAGCCAGCCCTGCCTCTGCCCAGCCAGACAATTAGGTTAGTCAGGCACGACTTCCCCTTCGTGAATCCATGCTGACTGTTCCTGATCACTTTCCTCTCCTCTAAATGTTTCATAATTGATTCCTTGAGGACCTGCTCCATGATTTTTCCAGGGACTGAGGTGAGGCTGACTGGCCTGTAGTTCCCCGGGTCCTCCTTCTTCCCTTTTTTAAAGATGGGCACTATATTAGCCTTTTTCCAGTCATCTGGGACCTCCCCCGATAGCCATGAGTTTTCAAAAATAATGGCTAATGGCTCAGCAATCTCACCCGCCAACTCCTTTAGCACCCTCGGATGCAGCGCATCCGGCCCCATGGACTTGTGCACGTCCAGTTTTTCTAAATAGTCCCGAACCACTTCTTTCTCCACAGAGGGCTGGTCACCTTCTCCCCATGCTGTACTGCCCAGTGCAGCAATCTGGGAGCTGACCTTGTGCGTGAAGACAGAGGCAAAAAAATCATTGAGTACATTAGCTTTTTCCACATCCTCAGTCACTAGGTTGCCTCCCTCATTCAGTAAGGGGCCCACACTTTCCTTGATTTTCTTCTTGTTGCTAACATACCTGAAGAAACCTTTCTTGTTACTCTTAACATCTCTTGCTAACTGCAACTCCAAGTGTGATTTGGCCTTCCTGATTTCACTCCTGCACGCCTGAGCAATATTTTTATACTCCTCCCTGGTCATTTGTCCAATCTTCCACTTCTTGTAAGCTTCTTTTTTGCGTTTAAGATCAGCAAGGATTTCACTGTTTAGCCAAGCTGGTCGCCTGCCATATTTACTATTCTTTCTACACATCGGGATGGTTTGTTCCTGCAACCTCAATAAGGATTCTTTAAAATACAGCCAGCTCTCCTGGACCCCTTTGCCCTTCATGTTATTCTTCCAGGGGATCCTGCCCATCTGTTCCCTGAGGGAGTCAAAGTCTGCTTTTCTGAAGTCCAGGGTCCGTATTCTGCTGCTCTCCTTTCTTCCTTGTGTCAGGATCCTGAACTCTACCATCTCATGGTCACTGCCTCCCAGGTTCCCATCCACTTTTGCTTCCCCTACTAGTTCTTCCCTGTTTGTGAGTAGCAGGTCAAGAAAAGCTCTGCCCCTAGTTGGTTCCTCCAGCACTTGCACCAGGAAATTGTCCCCTACACTTTCCAAAAATTTCCTGGATTGCCTGTGCACCGCTGTATTGCTCTCCCAGCAGATATCAGGGTGATTAAAGTCTCCCATGAGAACCAGGGCCTGCGATCTAGCAACTTCTGTTAGTTGCCAGAAGAAAGCCTCGTAGTAGGAGACTATCTACACGGTTTTTGGAAAATGGCAGGTGCATTTCGCAGCCCGAAAGGGAGCACATTAAGTTCATACAACCCTACATGGGTAATGAAGGCTGATCTTTCCTTGGTGGACTCATCCAGTGGTACTTGCCAGTACCCCTTCGTTAAGTCTAAGGTAGAGATGAACTGGGCACATTCCATTTTCTCCCATAGCTCATCTGCGCGTGGCATTGGATAGTTGTCTGGGTGAGTTACAGCATTTAGCTTATGGTTGTCCACACAAAAGCATATCTCCCCATCTGGTCTGGGAATTAGAACCACTGGAGATGCCCATGCACTGTTAGGGGGCGTATTACACCCATCTGTAGCATGTCCTGGGTCTCCCATTCTATAGCAGTTTTGGCTTGAGGAGACACCCGGTAAGGTTGGGCTTTAACTGAGTGAGCATTACCTGTGTCAATGGAGGGGTATGCCCATTCGGTCCCTCCTGGGGTGGCTGAGAACATCGGCGAGAAGCTAGTGCACAGCTCCTTGATCTGCTGTCGCTGCATACATCCAAGGATCATGGAGAGATTCATCTCTTCCAAACCACCATCACTTTTTCCTTCATAGTAAACACCTTCAGGCCACTCAGCGTCATCTCCTCTCTGGGCGGTAAACTGACAAACCTTTAATTCTCTTGAATAAAAGGGCTTTTGAGAATTAACATGGTACACTTTAAGCTTTAGGTTTGAGGTGGGGGATGCTATGAGATAGTTAACAGCTCCCAGGCATTCTTGGACCGTGAATGGCCCTTCCCATGACGCTTCCATTTTACAAGGGCTAAAGAGGTTTGGAGGGTGTTTTGCAGGTTGTTTACAAAGTCCAGAATGTTAGTTCCTGGAGAACGTGTAAACCCCTCCCATTGCTGCTTCACCAACTGTAATGGCCCCTTAACCTTACAGCCATACACAAGTTCAAATGGTGAAAACCCTAAACTGGGATGTGGTACAGTCCAATAGGCAAAGAGCAACTGCTGAAACACTAGGTCCCAATCATTGGAGTGATCATTTATGAATTTACATGTCATGGCCCCCAAAGTTCCATTAAACTTCTCCACCAGGCCATTTGTTTGACGGTGGTAAGGGGTGGCAACCAAGTGGTTCACCCCATGAGCTTCCCACAGGCTTTTCATGCTCCCTGCCAGGAAATTAGTTATCGAATTTGTAAGGATGTTGGATGGCCAACCTACCCTGGCAAAAATGTCTGTTAATGCCTGGCACATGCTTTTAGCCCTGGTGTTGCTTAGAGCAGCTGCTTCCGGCCATCGGATGGCAAAATCCATGAAAGTCAGTATGTACTGCTTTCCTCTGGGTGTCTTTTTCAGGAAAGGACCCAGAATATCCACAGCTACTCACTGAAATGGGACCTCGATTATGGGGAATAGCTGGAGAGGTGCTTTGACCTGGTCTTGGGGTTTCCCCACTCTTTGGCACATCTCACAAAACCAGACATAAGTAGAAACATCCTTGCCCATTCCCTCCCAGTGGAATGACTTCCCCAAACAGCCTTTGTCCTGTTCACCCCAGCATGGCCATTAGGATGATCGTGGGCTAAGCTCAAGAGCTTTAAACGGTACTGAGTTGGAACTACCAACTGTCTTTGATGATGCCAGTCCTTCTGGTGCCCACCAGAAAGAGTTTCTTTGTATAAAAGTCCTCTTTCTACAACAAACCGGGATCGATTAGAAGAGCTGAGAGGCGGTGGGTTGCTCCATGCTGCCATCCACGCTCCCCGGAGGCTGTCATCTGCTTCCTGCTCGGCCTGGAACTGTTCCCTTGATGCTGGAGACATCAGTTCCTCACTGGATTGTGGACTTGGGCTTGGTCCCTCTGGAAGCGATGTAGGTGATGGGGCTGTTTCCACTGACTGTGACCCACTATCCGCTGGTGTACAATGTTGTGTTTCAGGCTCCGGCTGAGCCTCTTGTGCAGGTTTATCTGATGCTGCCAGTGCAAGCTCCGTGGTGCCCTCTGGTGTTGGAGTTGTAGACGGGGTTGCAAGTGCTGGATTCAGTGCTGGCACTGGTTCTGGTGCTGGTTGCTCTGCCATTTCCGGTTCTGGGACTGGCTCTGTCTGGGTCTCTGTTACTGGATCCACTACTGCTGTCACAGACGTTGACATGAGGTCCAGCTCCACCACCTCAGTCTGGGTCTCTGGTAAAACAGACTGGGCCCTTGTTGAAGGCTCAGGAACAGAGCTATGTGTGAAGGCTTGCTTAGCCTGGCTGTGGGTGACCATTCCCACCCTCTTGGCTAGCTTCACATGGTGGCCCAAGTCTTCTCCCAGCAGCATGGGAATGGGATAATCATCATAGACTGCAAAAGTCTACATTCCTGACCAGCCCTTGTACTGGACAGGCAACTTGGCTGTAGGTAAGTCAAAAGATTTTGATTTGAAGGGTTGAATCATCACTTGGTCTCTGGGTTGATGAATTTGGGGGTCCACTAAAGTTTGGTGGATAGCTGACACCTGTACTCCAATGTTCCTCCACGCAATAACGTTCTTCCTGCCCACACTCACAGTTTCCCTTCGCTCTGAGGGTATCTGGGACGTATTTGGTTCTGAGGACCTTTGGTGTGACCCAGGTGCAATGAACTGTAATCTGTTGGGGTTCTTGGGGCAGTTGGTCTTTACATGCCCCAGCTCGTTACGTTTAAAACATTGCCCAGCTGACTGGTCACTGGGGCGTGGTGGGTTGCTGGAGAATGGTGTGGTGGGACAATAAGGTGTCTGGAGTTTTCCTTGGGGTGTAGTTGGGGTTTTGGGCTGCCCACGGTGGTATGGTGTGGTCTCAGGGTGTCCTTATCCGCCCAAACTGCGACCAGGGTTGTTCCTCTCTGCTACCTCCACCGATTTGGTTCAGATTTGCCCCGCCTCTCTGAGAGTCTGGGACTGCTCGTATTGATCAGCATAAGAAGCAAGACTTTCTGCTGAGTCCATTTTCTTATCTCATAAACACTGTTTTATAGCATCATTGGTCATAGTCAGGAACTGCTCCTGTACAACCAAATCACACATCCCTTCAAAGCTAGTTACACCCCTTCCTTTGACCCTTTTATCTAACAGATCCATCATCTGGTTTACATATGCCACATTACTTAGTCCAGGCCCTCTCTTAAGGGCTCTACATTTTACTCTGTAAGTTTCAGGTGTAATTTGAAATTGTTTCAAAACCAAATCCTTAAATTTACCATAGTCAGAAACGTCCTCAATAGGCATCGTGTTGAATATGTCCAGAGCTCTGCCAGTCAAATTTGCTACCAATGTGGTCATCTTGTGATTGTCAGGAATTGCATGGAGGGTGCACAGTCTCTCAAAGGTGATGAAATATTCAGCAATATCACTGGATTCATCATACTGTGTAAATAATTGCTCCCATTTGTGGATTTTGGGGGAAGGATTGTTAGGGTTGTTCGGTAGACCCATCTTAGCCCCTTCAGCTTTAAATCCGTATCGAAGTGTTTCGCCTCTGCCTCCAAGCATTTTGCTCCATTTGGGTCTCCAAGTGTTTTGCCTCCATTTCTGCTTCCAAGCGTTTTGCCTCTGCCTCTGCTTCCAAGTGTTTTGCCTCTTTCCTCTCCTCCGCTTCCAAATTCAAACGCTTTAAGGCCATCTGCCTTTCATGTTCTTTCTGTCTCTCTTAGATGCTTAGTTCAGATATGGCTTTAGGAGATGTATTTTCCCTGCCCTGGTTCCTCGCTGACCCGGAGAGAACACACAAAGGGAACAAAACCAAAAAATCTTCCCCCACAGATTTGAAAGTATCGTCTCCCCTCATTGGTCCTTTTGGTCAGGTGCCAACCAGGTTATTTGAGCTTCTTAACCCTTTATAGGTAAGGATGGGATTTTATGCTACTCTTAGCTGTATGTTTATGACAGGGGCCATGCTCCTTGAACTCCAAGCGTGTTACACTGGCAAATAACTAACTAACGAGTGTTAATTAATTAACACTAGAACTATTTGTTAGAGTTTGAAAACACACTAAGAACGAATAGGAACAGAATTACTCAAGAATATTCAGCAGAGACTGCAATTTGTGATTTTTCAGTCTATTCTCGAGAGATATGCTAAATGTTGTTTTTATGACTGAGTCCCACCAATAGTGCACAAGACTGCCCATTGGCTTTGTGCTCTGTGATTGCCTCAGACTAGTGTTGTTAGTCTCTAACTTTCAGGAGCACTAATATTCAATCACACAAAAAAATGTAATATCTACAGGAGAAAGAGATCCCCATCTTCTACACCTTATAAATTTAGGGATGAATTCATGAAATTTAAATGTCATTATGTGCACATAACTGTTGAAACACTGTTTCCAACAGAATGTTTACATAGTTGTCTGGAAGCATATTGTTTGCCTACTATTCAAAGCCAATTTATATTCAATCCACATAGCTGCATGCATGAAATTTCAGACAAAAATACAGATGCACAAAAAATCCCAGGCATGCTATTATTTATTGCTTGTATCCCAGAAGTACCTAGAGGCCACAATTGGTGCTTGATGCTGTTCTAATGCAGAGCAAAAAGGCAGTTCTTCCCTAGAAGAACATACAACAAAATTGAAGCTAAAACTCAACAAGTAATTGTAACAACAATTTAAAAGAATGAGGGATAAACAATGAGGGTAAAAGTAACAAGATCATGAGTTTACAGAGGCCAACTATGTGCACAGATGGACAGTTTTGAGTTGGTTCATGTCTTTAATATAATTAAGTATGATAAATCTCAGAAGTTCCTACTGGAGACATCTGCTTAGCTGTAATCAGTTGGCAACTGACCACAGGGATCTGGAAGAAGTCGGTCTTAAGGAGCTATTTGGAGAAGCAAAGTGTAATGGATTTATGGATTAGTTTAGAGGGAGTGACCCTGCATAAGAGTCAGAATGGAAGAAAGTGGGAAGGTGCTTGTGTGACAGGTGAACTAATGGATGATAGGGGCTGACAGCATTGGCAGAGCAGAATAGGCAGGATTGGATACAAGAGTAGACAAGTGGGGAAGGGTTAGGTTGTGAAAGGCCCATAAAGGAGGAACAAAAAGCTTGCATATAACATGTTCGATGGGACTCGAGAAGGGGACTGACATTGTCACTATGACAGGTCAAAAAGGTGACTTTGCAACATCGTTTTGACTAGACAGGAGAGTGAGGTGGGTGCCAGAAAGGTCCGAGAGGATGAAGATAAGCACCAGAGAGAATTTGAGTCATGTAGACGGAGGGAATAGGCCTGATAATGGAAATGTGAGGAAGGAAGAAGTGGCAAGGCTTGGATCCAGCTTGGATGCATGGCTCTAGAGGGGGTGAAGAGTCAGAGATGACTCATGATGAGTCTGAGTGACAGGAAGGATGATAGTACTGTCAATGGTGACTGAGAATGCAGTGGAGATCTCAAGAGGAATGAAAGGAGCTCAATTTTAACCAAGTTACAATGAAATAAATAGCAAAATATCCACAAGGAGATGATAGACAGACAGGCCAAGATGCTAGACTGTGGAGAGGAATCAGGTCAGGAATGGATCTCCAAACAACTGAATTTGTGTCCAGGTGTCGGTTCATTGCAGTCTCGCTCCCATTGAAGAAAAAGGAAGTTTTGTCATTTGCTTCAATGGAAGGCGCTTGCTTTCCCATTGCATTGCCGTTCAATTTTGCCAGCCTGTGCAGGGACTGGGGACACCGTGCTCCTCTTTGTAAATTGGAGAGTACCAGATCAGAAACTCATTTACAGTATGAGGCCATTTGGGACCTACCCCAAATTAGGCACCTCCATGACTGTGAAGAGGCACTCTCTCTTTGAACAGTACAGAAAGGCATGGAGCTGTCCAGCTGATGTGACACTCAAAAATTGCAAGTGGGAAATGCACAAAATCGGCTAGACTTGCCCTTTGCTTTAGTCTTTCTGATATTAGATACAGAGTGAGCTGCCATTGCACAGCCTGTTTGGTAAATAGGAACCTCCTACAAAAGAAAGTCGACTGGTTTGGCCCTGCCTGCTATTAGCAAGTTTGTTGCTAATCACAAGATTTCTCACAGTGACAATAAGATGCGGTGACAGCTTAGAACTGAGTAATGGTCCAGGGTTAAACAGTCATTGGTGCAGGACTAGAACTTGGGTCTGTAAACTAGATACTGTAATCCCACTGCTATAGAGTCATTCTGACTGCTCTTTGGCCCAGTGACTATTTAAGTATTTCATACAAAGTGAAGCAGCTTCAACAGGTGAGATTATGAAAGCCCCTCCCCCCACTCTTCCTGTAGCTCAGTGCTTAGCATAGTCACTTGGGCAGTGAAAGACCTGGGTTCAAGTGCCTGCTCTGACACAAGAAGAGTGGGGATTTGAACCCTGGTCTCCCACAGCCAAGCTGAATGCTTTATATACTGTGTATAAAAGGGCATCACAACCTCCAAGTTGCCTTTTCTTTTCCCCCTTCAGACAGGGCTGACCTGGGTTAAACACCTAATTCTAGGAGAGGGGTCACAGCTGTGAATCCCAAGTGGCATTAAGTGGCCTTGAACCCAACCCTCTACTCAGCATTTGCTACTGGCTAGCTTCAGCAGCATCCCACTCAGCTTCTGTGAATCCCATTCTTAGGTGCCCAACTCTCCACATACATTTATAGGGAGCCTGTGTACCTGAGTCAGGGCTGGGGATTCCACTAAGTGTCAGGGGACCTAAAGTTAGGTGTTGCAACACTGAACTTAAGTCCTTTTTGTGCATTGCTCCTTATCCCCAAATTGCTCCTTAAAATGTGATGTCATATAGAGCTGCATTTTATGCCTGTGAATAGGGCAACCCTTGGGTATTAATGGGATGCCACCCCAAAAAATGTGAAGCAAGAAATGTTCTGCTGTCTTTTAGCTTTTTATAGTTAAACAAACCCTCAGTTGAACTATTGTGAATTCTTTAAAGGCCCATGCTCATGGATCAGATTACTGTGCCAGTGATGGCTGGCTTTCAAATTCATTTCACACACTTTCAGGGAACAGAAGCAGATACAGTAACTCCTTACTTAACGTTGTAGTTATGTTCCTAAAAAATGCGACTTTAAGCAAAACGATGTGAAGCAAATCCAATTTCCCCACAAGAATTACTGTAAATGAGGGTGTTTTTTTCACCAGACAAAAGACTATATTATTTATCGATCTATTTATAAATACACAGAGACAGTATAAGTTTTAAACAAACAATTTAATACTGGTAAAAAACCATGATGATTGTGAAGCTTGGTTGAGGTGGAGGAGTCAGAAGGTGGGATATTTTCCTTACTGCTAAATGATGAACTAGCAATTGGCTGAGCCCTCAAGGGTTAACTCTCTCACTCTGCAAGGCAGCAGGAAAGGAAGGAGATATGCGCATTTCCCTTAAGTACACTGCCTTATTAATTAGATCAGCTTGCTGAGACCGCAGCTGCTGCAAGCTCCCTCCGTCCTGAGCCCTGCTCTATGGAAGATGGGGTAAGCAGGGTGCAGGAGCAGGGTGGAGGGGGACACCGTGACATTAGCCCCCCCTCTTTCTTCCCTCCCCCCCCCCCCCAGCACAGCAAGCAGTAATATCAGGGAGCAGCTCCAAGGCAGAGGGCAGGAGCAGCTCCAAGGCAGAGGGCAGGAGCAGCACATGGCAGTGGGGGGAAGGACAGCTGAACTGCAGGCAGCTACTGCACAGGGAACTTAAGGGAGCAGGAAGCTGATTGGAGGGCTGCCAGTCCACCCTGGTTCCAAGCCCCCACCAGCTAGCTGCAATGGGCTGCACTTCCTGCATGCAGTAGAGCAGGGGTCGGCAACCTTTCAGAAGTGGGGTGCTGAGTATTCATTTATTCACTTTAATTTAAGGTTTCTCGTGCCGGTAATACATTTTAAAGTTTTTTAGAAGGTCTCTCTCTCTATAAATCTATATTATATAACTAAACTATTGTTGTATGTAAAGTAAACAAGGTTTTCAAAATGTTTAAGAAGCTTCATTTAAAATTAAATTAAAATGCTGATCTTACGCCGCCAGCCTGCTCAGCTAGCTGTGGGGTGTGCAGGTGCAGGGCAGAAGGCTGGGTGTGGGGGGGAGTTCAGGGGTCAGGGTAGAGGGTTGGGGATGTGTGTGGGTGCAAGGCAGAAGGCTGGGTGTGTGGGGGGTCAGGACAGAAGGCTGGGTGTGTGGGGGGTGCAGGGCAGTGGGCTGGGGGGTCCCAGCCCTCTGCGGCTCATGGCAGAGCCTCTTCTCTGCTTCCACTCCGGAGCAGGGAGCACGCTGCCGCTCCTCCCCCTCATGGGCCATCAGCTGATCGGCAGCAGGAAGAGGGAGGGGGTGGGGCTGGAAAGCACCATGCTGGGGGAAAAAGCAGCAGAGGAGGGAAGCTTGGCTGCTGCAGGAACAAGCTTCTGCCTCCTGCCCCCGCAGGGGAGAGTGGTGGGCGGGGTGGCTGAGTGGGGTTGTGGGCCGGGACCATGGCAGGCAGGAGTTTGCCAATCAAAATCGGCTTGCATGCCACGTTTGGTACGCGTGCCGTAGGTTGCCGACCCCTGCAGTAGAAAGCAGGCGGCTGCCAAATGACGTTAGAAGGGAGCATTAAACGGGCATGTTCCCTAATTGATCAGCAACATAACAATGTTAACCAGGACGACTTTAAGTGAGGAGTTACTTTACTTGGTAAGTGGCAGCATCTGACTTAAAAATGTGTCATCAGCCTCAGACCTCTCAAGTAACATCCCAACTTGGTGGAGAATGTTAATCTAACTGGTGAACATATTTCAATGGGTGGAAATAAAGTCCCTCCTCTAATTACTGACATATTGACTCACACCTTTGTGTTGTTCCAGGAGCACGTAAACACACTAAGCCCAAAGGAATACGAATTCTGTTTCCAATATTATTTGGTGAAGCTGGCTTCTTGCTGCATCCCAAATGTTTCCCAGCTATTGCGCAATGACTAATAACAATAGGTTTTGGATTTTTATAACACTTTATTAAACAAAAATTAATCATTCACATCTAATGATCCAGATTATAAGAAGACAAAGATAAAGATAGAATTAATAACAGAAAACCAGCAAATATTTACTGCATTTTCATAACTGTTCATCTCATTATTTGACATGATTACAGTAAAGATATTGATAAGATTTTTTTTATGTGGCATTTTAAAAATAAAGAGCATATGATTTTGTCCCAACTTCAGTATTCTGTAACTGATAGATATGTGCCAGATTCACCCCTGATGTAAGGTAATTGATGCCAATGGAATTATACTGGTTATTAATTTGGCTCCTTGTTTTGAGAGTGTTTTTGAAAGATGCTAATGGAGCTCAGAGTAATTGCAGACTAAATGGACTCAGAGGACTAAGTGGAGCATGTAGGATGGCATAGCTTATGTTCTATTGCAGCATGTGCCATATACCAAGGGACTGCTTTCATTGGGCTTTGGATCAGGCCTCCAGGACACAGTGCTAAGAAAATGCAACCATCCAAAAATGGTTAATAAGGTTTTTTCATGAAGTGCAACTTTAGGAAAGTAATGCATTGGAGCCCTGCCAGCTAAAATACATTAATGGGTTGCAAGAAGGAGACAAGGCAACCGTTTCCACAGCTTCAGCTTAACCAATGGCTGCTCTTTAAAGATCAAATTCTAATTCTCCTCTAATTTTAATCTTTTAGTAATTATTTGAGGCCAATATTTAATATGACATTTATGGCCTTGCATACTTTGAGCAGTGACGACAAAACAGCAGTGCAGTTTCCATGTGTTATCCAAATAGACATTCCTCCAACTGCACATCAGTGTGTGAGCAATCTCCCTATCACGATGCATGTTCTGTGCATCACTAAGTCATCTATTTAATCTATTTTTTATAGCAGAGGCATTTCTAGTACTCCTGTTGCCATTGTAGCTAAACACCAGTTAAAAAGCTGTGAACCTAACCTTGCACCCAATTGTTACCAGGCATAGAGCTTATTATCCTTCAATGGGACAGCTCATGGAAATAAACCTTATGACCAGGATCTACTTTTGGTAGGATTAGGCCCTAATTTAACATTAACATTGTCCAAAGGGATATAAAAATCAGACTTTCTGTGATCTCTAGTTGTTGTGTTTATTCATATCAGTGTAACACAGGTTGAAAAATAAGATCGTATTTAACAAGGTAGCCATCATTGTAAACATACAGGACTCGGTCTGAGGGGTTATAGTTGATACTTTGAATTGTTTCTAACATTTTATCCATAATTATGCTAATTTTACCTTCCTGTTCGCATGTGCAAAATATTTCCTCTTTCCTAGTGTTGACAGGTCTTGTGGCATATAGAACACCACAGATGATGAAAGTGTTGGAAATGGATGGCTTGTACTGCCTTGTATTCCAAGCATGGAGCACATCACGTGTGGTCTCATTGAGTTTGCTAATTATAATGTTACCTGTGTTGTCCTTGGGTGAATAAATTACCCACAATCCACTTTCATCCACTACAAAGTCCATATCTTGCCACCCAACACCACCATAAGAGAAACGGTTACCATAAGCAGCGTTCGGCAGAGTTTTCCTCACAGCCAATGTGTTTGTGTTTAAGTCGAGCTTGCCCATATCTCTTGAATTATATACATTGCAATACATGAAGTTATTGTAAACTGCGGTGCCACTGCTTTCCCCATATTGAATTTTTAACTCTCGAGCATTTTTTAATAGCAGCAAATCATCAAAGGAATTATGAAGTCTGTAAGATTCTAAGAGTCTCCCATCTGTGTTCAAAGGTGCCACCCAGTATAGGTCCTTCTGCGGGGTCCGAAGAGAGGAATCCCTACCCCAGGAACCATCTTTGAAGGAAAATCCTCTCCAGTTCAGCTATACAACATAGGGCTGGCTGATATTCACAAGCCCACCATGACCACAGCTGCATGTAAGCAAAGAGAAAATGCAGGCTTTTCAAAGGGCATGATTAGGAGAGAGGATTTAGTGTGTGTACTTTATATGTATCAGCTTTGTTGCAAGAACAGAACTACATACATATCTTTGACAAAGATTTTCCTTGCACCATGTAAACAGCACATGGATTTCAGTTCTGTAGCTGTTCCAGTCTGACTGAACTACAGGGGTCATCCCACTAGAACTGGGGTCATACTGAAAAAACAGCCAACAATCCAGCAACACATTTTAGAGATCTCAGTTTTTAGTCAGTACTCACTTGCAGTAAATAAGTGATTCGCTTCTGTTTCAGACAAGTGACCAGTTTTCTGTTTCCACCTAGTCTATGCTTTGCACCCCGCTGGGCTGGGAAATCACATAGAAAATACCATTTCAGAAACATTTTAGGTCATTGGCTCCTGCAGTGGAGCACAGTTCTGGAAATATGGGAAGCAAGAAGGAACATCTTGTCTCACTGAACCGCAGTGAGTTTTGGAAGGTGGAGGGAGAATTAGCAGCACTAGTTCTAGAGGCTCATTTCAGATTAGCATGTTACTGTCAAAATCACCACTTGAAAACAATACTTCCGAGAGCTTCCATCTGAGGCTCTCAAAGCAATTCAGATATTAATGAGCACAGCCTTACAACAGCTCTCTAAGGTGGAGGTAAATATCCCCAGTTTACATGCAAGGTAACTATAAAGTGACCATACAACCTATTTCAAGCAGGATAGTCTTGGTTTTTCTTATGATGTCCCAAGAGCTTCAGGATAATTGAAATATCCTGTTTTTTTTTCATTCCATCAGCCAAAATATTTGTTTTTTTATAGCTACACAATGCTTGTTCAAGATGTATTGCTATGCTGAGTAGAATTTGCACTGTTTACTGAGAACAAACAGCCCAGTGGAATGAGCTTTCAGGGTAATGAACAATGTCTGGAATGAAGAGAACTTGAATGAAAGTAAACGCTATCAAAGCTGTTCCTTTGCTCAAAGCGACTGTTGATGACACTTGTTCAATGTTTCACAATGAATGCAGAACACTAAAGTATTGGAAAAAGTCCTCCACTCCAAAATATGCAGGTCTCCCTGGGTCAGAAGCTGGCAGTGGTGACACCAGCACACTTAAAAATAAAAGTATCCTTTTGTCTGACTCTTTGCAGCCCTGAAAGGTGTCACCATGAATGTGTGCCAGTTTTTCCCCCTTTAAAAGCATGGTCATCTGAGAGACAGATGCTAAGCGACCTGCACAGTCACACAGCAAGTGAATGGCAGTGCCAAGACTAGAACCCACATTTCCTAACTCAAAGTCAGGTGCTTTAACCACTAGACAATGCTCCCTCTTAGAGGTGAAGTAAAGTTTACCTGTGTCGGAGAAAAACAGAGTTCTCACTATTTGTTTAGGTATAGCAAGTCAGATGCTTTATTAACTCTCACAATTGCGCAGAGGGAGAGAGCTAAGCAGGTCTCTCAACAGGTAAACAATTACAGCAAGCATTTATACCTTTTGTTACAGACAATAATGAGCAACAGTTGCATTTTTGTTTATACATAGGCCATCTTGATATCTCATTTCCTCAGTTGTTTTGACTCTTGCCAACATACAATTATTTTCTATACCTTATCTACCCAAGGTCTTCTACACTTTATCTATGCTGAGGTCATCATAACTTCTTACACAGCTCTTTCTCACCCGCCTCACACAATCCTCGCTTCTACAAATCTCGCGTTATCAGGGTTACAGTTAGCCTGACTCTTGCTAACAAACGTCATGCATTACAGTTCCCTTCTGTCAGTTCTTTTCTCTGCTTCCACAACCCCCCCTTTTGTACTTCTAGTACAACAAACATTCTCAAATCTCTATTTGCATCAAGTCCTGGACTTCTGATTCTAAATCAGATACTTCAACCTTAGGGGTTTTGATTGGATGCAATGACAATGCATGATTAGCATGAACATGAAAGGTATTACTATTATTACGTCTTTTACAACAACAACATAATCCTAAGCTAACTAATAACAATACAAGCAATAACATTCCCATAGCAATACTATAATGGGGTTGTTGTACAGCCTTTGTCATAAAGCACAATACATCATATTTAGTACATAAGATAGATACTCTATAAGCAGTGTGAAAGGCATACTTTTCTACTTGATATACATTTTGAAGCATGTGAATTTGCCCTTGTACCTCAGAGATTTTCTGAATCTCAGGTAACAATGAAAGCAAATTTTGAAATCTATCAGATAGTAAACTAGTCCAATTAAAGGGTATCTGGAACCTAAGGACTACTTGCAAAATTCTATCTGCAGGCCAGTAAATAATATGATTGCCTGCAATGGTAATGAGATTAAAATATATGTCTTGCAATGTGGTGGCTCACGAGGGAGGACTCGGGTAGCCTTGTGAGTAAGAATGTTTAAGAGAAGAGACCAGGAAGGGTGGGGGCTAGTTGAGAAGCCCACCCTCCTATCTAAATTGGTAGTGAAAAAGCTGGTGCCCATGGAAGGGACGGTTCAGAAATTCATTAACCGGAGTCGCCAGTAACTGTCACCAAAATATCGGGTCCACCTAGCTGAGAGCCAATAACAGCCAGACAGGGATAAGGAAGAGTTGCTTTATTCAGCAGAAGAAAGGAGAGCCTTGCACCTTGGTACAAAGACTCTGTCTTACACACATTTTACCATTTCAATTATTATCCTGGGGATTTGAAATCCCCATGCTTATAATTACTTACTCCTTTCCTTCCACTATGCCCTCAAAGTTTCCAACCTGTTCTCCAATCTCTCTATCTATTGCCTGCCCGCTTGGGCCCGATCCTGCTTTTCTCGCTGAACCGTCCCTTCCATGGGCACCAGCTTTTTCACTACCAATTTAGATAGGAGGGTGGGCTTCTCAACTAGCCCCCACCCTTCCTGGTCTCTTCTCTTAAACATTCTTACTCACAAGGCTACCCGAGTCCTCCCTCGTGAGGCTTGCCACTTGGGCAAAACGCATGACCCATTGGCATTTAACTATTCAATTTTCTCTTGTGGCAATCACACTGCTCTTACAGCATATGCAAACACAAATGGTTAAATTCTGACAAGTCCCTGAAGGACCGGTACTTGCTTAGCCAGTGCTTCCTTTTCTGCCTGGAAGTCCGGTCTCAAGGCTTGCAACTTGCCCTGGGCGTAGGTTTGAGTTGCTGCCTGGTTCATGATCTATGCTCTTAATTGCTCAATTCTAGTTATCAAGTAAACAACTCTTCCCTTTTCTCCAACTTCTCTATTGCCCAGTCCTGCTACGACTGGGGTAGATCCACCTGACACCCTTCCCGGTCAGCCGGGGTGGAAAGAGGAATGCTAAATCCCTCTCCGGTTCTCAGACTTACTGCGGCTGAGAGTAGGCACACTTTCATACTCACACACGTACGTCCAGACTGGCCACGTCTGTGTATAACGTTCAGAGAAGGTGCTGTGCAATCTCCAACTTGCTTCCTCTCTTGGGAGGGCAGTTCTTTTACACCCTGAGGTCTCCTGGGGTGTCTTTTCAGCGATTCCAATCCAGGCCGGCTGCCTGTGGCTTCTTCAGCTTCCCCAAACCACGCCGGCTCCAGGGTCGCAAAGGCAGACTGTTGGATCTCACTGGACAGTTAAGCTTTGCAAATGTAATCTCAGCACTGTAACTTGTATTGCCTTTGGTTTGACTATGTCTATATTTTTTCACAGTCAGCTGGGGCTGAAAGCAGTTTTCTTTGTACTTAGCCTGGTCTGCATTGATTCTTGACCTTGAACGCAGATTAACTTTCTCTTTATCTCTGGACCAAGCTGAATTTCAAATTAACCCGTTCCTTTCCTCAATAGACAAATTGCTCCTATTGTGTGTCAGAGGCTTTTTGGTGATTAAAAGCTCCTCTGAGATGTATGATCTTATCTAGATTGAAGGTACCTTCTAGTGGGCATTGTTTAGATGAATTTTCACGCGTGTAATGATTTCAATTCTCTAAATACCTGCAGGTTTTAGTACCATAATGTACGTACATGAAATAACCTGGGGTACCCTTAGTGGGTGAGAGGGAATCCTTAGACTGTCCCCCACCCATTTTTCCAATCACACACTCAAAGGGGAAGGATGCCCTGTCCGCGCTAGCGGTTCATAAACTAAGGACTCTCCCTACAGGGTATTCACACAGGAGTGACTAACGAGGATAGCCATGACCCCCTACACCTCCCTTCAGCAAAGAGCGTCGGCTAATCTCAGAGAGAAAGCGCCGCTTACTCTGTTGCATCCAGTGAGATGGTCAGACTGTCAGTGGCTCACACGGAGAGGAAAAGGGGAGGGAAGATGGGTGCACACACTCCTAGACCCAGGTAGCCTCCTCGCCGGACGATGCCAGGCCGAGTCAACCTACATGGGTCGGATCTCCTAAAAGATCCTCTAGTTACCGGGCTTGCGTTAGAGTAGTTCTGGTCACGAGCCAAAAGACTTCGCAGAGTACTCTGGGCGTCTTCTGGTAACACTCAATTCACACTGTGTACACACACACACACAGACCACACACACACCAAGGCCTTATACCAGGTACTACTCCTGAGTACCTCCAGGTACTATTCCCAAGTACCTCGATGCATCACTTGAGGCGGTAAAAAACCCCTCTTGAGGCGGTAACAACCCCTCAACACAGGTGCAAACCCTATGCACCTAGCATATGCTTACAGGGGGCGGCAAACAATTCCCCTATTACGCCGCTCAGCATCTGACCTTGCTGCACAGTCAATAAGTTCGGATGGCGTGAGCCCAACAGGGACAGACGGCCCCACGGACAGTCCTCCTCCGACACCCCAATAGAGATTTCAAAAGGTCTCCTACCTCTATTGTGGCGCCATGGGGTTCAAAGGGGAACGATCCGTAGCAGCTGCCGGTGCCTCTGCGGGCGTTGCCATCCCGGACGAGCCCCCAAATTGTCGGAGAAAAACAGAGTTCTCACTATTTGTTTAGGTATAGCAAGTCAGATGCTTTATTAACTCTCACAATTGCGCAGAGGGAGAGAGCTAAGCAGGTCTCTCAACAGGTAAACAATTACAGCAAGCATTTATACCTTTTGTTACAGACAATAATGAGCAACAGTTGCATTTTTGTTTATACATAGGCCATCTTGATATCTCATTTCCTCAGTTGTTTTGACTCTTGCCAACATACAATTATTTTCTATACCTTATCTACCCAAGGTCTTCTACACTTTATCTATGCTGAGGTCATCATAACTTCTTACACAGCTCTTTCTCACCCGCCTCACACAATCCTCGCTTCTACAAATCTCGCGTTATCAGGGTTACAGTTAGCCTGACTCTTGCTAACAAACGTCATGCATTACAGTTCCCTTCTGTCAGTTCTTTTCTCTGCTTCCACACCTGTGAAGACCTGAGTTTCATGTTTCTGTTAATTGATGATATCAAATCAGTGCAGAGGTTGCACATGCTGTAGCAGATGGGGTGTCTTTGACACAATCAGTTCTATTTTATCTGTTCAGTGACGACCATTTGATGGCTGTTTGCAAGCCTACGTGAAAAGAGTTGCTGGGCTTAGTCTATTCCTAATAGGGAAGTGGCCACAGCACAAATAACATCAACACCCCCTTATTAGCCTTGAGAACAGAGATAAATAAACAAAGACAGAACTATCCTCTCACACCTAAAGCTGGTCCCTCTTATGGAGGGTTGAAGAACATCAGTGGAGCAGAATCAGGAAACTCATCTGGGCCTCCGTGGCAGCATGAGCAGGTGCCCAATGCCAGAAACATCTTCTGATCAGTCCACAAAATACAAAACAATGTGAAGAGTGGGGAGAATCCTTATGGCTTGTCTGAAGATGCTCTCCCTGGGAAATTATTGGAACACACGTGCCACTTGGAGAAAACTGCTGCTTGCAAATGCAAAACATTTTTTCTTCAGAAATAGAGGGATCAAATTTATTCCTGGCAGTGATGATTTATCAGTATCCAGATAGAGGGATGCACTGGCCTAGAGGCAGGACAATATCTTTGTGGCCTTTCAGTCTAACTATTGGTAACGTCTGCAGAATCCAATGCTAATGTGTATTTAACTGTAATTGTAAAGTTTGTGGCAGTCTATGAAATATGGTTTTGAAGTGAAACTCACCATCTCTCTCTTGCTTTTGTCTATCCACCTTTCCTAAGCTCCACTGTCTTGTTTCTTCTCTTGTATCTCTTTTCCCACACCTCTCTCCCCCAGCCTGACCCCTGGTGCCAAAGCATGTGGGGATCTGGAATTCACTTACTGCCCTCACTGCTGGGAGTGGGAAGCAGATTTCATTTCTTTCTGGGGCTTCTGTGGAGCCCTGCTGATGGAAGCGGCTGAAGGACTGTGTTGAATTGCTGCTTTCCACCCCCTCGGCCACCTGAGTCATGCCCCTTCTTGGTCAGCACCAGCCATTTGTTGGACTTGGTTGGCCAGAGCAGAGGTTAGAGCCATTTTGTGTATCGCTGCCTCTGGCATTATGGTTTGTTCTTAACTGTCGACATATTGAATCTATTACTGAACTTAACTCACAGTAATCTTACTTCAAAATTAAATCGATATTAATTTCTTCTATAAATCTGTGATTTGTTTCAAATAGTATTGCTGGTACTGAGGTACTACTCAGAGTTTGGATGAAGGGCAAAACATTACTTTTCATACTTTTTTACTATTTTCCAACTTTTTCCACTTGAAAAACAGTAAGAGTATGTGAAAATGTTTGTTTCCTGCCCTCATCTTTCATATCAGGCTGTCGCTGAAAGTTAGTACATCTGGCAAATTTTCCAAGACATGGGATTTATTGTCATTTCATTTAACCCAGTCTTGTTCCTACTTCTCCCATCCCTTCTCATGTGATTTATACACGAATGCTTACCTGGTGGGAAACAGGAGGGTGTTGTGGTTTGAGTTCTATGTTTTTTACATTCCTTCAATCGATTCTGGAGAGCCACAATTTCTCAATCGATTGCAAGGATATTGTTTTTGTCCGATGATTCCAGATCATTTACCACGAGAGTCAGATTCTTGATCTAGAGAAATAAAAATTCAGCATGACTTTAAATTACAGTCAACTTTATTTCAAACATTTTAGACTGGAAAAAGAACAGGAGTACTTGTGGCACCTTGGAGACTAACAAATTTATTAGAGCATAAGCTTTCGTGGTTTCTATATAAAATCATATAGAGTGCAAAATCACACAATGGATTTGGCCTGATGTGAGGGGTTCTCTGCAGATGCTGTTTTTAAACCGGTCTCAGAAAATAGCTCACGAACAAGAGAAGTGGCTAATCAAAGCTGAGAGTGACAAATGGTGAACACTTGGGTTTCTGGAATGGCAAAGAACCTTTACCATGGGCTTGGATGCCATGAGGGTTCTCTAAGAGACGGGAAGCATCACCAAGTTAAGGGCTCCAGAGAAACTGGCCAATATTTTCAAACTTTAGGATGCCTGAATTTCCGCTCCTAAACCCACTTTTAAGCAACTAACTAAAAGTGACCTGATTTCCATAGGTGCTGAGCACTCAAAACTCCTAGTGAAATCAACAGGAGCTGTGGGTGCTCAGCTCCTCTTGAAAGCAGGCCACTTAGGAGTTATTTAGGTGCCTAATTTAAGGCATCTAATTTTCAAAATGTAACCAAAGCCTATTTCATGCCGTTACAGGATGAGTTTTGCTAATAGCAGATATCACTGACTAAAAATCCAACACAAACGGTGAATGAATGGGAATGATGTCATCAAAGGATGACATATCCCCTCTGGCTTGGGTAACAAATGAAGTAGCTGCCCATTGGTTCTCAGACAACCAATCAGAAAGGATGTTTTCTCTGTCTGCACTGAGGTTATAAAAGGCTGCAGGCTCAGTCAGGGTCAGCATACCACTGTGGTGATTTCAAGAGGTGGCTTAGCCAAGCCACACTTGGTCAGGCCAGTCAGAATCAGGCCAGAGCAGGAAGAAATCAAAGAAGGCAAACTAAGAGCGAGAAAACCAAGTGAACAGAGCCAGGAACAGAAGGAAAGAGAGTCAGGCAAGCCAAGCAAAGAAAGACACAGGCAAGTGGAGCCAAGCAAGGAAACATCCACTGAAGCCAAGCAAGTCAAGAAAAAAGCTAGGCAGGCCAATTCCTGAGGAAAGACTCAGGTAAACCAAGCAGAGAAAACAAAAGAAAGCCAAGACAGTCAAGCCAAGTGTTGCTGGAACACTAGAAGTCTGCAACATGTCTGAGACTGAGTCGGACTCTGAGTCTGAGTCTGAGCACTCTGGTGAGACCTCAACCGCAAAAGACCCTAAGGCCAAAATCACCCGTTCTTCCCGGGCTGGGCTGCAGTTCTCTGTCAGTCGCATAGATTGCTCCGCAAAGGACAAATTTGCAGACCGTATTGGAGCTGGAGCCCCAGTATATATGGCCGCGGTGCTTCAATAAGTGACTCATGAGATTGTGGATATTGCTGGGGAAGTCGCTGCACGCAGCAAGAAGCGTCGGATTTCCCCACGCCACTTGCAGCTGGCCATTCACAGCGACTCAGAGCTCAAGAAACTGCTGGGAGGGGTCACCATCTCTCAGGGCGGAGTCCTGCACTTAAATCAGCCTCTGGTTTTACCTTCCAAGAAGAGGAATGGCAGGAGAGCCATCAAGAGTAGGATTGCCCCTGCTCCTGTCCCTGTTAAGTGAGAACAGAGCAAAGGGGAGACTGCCACCCCAGATTTGGGAGAAATGACATGGACTTGATTGCAAGGCTCTTTTCAAATGCATCAGTATGGTCTAATAAAAGCAGTTAAAATGCCTGGTCTTCTTTTGTGAATTAATTTCCTCTTTTACTATCCTACAATTTTAAGGGATCATTCAGTTGGTCAGGTAGCTGCATTGATAATATGGTATAAAAGCCTAGAAAGATAGAACTCCATCATTTCATTAAGAAATTTACATCAGAAATTGTCTAAATGGTGTCAAGTATCGGAGGGGTAGGCGTGTTAGTCTGGATCTGTAAAAAGCGACAAAGAGTCCTGTGGCACCTTATAGACCAACAGACGTATTGGAGCATAAATGTCTAAATCGTGTAGCTTCCGGGAGGTGATTTCTGTGTTTTTTTCATGCATTTCCCCAATAGATTGAAGATTAGGAACATTTTTCCAAAGTGAAGTTGATGTGTATTGCATGTTTTGTGAAAACAGAAAAAAGAACAAACTCATGA
Source organism: Chrysemys picta bellii (assembly GCF_011386835.1). Classification (NCBI taxonomy): domain Eukaryota; kingdom Metazoa; phylum Chordata; order Testudines; family Emydidae; genus Chrysemys; species Chrysemys picta. The sequence continues at coordinate 4,035,817 of NW_027052708.1, forward strand.
CAGAAAAATGTAATCCATTACACATGAAGGATAAAGCCTATGGGCCTGGTTTTTCTTTTTCTTTTGTTCTTTTTGTTTTGTTTTGTTATTTTTTAGTTCCCCCATTATAAAACCATTGACTCGTTTAGAGTAATATCCGATTTATACAGTATAAGTGATACTAGAATCAGGCTTTCTGAAATTATTAAATACCTGGAGGGGTTCACATAAACTTTGATCACCTTTTTAAAGGGAAAACATTACCCACTTGCCAGCACACAGGTATACAGGGAGACTTACAAGTAAAAGAGAGCCATCTGCAGACGACTGTCCTGGTTAATGGGAGTCATCAAGATTCCAAACCACCATTAATGGCCCACACTTTGCATAATTACAATAGGCCCTCAGAGTTCTATTTCATATTTCTAGTTTCAGATACATGAGTGGTACATTTAGACAAATAGGATGACCACACTCAGTAGATTAGAAACTTTGTAATGATACCTTACAAGAGACCTTTTGCATGAAGCATATTCCAGTTACATTATATTTAACTCATTAGCAGATTTTCATAAAATCATATAGAGTGCAACATCACCCAATGGATTTGGCCTGATGTGAGGGGTTCTCTGCAGATGCTGTTTTTAAACCGGTCTCAGAAAATAGCTCACGAACAAGAGAAGCGGCTAATCAAAGCTGAGAGTGACAAATGGTGAACACTTGGGTTTCTGGAATGGCAAAGAACCCTTACCATGGGCTTGGGTGCCATGAGGGTTCTCTAAGAGACGGGAAGCATCACCAAGTTAAGGGCTCCAGAGAAACTGGCCAATATTTTCAAACTTTAGGATGCCTGAATTTCCGCCCCTAAACCCACTTTTAAGCAACTAACTAAAAGTGACCTGATTGCCATAGGTGCTGAGCACTCCAAACTCCTAGTGAAATCAACAGGAGCTGTGGGTGCTCAGCTCCTCTTCAAATCAGGCCACTTAGGAGTTATTTAGGTGCCTAATTTAAGGCATCTAATTTTCAAAATGTAACCAAAGCCTATTTCATGCCGTTACAGGATGAGTTTTGCTAATAGCAGATATCACTGACTAAAAATCCAACACAAACGGTGAATGAATGGGAATGATGTCATCAAAGGATGACATATTCCCCTCTGGCTTGGGTAACAAATGAAGTAGCTGCCCATTGGTTCTCAGACAACCAATCAGAAAGGATGTTTTCTCTGGCTGCACTGAGGTTATAAAAGGCTGCAGGCTCAGTCAGGGTAAGCATACTACTGTGGTGATTTCAAGAGGTGGCTTAGCCAAGCCACAGCCACACTTTGTCAGGCCAGTCAGAATCAGGCCAGACCAGGAAGAAATCAAAGAAGGCAAACTAAGAGCAAGAAAACCAAGTGAACAGAGCCAGGAGCAGAAGGAAAGAGAGTCACGCAAGCCAAGGAAAGAAAGACACAGGCAAGTGGAGCCAAGCAAGGAAACATCCACTGAAGCCAAGCAAGTCAAGAAAAAAGCTAGGCAGGCCAATTCCTGAGGAAAGACTCAGGTAAACCAAGCAGAGAAAACAAAAGAAAGCCAAGAAAGTCAAGCCAAGTGTTGCTGGAACACTAGAAGTCTGCAACATGTCTGAGACTGAGTCGGAGTCTGAGTCTGAGCACTCTGGTGAGACCTCAACCGCAAAAGACCCTAAGGCCAAAATCACCCGTTCTTCCCGGGCTGGGCTGCAGTTCTCTGTCAGTCGCATAGACAGATTGCTCCGCAAAGGACAATTTGCAAACCGTATTGGAGCTGGAGCCCCAGTATATATTGCCGCGGTGCTTCAATAAGTGACTCATGAGATTGTGGATATTGCTGGGGAAGTCGCTGCACGCAGCAAGAAGCGTCGGATTTCCCCACGCCACTTGCAGCTGGCCATTCACAGCGACTCAGAGCTCAAGAAACTGCTGGGAGGGGTCACCATCTCTCAGGGCGGAGTCCTGCACTTAAATCAGCCTCTGGTTTTACCTTCCAAGAAGAGGAATGGCAGGAGAGCCATCAAGAGAAGGATTGCCCCTGCTCCTGTCCCTGTTAAGTGAGAACAGAGCAAAGGGGAGACTGCCACCCCAGATTTGGGAGAAATGACATTGACTTGATTGCAAGGCTCTTTTCAAATGCATCACTATGGTCTAATAAAAGCAGTTAAAATGCCTGGTCTTCTTTTGTGAATTAATTTCCTCTTTTACTATCCTACAATTTTAAGGGATCATTCAGTTGGTCAGGTAGCTGCATTGATAATATGGTATAAAAGCCTAGAAAGATAGAACTCCATCATTTCATTAAGAAATTTACATCAGAAATTGTCTAAATGGTGTCAAGTATCAGAGGGGTAGGCGTGTTAGTCTGGATCTGTAAAAAGCGACAAAGAGTCCTGTGGCACCTTATAGACCAACAGACGTATTGGAGCATAAATGTCTAAATCGTGTAGCTTCTGGGAGGTGATTTCTGTGTTTTTTTCTGGCATTTCCCCAATAGATTGAAGATTAGGAACATTTTTCCCATAGTGAAGTTGATGTGTACTGCATGTTTTGTGAAAACAGAAAAAAGAACAAACTCATGACAGAAAAATGTAATCCATTACACATGAAGGATAAAGCCTATGGGCCTGGTTTTTCTTTTTTTCTTTTGTTCTTTTTGTTTTGTTTTGTTATGTTTTATTTCCCCCATTATAAAACCATTGACTCGTTTAGAGTAATATCAGATTTATACAGTATAAGTGATACTAGAATCAGGCTTTCTGAAATTATTAAATACCTGGAGTGGTTCACATAAACTTTGATCACCTTTTTAAAGGGAAAACATTACCCACTTGTCAGCACACAGGTATACAGGGAGACTTACAAGTAAAAGAGAGCCATCTGCAGACGATTGTCCTGGTTAATGGGAGCAGGGCCGGCTTTAGGCCAATTCCACCAATTCCCCCAAATTGGGCCCCGCGCCTAAGAGGGCCCCGCGCCCAGTGGCAGGGCTGCCGGGGTGGGGGCAAGTGGCCGAGAATCCCTTCCCTGGCTAGAGGCTCCTTTTTAATTTTTACTCACCCTGCAGCGCTCCGGGTCTTCGGCAACACTTCAGCAGCAGGTCCTTCACTCGCTCTGGGTCTTCGGCAGCACTTCGGCAGCAGGTCCTTCAGTGCCACCAAAGACCCGGAGCGAGTGAAGGACAAATCGCCGAAGACTACGAGTGCCGCCCGGTGAGTACATGCCCCAGATGTTTTTTTTACGTGTTTTTTTCTTTTTTCAGTCATCCTTGCCGGGGCCCCGTCAAAACTGTTCGAATCGGGCCCCTCACTTCCTAAAGCCGGCTGTGAATGGTAGTCATCAAGATTCCAAACCACCGTTAATGGCCCACACTTTGCATAATTACAATATGCCCTCAGAGTTATATTTCATATTTCTAGTTTCAGATACATGAGTGGTACATTTAGACAAATAGGACTCTGATTAAACCCTGTGTATGCATGTTATACTGCACTACCTCTAATTTCACATCCACACTGAGGACCAAGGACAACTAAAATGCCATCATAATCCACTCCAGCAAATCCTTCAAAAGGAGCTTGCAAGTGGACAGCAAGAACTGCCTGCTGCTCCAGCCAACTGCCCTGCCTAATGTTCCCTGTATGTGAATAACAAAGGCTGTGTCTATGTGCAGTTCAGAGAATCCCAGCCCACTGTCCCTCAGTGTGGGCAGCTCCACCCAGTAATGAACGATTCTTGTATCTGCCTCTTTTTTGTTTTTCCATTCATTCTTTCTTTGTTTCTTTTGTTTTGTTTCATTCTTTTAGGTTTTTTGTTTCATTCTTTATTCACACCTTCATTCCTTCATGTATCGTGTCCCTGTGTTTCCCTCACTGTTCTGAAGGAACTCTTTGTCCTAAGACTCTTCAGTCCAATTCTGCACTCAGAGACGTAGCTTTGTTTTTCAGCTTTAGCATCTCGTAGCTTGAGCTTTAGAATCTCCAAGGGGCATATGAAGTAAACTATTTTTCCCACTGCTGTCTGTCCAGAGCAAGACGTTTGACTCCACTGTAAGTTGTCTCCATGATGGCAACATACTTTTCAATCATCCTGATCAGAAAAGTAGATACATTTCCAGTTGAAATCTGTGACAATTGCATCCACTTGAGTTCTATGGTTTTTTTCTTTCCCAGGCAGTGAGGTTTCTCCGGTGCATTAATAGCAATGGATTGTGTCTCCATGGCAGATACAAGCATCTGCCTGGAGGATTTGAGTGATAAGTGAATCTGAATCTGAATTAATGAAGTGGAAAATAGAGGGTAGAGGCAGGTCTGTCCGAAAGGTGTTTGAGAACTGCCACAGTGTTAAATGCAGGATGGGAGTGCCTGGGGTTTTATTGTCAGGATTCTTTTCCCTTTGTTCTACACAATCCTGAGATACAATATACTTGTGCCCCAAAAGATCTCTGGTTTCAGTCTCTCTGCAGACAGTGAATCTGTCCTGCACAGCACCCTTGCTGCAAAGTTTGACCTTCTCCTTTCAGACAGGTCGCTTCCCACCATTGCCCAAGCTCCCTGAATGATAAGAACCAGCCAACTGGGAAATGGGGGAGAGGAGGGTTTAAAACAGGATTACCGATTATAAATATTGGAACAAATCTGTGGCACCCAAGGACTTCCCTGTTGTCACTCTGCTGCACTGCATGGTCCCTCAGGGCTGCACTGTGACTGTGCACATAGGACTCGGCTTCTCCTACCCCAAAACCCCAGGCCTCAATGACTGGAGCTAAAGGAGATTCTCCACTAGCTGTTAGCAGTATAGAGCCTACAACTAAGCACTTCTTATTCCATCTAACAATGCCCTGCAGTGCACACATACACTAGACAGTTGAGTACAGTGTTAGTGCTGTTTTATAATGGGGATGATTCACGTTTGCTTCCTGCCCCCATTGAGCCACCTTGTTGTTATAGGAATGAATACAAACCACAACATGCATATGACCAATGAATAATTTACATTGTAGTTCCCACATTGCAGCAGCCACTGTAAGTACACTGGGTTCTCTCCAGCCTAGGGTGGCCATATGTCCCATTTTGGCCAGGACAGTCCCTTTTTTAAGCCTTGTCCTGGCTGCCCTGACTTTTTTTGGCAAAAGTGGGCATTTGTCCAATTTGCTTTTGTAGTGTGGTGCAGAGTGGAGGGGCGACTGTAGCCCTGGACAGGGAGACAGGCAGTGCTCAGGTAGGGGGCAGGCAGGGCACCAGTGAGCAGCGACAGCCTCGCGCGGGGGGCAGGCAGGGCTCCAGTGAGTGGCGACAGCCTCGTGTGTGAGGCAGGCAGGACTTGAGCGAGCAGCAGCCCCAGCCCTGCATGGGGAGAGTGGCTCAGGCAAGCAGCTTGGGCCAGCCTCTTGCAGTGTCCTGTTTTCCGTTTGGGAAATATGGTCACCCTACTCCAGCCACAACCCTGTGGCGCTTGAGTCCCCTGAAGCACTTCCTCCTGCTGAGACACCTGTTGCCCGTTCCTGATAGTAGGACCTTTCCCCAAATGTGATTTGTATTCAATGGACTCAGTTAATACGGTCCAATAATTTGTACTATGGTCCTAGTCAAACAGCTGGAACATTAGATCCCTCACCCTACATGGAACTTACTGTGCTTCATGGCAACACCCTTTCTGTCTCTAGGTGTTTATAGAGCACTGTAGAAGGGCTCGGCCGAGGCTCGTCCCTCTGCGGGGCTGTGGGGTATCCCACCGCCTCGCAATAGTTCGCTATGGGCCCAAGCCCTGGGTCAGGGCGGGCCAGTAAACAAACAGTCAGGAGCTCAGGCCCTTAGGCAGGGTCTGAGCCAATAGTTCAATATGAGCCCAAGCCCTGGGTCATGGCAGGGCAGTAAACAAACAGTAAACGCCACCAGCACTCCCAGCTATCTCCGAGACACCACAGATTTCCTGAGAAAACTACAATGCATTGGTGACCTCCCAGAAAACACCATCCTAGCCACCATGGATGTAGAGGCTCTCTACACAAACATCCCACACACAGATGGAATACAAGCTGTCAGGAACAGTATCCCTGATGATGACACAGCACAACTTATTGCTGAGCTCTGTGACTTTATCCTCACGCACAATTATTTCAAATTTGGTGACAATATATACCTCCAGACCAGAGGCACCGCTATGGGCACCCGCATGGCCCCACAATATGCCAACATTTTTATGGCTGACCTGGAACAACGCTTCTCAGCTCTCGTCCACTCATGCCCCTTCTCTACCTACGCTATACTGATGACATCTTCATCGTCTGGACCCATGGGAAGGAGACCCTGGAAGAATTCCACCATGATTTCAACAGCTTCCACCCCACCATCAACCTCAGCCTGGACCAATCTACACGGGAGGTCCACTTCCTAGACACCACTGTACAAATAAGCGATGGCCACATTAACACCACCCTATACTGAAAACCCACCGACCGCTACGCCTACCTTCATGCCTCCAGCTTCCACCCCGGTCATACCACACGATCCATCGTCTATAGCCAAGCACTGAGGTACAATCGCATCTGCTCCAACCCCTCACACAGAGACCAACACCTACAAGATCTTCACCAAGCATTCTCAAAACTACGATACCCACACAAGGAAATAAAGAAACAAATCAACAGAGCCAGACGTGTACCCAGAAGTCTCCTGCTACAAGACAGGCCCAGAAGAGAAACCAACAGAACTCCACTGGCCATCACCTACAGTCCTCAGCTTAACCTCTCCAACGCATCATCAGTGATCTACAACCCATCCTGGACAATGATCCCTCACTTTCACAGACCTTGGGAGGCAGGCCCGTCCTCGCCCACAGACAACCTGCCAACCTTAAGCATATTCTCACCAGCAACCACGCACCGCACCATAACAACTCTACCTCAGGAACCAACCCATGCAACAAACCTCGATGCCAACTCTGCCCACATATCTACACCAGCAACACCATCACAGGACCTAACCAGATCAGCTACAACATCACCGGCTTATTCACCTGCACGTCCACCAATGTTATATATGCCATCATATGCCAGCAATGCCCCTCTGCTATGTACATTGGCCAAACTGGACAGTCACTACGCAAGAGGATAAATGGACACAAGTCAGATGTCAGGAATGGCAATATACAAAAACCTGTAGGAGAACACTTGAACCTCCCTGGCCACACAATAGCAGATGTAAAGGTAGCCATCTTACAGCAAAAAAACTTCAGGACCAGACTCCAAAGAGAAACTGCTGAGCTTCAGTTCATTTGCAAATTTGACACCATCAGATCAGGATTAAACAAAGACTGTGAATGGCTATCCAACTACAGAAGCAGTTTCTCCTCCCTTGGTGTTCACACCTCAACTGCTAGCAGAGCACCTCACCCTCCCTGATTGAACTAACCTCGTTATCTCCATACTGATTTATACCTGCCTCTGGAGATTTCCATTACTTGCATTTGAAGAAGTGAGGTTCTTACCCACGAAAGCTTATGCTCCCAATACTTCTGTTAGTATCAAAGGTGCCACAGGACCCTCTGTTTCTGTTTCCAACAGAATGTTTACATATTGTTTTCAAAGCCAATTTATATTCAATCCACATAGCTGCAAGCATGAAATTTCAGACAAAAACACAGATGCATAAAAAATCCCAGGCATGCTATTATTTATTGCTTGTATCCCAGAAGTACCTAGAGGCCACAATTGGTGCTCAATGCTGTTCTAATGCAGAGCAAAAAGGCAGTTCCTCCCTAGAAGAACATACATCAAAATTGAAGCTAAGACGTAACAAGTAATTGTAACATCAATTTAAAAGAATGAGAGATAAACAATGAGGGTAAAAGTAACAAGACCACGAGTTTACAGAGGCCAACTATGTGAACAGATGGACAGTTTTGAGTTGGTTCATGTCTTTAATATAATTAAGTACGATAAATATCAAAAGTTCCTACTGGAGACATCTGCTTAGCTGTAATGAGTTGGCAACTGACCACAGGGATCTGGAAGAAGTTGGTCTTAAGGTGCTATTTGGAGAAGCACAGTGTAATGGATTTATGGATTAGTTTAGAGGGAGTGACCCTGCATAAGAGTCAGAATGGAAGAAAATGGGAAGGTGCTTGTGTGACAGGTGAACTAATGGATGATAGGGGCTGACAGCATTGGCAGAGCAGAATAGGCAGGATTGGATACAAGAGTAGACAAGTGCGGAAGGGTTAGGTTGTGAAAGGCCCATAAAGGAGGAACAAAAAGCTTGCATATGACATGTTCTATGGGACACGAGAAGGGGACTGACATTGTCACTGTGACAGGTCAAAAAGGTGACTTTGCAACATCATTTTGACTAGACAGGAGAGTGTGGTGGGTGCCAGGAAGGTCCGAGAGGATGCAGATAAGCACCGGAGAGAATTTTAGTCATGTAGACTGAGGAAATAGGACTGATAATGGAAATGCGAGAGAGGAAGAAGTGGCAAGGTTTGGATCCAGCTTGGATGCATGGCTCTAGAGGGGGTGAAGAGTCAGAGATGACTCATGATGAGTCTGAGTGACAGGAAGGATGATAGTACTGTCAATAGTGACTGAGAATGCAGTGGAGATCTCAAGAGGAATGAAAGGAGCTCAATTTTAACCAAGTTACAATGAAATAAATAGCAAAATATCCACAAGGAGATGACAGAGAGACAGGCCAAGATGCAAGACTGTGGAGAGGAATCAGGTCAGGAATGGATCTCTAAACAACTGAATTTGTGTCCAGGTGTCGGTTCATTGCAGTCTCGCTCCCATTGAAGAAAAAGGAAGTTTTGTCATTTGCTTCAATGGAAGGCGCTTGCTTTCCCATTGCATTGCCGTTCAATTTTGCCAGCCTGTGCAGGGACTGGGGACGCCGTGCTCCTCTTTGTAAATTGGAAAGTACCAGATCAGAAACTCATTTACAGTATGAGGCCATTTGGGACCTACCCCAAATTAGGCACCTCCATGACTGTGAAGAGGCACTCTCTCTTTGGACAGTACAGAAAGGCATGGAGCTGTCCAGCTGATGTGACACTCAAAAATTGCACGTGAGAAATGCACAAAATCGGCTAGACTTGCCCTTTGCTTTAGTCTTTCTGATATTAGATACAGAGTGAGCTGACATTGCACAGCCTGTTTGGTAAATAGGAATCTCCTACAAAAGAAAGTCGACTGGTTTGGCCCTGCCTGTTACTAGCAAGTTTTTTGCTAATCACAAGATTTCTCACAGTGACAATAAGATGCGGTGACAGCTTAGAACTGAGTAATGGTCCAGGCTTAAACAGTCATTGGTGCAGGACTAGAACTTGGGTCTGTAAACTAGATACTGTAATCCCACTGCTATAGAGTCATTCTGACTGCTCTTTGGCCCACTGACTATTTAAGTATATCATACAAAGTGAAGCAGCTTCAACAGGTGAGATTATGAAAGCCCCTCCCCCCACTCTTCCTGTAGCTCAGTGCTTAGCATAGTCACTTGGGCAGTGGAAGACCTGGGTTCAAGTGCCTGCTCTGACACAGGAAGAGTGGGGATTTGAACCCTGGTCTCCCACAATCAGGCTGAATGCTTTAAATACTGTGTATAAAAGGGCATCACAATCTCCAAGTTGCCTTTTCTTTTCTCCCTTCAGACAGGGCTGACCTGGGTTAAACACCTAATTCCAGCTGAGGGTTCACAGCTGTGAATCCCAAGTGGCATTAAGTGGACTTGAGCCCAACCCTCTACTCAGCATTTGCTACTGGCTAGCTTCAGCAGCATGCCACTCAGCTTCTGTAAATCCCATTCTTAGGTGCCCAACTCTCCACATACATTTATAGGGAGCCTGTGTACCTGAGTCAGGGCTGGAGATTCCACTAAGTGGCAGGGGACCTAAAGTTAGGTGTTGCAACACTGAACCTAAGTCCTCTTTGTGCATTGCTCCTTATCCCCAAATTGCTCCTTAATGTCATGCCATATAGAGCTGCATTTTATGCCTGTGAATAGGGCAACCCTTGCGTATTAATGGGATGCCACCCCAAAAAATGTGAAGCAATAAATGTTCTGCTGTCTTTTAGTTTTTTTATAGTTAAACAAACCCTCAGTTGAACTATTGTGAATTCTTTAAAGGCCCATGCTCATGGATCAGATTACTGTGCCAGTGATGGCTGGCTTTCAAATTCATTTCACACACTTTCAGGGAACAGAAGCAGATACAGTAACTCCTCACTTAACGTTGTAGTTATGTTCCTGAAAAATGCGACTTTAAGCAAAATGATGTTAAGCAAATCTAATTTTCCCATAAGAATTACTGTAAATGAGGGTGTTTTTTTCACCAGACAAAAGACTATATTATTTATCGATCTATTTATAAATACACATATACAGTATAAGTTTTAAACAAACAATTTAATACCGGTACACAACGATGATGATTGTGAAGCTTGGTTGAGGTGGAGGAGTCAGAAGGTGGGATATTTTCCTTACTGCTAAATGATGAACTAGCAATTGGCTGAGCCCTCAAGGGTTAACTCTCTCACTCTGCAAGGCAGCAGGAAAGGAAGGAGATATGCGCATTTCCCTTAAGTACACTGCCTTATTAATTAGATCAGCTTGCTGAGACCGCAGCTGCTGCAAGCTCCCTCCGTCCTGAGCCCTGCTCTATGGAAGATGGGGTAAGCAGGGTGCAGGAGCAGGGTGGAGGGGGACACCGTGACATTAGCCCCCCTCTTCCTTCCCTCCCCGCCCCAGCACAGCAAGCAGTAATATCAGGGAGCAGCTCCAAGGCAGAGGGCAGGAGCAGCACATGGCAGTGGGGGGGAGGGACAGCTGAACTGCAGGCAGCTACTGCACAGGGAACTTAAGGGAGCAGGGAGCTGATGGGGGGCTGCCAGTCCACCCTGGTTCCAAGCCCCCACCAGCTAACTGCAATGGGCTGCTCTTCCTGCATGCAGTAGAGCAGGGGTCGGCAACCTTTCAGAAGTGGGGTGCCCAGTATTCATTTAGTCACTTTAATTTAAGGTTTCGCGTGCCGGTAATACATTTTAACGTTTTTTCGAAGGTCTCTCTCTATAAGTCTATATTATATAACTAAACTATTGTTGTATGTAAAGTAAACAAGGTTTTCAAAATGTTTAAGAAGCTTCATTTAAAATTAAATTAAAATGCTGATCTTACGCTGCCAGCCTGGGGTTCTGTTCACCTAGGCCTGCAGCGGGCTGAGCGGGGCCTGGACACCGGCTGGCAAGAGGCCGGCAGCCGGGACCCCAGACCTGGGGGAGGGGGTTCAGGGGTCAGGGCAGAGGGCTGGGGGGAATGTGGGGGTGCAGGGCAGAAGGCTGGGTGTGTGTGTGGGGGGAGTTCAGGGCAGAGGGCTGGGGGGTGTGGAGGTGCAGGGCAGCAGGCTGGATGTGGGGGGAGTTCAGGGGTCAGGGCTGAAGGCAGGGTGTGTGTGGGGGGTGCAGGGCAGTGGGCTGGGGGGGGTCCCAGCCCTTTGCGGCTCATGGCAGGGGGCTGGAAGGGATATGTCCTGTTCCACCCCCTTCCCCAAGGCCCCGACCCTACCTCTTCTCTGCTTCCACTCCGGAGCAGGGAGCACGCTGCCGCTCCTCCCCCTTGTAAGGGACATCAGCTGATCGGCAGCAGGGAGAGGGAGGGAGAGGGGCTGGAAAGCACCATGCTGGGGGAAGAAGCTGCGGAGGAGGGAAGCTTGGCTGCTGCAGGAACAAGCTTCTGCTTCCTGCCCCAACAGGGGAGAGTGGTGGGGCTGAGTGGGGCTGTGGGCCGGGACCATGGCAGGCAGGAGTTTGCCAATCAAAATCGGCTTGCATGCCACGTTTGGTACGCGTGCCGTAGGTTGCCGACCCCTGCAGTAGAAAGCAGGCAGCTGCCAAATGACGTTAGAAGGGAGCATTAAACGGGCATGTTCCCTAATTGATCAGCAACATAACAATGTTAACCAGGACGACTTTAAGTGAGGAGTTACTGTACTTGGTAAGTGACAGCATCTGACTTAAAACTGTGTCATCAGCCTCAGACCTCTCAAGTAACATCTCAACTTGTTGGAGAATGTTAATCTAACTAGTGAACATATTTCAATGGGTGGAAATAAAGTCCCTCCTCTAGTTACTGACATATTGACTCACACCTTTGTGTTGTTCCAGGAGCACTTAAACACACTAAACCCAAAGGAATACGATTTCTGTTTCCAATATCATTTGGTGAAGCTGGCTTCTTGCTGCATCCCAAATGTTTCCCAGCTGTTGCGCACTGACAAACAACTATAGGGTTTGGATTTTTATAACCGTTTATTAAACAAAAATTAATCATTCACATCTACTGATCCAGATTATAAGACAAATATAAAGACAGAATTAATAGAAAACCAGCAAACATTTACTGCATTTTCATAACTGTTCATCTCACTATTTCTGACATGATTACAGAACTGATATTGATAAAAAAAATCATGTGTCATTTTAAAAATAAAGAGCATATGATTTTGTTCCAACTTCAGTATTCTGTAACTGATAGATATGTGCCAGAATCACCCCCGAGGTAAGGTAATTGATGCCAATGGAATTATTCTGCCAATTAATTTGGCTCCTTGTTTTCAGAGTGTTTTTGAAAGATTCTAATGGAGATCACAGTAATTGCAGACTAAATGGACTCAGAGGACTAAGTGGAGCATGTAGGATGGCATAGCTTATGTTCTGTTGTAGCATGTGCCATATACCAAGGGACTGCTTTCAGTGGGCTTTGGATCTGGCCCCCAGGACACAGTGCTAAGAAAATGCAACCGTCCAAAAATGGTTAATAAGGTTTTTTCATGAAGTGCAACTTTAGGAAAGTAATGCATTGGAGCCCTGCCAGCTAAAATACATTAATGGGTTGCAAGAAGGAGACAAGGCAACCGTTTCCACAGCTTCAGCTTAACCAATGGTCTGCTCTTTAAAGATCAAGTTCTAATTATCCTCTCATTTTAATCTTTTAGTAATTATTTGAGGCCAATATTTAATATGATATTTATGGCCTTGCATACTTTGAGCAATGATGATGAAACAGCAGTGCAGTTTCCATGTGTTATCCAAATAGACATTCCTCCAACTGCACATCAGTGTGTGAGCAATCTCCCTATCACGATGCATGTTCTGTGCATCACTAAGTCATCTACTTAATATATTTTTTATAGCAGAGACATTTCTAGTACTCCTGTTGCCATTGTATCTAAACACCAGTTAAAAAGCTGTGAACCTAACCTTGCACCCAATTGTTAGCAGACATAGAGCTTATTATCCTTCAATGGGACAGCTCATGGGAATAAACCTTATTACCAGGAGCTACTTTTGGTAGGATTAGGCCCTAATTTAACATTCACATTATTCAAAGGGATATAAAAATCAGACTTTTTATGATCTCTAGTTGTTGTGTTTATTCATATCAGTGTAACATAGGTTGAAAAATAAGATTGTATTTAACAAGGTAGCCATCATTGAAAACATACAGGACTCGGTCTGAGGGGTTATAGTTGATACTATTGTTTCTAACATTTTATCCATAATTATGCTAATTTTACCTTCCCGTTCAGTGTTTGTGTCGTATGTGTAAAATATTTCCTCTTTCCTAGTGTTGACAGGTCTTGTGGCATATAGAACACCACAGATGATGAAAGCGTTGGAAATGGATGACTTGTACTGCCATGTATTCCAAGTATGGAGCACATCAAGTGTGGTCTCATTGAGTCTGCTAATCATAATGTTACCTGTGTTGTCCTCGGTTGAATAAATTACCCACAATCCACTTTCATCCACAGCAAAGTCCATATCTTGCCACCCAACACCAGCATAAGAGAAACGTTTACCATAAGCAGCATTCGGCAGAGTTTTCCCCACAGCCAACGTGTTTGTGTTTAAATCGAGCTTGCCCATATCTCTTGAATTATATACATTGTAATACATGAAGTTATTGTAAACTGTGGTGCCACTGCCTTCCCTATATTGAACTTTTAACTCTTGAGCATTTTTTAATAGCAGCAAATCATCATAGGAATTATGAAGTCTGTAATATTCTAAGAGTCTCCCATCTGTGTTCAAAGGTGCAACCCAGTATAGGTCCTTCTGCAGAGTCCGAAGAGAGGAATCCCTACCCCAGGAACCATCTTTGAAGGAAAATCCTCTCCCGTTCAGCTGTACGACATAGGGCTGGCTGATATTCACAAGCCCACCATCACCACAGCTGCCTGAAAGCAAAGAGAAAATGCAGGCTTTTCAAAGGGCATGATTAGGAGAGAGGATTTAGTGTGTGTACTTTATATGAATCAGCTTTGTTGCAAGAACAGAACTACATACATGTCTTTGACAAAGATTTTCCTTGCACCATGTAAACAGCACATGGATTTCAGTTCTGTAGCTGTTCCAGTCTGACTGAACTACAGGGGTCATCCCACTAGAACTGGGGCCATACTGAAAAAACAGCCAACGATCCAGCAACACATTTTAGAGATCTCAGTTTTTAGTCAGTACTCACTTAAAGTAAATAAGTGATTAGCTTCTGTTTCAGATAAGTGACCAGTTTTCTGTTTCCACCTAGTCTATGCTTTCCACCCCGCTGGGCTGGGAAATCACATAGAAAATACCATTTCAGAAACATTTTAGGTCATTGGCTTCTGCAGTGGAGCACAGTTCTGGAAATATGGGAAGCAAGAAGGAACATCTTGTCTCACTGAACCGCAGTGAGTTTTGGAAGGTGGAGGGAGAATTAGCAGCACTAGTTCTAGAGGCTCATTTCAGATTAGCATGTTACTGTCAAAATCACCACTTGAAAACAATACTTCAGAGAGCTTCCATCTGAGGCTCTCAAAGCAATTCAGATATTAATGAGCATAGCCTTACAACAGGTCTGTAAGGTGGAGGTAAATATCCCCAGTTTACATGCAAGGTAACTATAAAGTGACCATACAACCTATTTCAAGCAGGATAGTCTTGGTTTTTCTTATGATGTCCCAGGAGCTTCAGGATAATTGAAATATCCTGGGTTTTTTTTTCATTTCATCAGGCAAAATATTTGTTTTTTTATAGCTACACAATGCTTGTTCAAGATGTATTGCTATGCTGAGTAGAATTTGCACTGTTTACTGAGAACAAACAGCCCAGTGGAATGAGCTTTCAGGGTAATGAACAATGTCTGGAATGAAGAGAACTTGAATGAAAGTAAATGTTATCAAAGCTGTTCCTTTGCTCAAAGCGACTGTTGATGACACTTGTTCAATGTTTCACAATTAATGCAGAACACTAAAGTATTGGAAAAAGTCCTCCACTCCAAAATATGCAGGTCTCCCTGGGTCAGAAGCTAATAGTGGTGACACCAGCACACTTAAAAATAAAAGTATCCTTTTGTCTGACTCTTTGCAGCCCTGAAAGGTGTCACCATGAACATGTGCCAGTTTTTCCCCCTTTAAAAGCATGATCATCTGAGACACAGATGCTAAGCGACCTGCACAGTCACACAGCAAGTAAATGGCAGTGCCAAGACTAGAACCAACGTTTCCTAACTCAAAGTCAGGTGCTTTAACCACTAGACAATGCTCCCTCTTAGAGGTGAAGTAAAGTTTACCTGTGAAGACCTGAGTTTCATGTTTCTTTTAATTGATCAATTCAGGGTAACAGCTGATGATATCAAATCAGTGCAGAGGTTGCACATGCTCTAGCGGATGGGGTGTCTTTGACACAATCACTTCTATTTTATCTATTCAGTGACTATCATTTGATGGCTGTTTGCAAGCCTATGTGAAAAGAATTGCTGGGCTTAGTCTATTCCTAATAGAGAAGTGGCCACAGTACAAATAACATCATCACCCCCTTATTAGCATTGAGAACAGAGAGAAATAAACAAAGACAGAACTATCCTCTCACACCTAAAGCTGGTCCCTCTTATGGAGGGTTGAAGAACATCAGTGGAGCAGAATCAGGAAACTCATCTGGGCCTCAGTGGCAGCATGAGCAGGTGCCCAATGCCAGAAACATCTTCTGAGCAGTCCACAACATACAGAGCAATGTGAAGAGTGGGGAGAATCCTTATGGCTTGTCTGAAGATGCTGTCCCTGGGAAATTATTGGAACACACGTGCCACTTGGAGAAAACTGCTGCTTGCAAATGCAAAACATTTTTTCTTCAGAAATAGAGGGATCAAATTTATTCCTGGCAGTGATGATTTATCAGCATCCAGCTAGAGGGATGCACTGGCCTAGAGGCAGGACAACATCTTTGTGGCCTTTCAGTCTAACTATTGGTAACGTCTGCAGAATCCAATGCGAATGTGTATTTAACTGTAATTGTAAAATTTGTGGCAGTCTATGAAATACGGTTTTGAAGTGAAACTCACCATCTCTCTCTTGCTTTTGTCTGTCCACCTTTCCTAAGCTCCACTGTCTTGTTTCTTCTCTTGTATCTCTTTTCCCACACCTCTCTCCCCAAGCCTGACCTCGGTGCCAAAGCATGTGGGGATCTGGAATTCACTCAGTGCCCTCACTGCTGGGAGTGGGAAGCAGATTGCATTTCTTCCTGGGGCTTCTGTGGAGCCCTGCTGATGGAAGCAGCCGAGAGACTGTGTTGAATTGCTGCCTCCCACCCCCTCGGCCACCTGCGTCATGCCCCTTCTTGGTCAGCACCAGCCATTTGTTGGGCTTGGTTGGCCAGAACAGAGGTTAGAGCCATTTTGTGTATCGCTACCTCTGGCATTATGGTTTGTTCTTAACTGTCGACATATTGAATCTATTACTGAACTTAACTCACAGCAATCTTATTTCAAAATTAAATGGATATTAATTTCTTCTATAAATCTGTGATTTGTTTCAAATAGTATTGCTGGTACTGAGGTACTACTCAGAGTTTGGATGAAGGGCAAAACATTACTTTTCATACTTTTGTACTATTTTCCAACTTTTTCCACTTGAAAAACAGTAAGAGTATGTGAAAATGTTTGTTTCCTGCCCTCATCTTTCATATCAGCCTGTTGCTGAAAGTTAGTACATCTGGCAAATTTTCCAAGACATGGGATTTATTGTCATTTCATTTAACCCAGTCTTGTTCCTACTTCTCCCATCCCTTCTCATGTGATTTATACACAGAATGCTTACCTGGTGGGAAATAGGAGGGTGTTGTGGTTTGATTTCTATGTTTTTCACATTCCTTCAATCGATTCTGGAGAGCCACAATTTCTCGATCGATTGCAAGGATATTGTTTTTGTCCGATGATTCCAGATCATTTACCATGAGAGTCAGATTCTTGATTTAGAGAAATAAAAATTCAGCATGACTTTAAATTACAGTCAACTTTATTTCAAACATTTTAGACTGGATTTATCATTTCAAAAAAGGTGCTGGAGAACAAGTTTTAGGAAATGTTCCCAAAGAACAAGTTTTAGCATGAACATCCAGTCTCAAGCTAATGTGTGTAACTACAAGAAAATGTTTGTGATTTTAGCACTCAATCATATACCATAATGCTAAAGATCACCCAAAAATGTCCAATAAGGCTTACTTGGTTATTAACTGTTACCGGTAAATAATTGCAGCCTTGCAGACGTGTCTTGAAAGTTTACCTGCCCAGATAAATAATCTACTCATTTAATGTTGAAGACAGTGAAGAAACTAATGATATTTTACTTACCATCAAAAGCAATTATTCACTCAGGTGAGTGAGTGATAACAAATTTGAAAAGCTGATTCATTGAATATTGGGAAGGGGTTCTTGATTTTATATTGATTGGGTCACTACCCTAATAAGTTACGTTTTTAATTATATTTGTTGGAGCACAGAAGCTTTCAGGCATGGGTGCCCATAAATTCATATTTATTATAATAATGTACACAGTATATTTATTTAATATAGCAGCATCCAAGAACTTTAGCTTTTAGTCACACAAATGATAAAAATTGCCATTTTTTGCCACATATGAAGAAACATGCTAACATGCTTAAGGCCAAGATTTGCTTTAATGTACATTGATTTAAATCCAGAGCAACTCTACTATTGTCAGTGGAGACTTTCCAAATTTCACTGCTGTAACAGAGAACTGAATGTTTCTGAATGGCAGAATAACCCACTTACTCTACCTCCACGTATAGTTGTTCAACAATCACATTGCTTCCAACAAGTGTGGATTTCAGCTGAGTGACCAGTCTCTCCATTTCATTGATTTCCAGTTTCAGCAACTGAAAGTCCAACTCAGTGTAAGAAACACTGGTCGACTCCATATGTTCCACTTTGATGGTTAGGTTTCGGATTTTCTGTTCATACATTTCAATTGCTTTGGTATATTGGCTAACCTAAAAAAAAAAGAAAAACCAAGCAAATTTTCAAGTTCAGTTTAGCAAATGTAACAGGCATGTTTGACATCTTCTTTACATGTGTGCAATCCCACTGGGACTGCATGTGAATTAACAAGGGCAGAATTTCATTCATAATCTTCACTTTTTTATTCCACACTCTAACAAGGGCAACCACACTGTGAGCAACCCCTCATGGGCAGAAGTCATCCTGCAACACCAGCCTCTGTTTCCCCCCCCCAAGGGCCCCTTATGCAGACTCCACACACTTTTTCTGAGCTCAAAATACCCCTCCTTGGGGCCAGGGTTTATTCACAAAATATAAACTACAAATAAAACAGAGTCCCAAATTAAAGTCCAACAAGCAAACGTTTCTCTTCCTGCTCCCAAGCCTCCCTGCATGGAGAGCTTTTGCTGTCTTTCCCCTGCTCTCTCAGGGTCCCCCTTGCCTTAGCAGGCTACTGCCAGCACTTCCTAGCTGGAATCTTTGGCTACATCTATATGGGCCTGCAGTTCGGACTGCAGGGTGCACTAAAGTGCTGCTCTGTAACTCCCCCATGTGGATGCCAGGGACTTGAACTAACAGGTTCCTTCTTCACATTAACATAGTCCTGTTTGAAGAGGATTCCATGAAGGCAAACTAGGAACCTTATGGGTTGCACCTGCAGTATCCACATGAGTGAGTTACAGTGCAGCATCTTGGTGCACATAGCTATTCACACCCCTGCAGTCCAAACTGCTGGACAGTGTAGCTCGGGGTGTACAACCTATGGCCTGTGGACCATACACAGCCCACCAGAGCATTTCATAAGGTCTGCGGCCTGCTTCAACACAATATACTAACGGCCGATTCATTGGCGTTTTTTCATCATGTTTACATCATTTTAGTTTACACAAGTATGTAAATAGGTTGTTTCTGTGTACGATATTGTCTATCTAAATAGCAGTGCTTCTATATCATGATACCAACTTTTCCCAACCTAGCACTAAAAATTTCCCAAATCTGGTGAAAAATTCCCAGACTCTGGGAATTTTTTACCAGTTTGGGAAATTTTGGGTGCTAGCCAGTGCTTCTATATCCTGGGAAATTTCCCCAAAACTTGGAATTTTTAACAGCATGTGCCCTGCAGTTTCCCAATTTGCCCTGCAATTTTCCAACGTGAAACATTTTACTCAAAATTGCCCCGATTTGGGGAAATTTCCCAGGATATAGAAGCACTGCTCCTCTCCATCCCTTGGCCAGACCCCAGGGCAGCTCTGGCTCTGACCAGTCTTGGCCAGTTTGGGATGAGGGGCTAGTGGCGGGGGCTTGGCTGGGCCCCTCCAGGCAAGAGGATCCTGAGGGAGCCAGGCCGGGGCAGGGGCAGGCCCTCACCTGGCTGAGTGTGACGCTCCAAAGGTGCTGGCGCAATTCCCCACCCTGGGACTGGAACCAGCCTTGTCCATGCTGTCAGCTCAGCCCAGCCAACACTGTCACCTCCCAGTATGGCCGGTGAGCAGAGGCACTGTGTAGCTGTGGTAGTGGGGCTGTGGGGAAAGGTACTGGGCAGTGGTGGGTGGGGGAGATCTGTGTGAGTTGGGGCGCTAGGGAATGGGAGTGCTGGGCAGTAATGGGGGGCTGTGGGTGGGAGGGGGTGGGCAGTTGTGGTGGGAGTTGGGAGGCACTGGGCAGGGTGGTGGTGTGCAGGGCACTGTGTATTTGTGGGAAGGTTGTGGGGGGTGCTGGGCATAGCAGGCCCAGGGGGACGCTGAGCCTAGGGAGTGGGGTGGTGTTGGGCAGGGGGCTGTGGGGCACAGCCCAGGCCCGTCCCCAAGGGGAAGGGGCACTCTGGCAGCACAGGGCCAGGTGGGCCAGTGTGCATCTGGCAACTGCCGGTTTGTGAAAAATGCCCTTGAACTGGACTGGGCGCCACCCCCACCATGCAATGCCCCATTGGCCCAGCTGGCACCTCACTCTGGGGACCAACCTCCCCACTCCATGCTCTATTGCCCCCATGGGGGCCCACAAATACGTTTGGTGCCAGCCCCACAAAAGGTTAATCTCAGGGAGAGTTAATCCCAGGCCCTCCAGCCCATACAGGGCAAGCCACCCGCTTACACTCACTAATGTTCCCTCTATGAGCTAACTTTATCCAGGATTATATAGAAATTCAGGGGGCAGATTCTACCAGGAAACCTGCAGTGATTATTTCAGAGAAGTGATGTACTTGAAGAATATTGGGGTAGGTCTACACAGTCCAAGGCTGCGAGTCTCTGAGCCCCACTCGACAGACACAGGCTCTTGCTACTATGCTAAAAATAGCAGTGCTAAAATAGCCCCCTCCCTAGACCTCAGAGCCTGTGCTGCAGTCTAAACCGTAACACCTACACAGCTATTTGTAGCACATAGTGCAAGCCCAAGTCCCTTGACCTGGGCTTGGAGACTCACTGCTGTGGCCTGCCACTTGCTGTGTAGATGTACTCTCTGGGGCTGCAAAAGGTAACAAAAAATCCACCAATTTGTCCAAGACGACTTTCTGTTGACTTCAGTGGGCACTGGTCAGGCCTCCACACTCCAAATAGTATCCAATCTTTTATGCATCAGAACTAGTTGAGTCCCCTGATGAAGGGGTTATTTTAGCACAGTGCACTATTACAAATCCAATCCATCCATCCTGAAATGGATTTAAATGAAGGCCAGTTGAGGTGACAGTTATTTTAGCCTTTAGGGAGAATAACTGTTTCACAGCAGCCTCTTCAGATGTGGAACCACTAAACAGATGGCTGGATAAATATACTTTTGCACATGTATCTACTAATGTAAAGGTCACGGTCCAAACATTGTCAAGAAGAACTTCAAGAACATAATATGGATTTAGAGCATTCTCTGAAACATTAGAGTTCCATACAAATGGAACATCTTGGGAAAGATATAATCCTCCTCCTACATGACTTAAAACTGTACCCATTTTTCCTTAATGGCAAGATAAGAAGCATCTCTCAGCAAGAATAAATAGAATTATATTATTGTGTCAAATTAGCAACTCTGGAGTCAGAAGGCATTTCCATTATAAGCCCCAATTTTCAGGAGCTTATCACTTCCCTAAATATTACCTTCTGGACTGAAATGGCACATGCATATTCTCAGACCTAAAATTGATTTGTTGGATTAAAAATCAATTTGGCATTATCTTAACATGAATTAAGAGTGTTTTGCCCCAGTCACAATTTTTTTAAATCTATATTAATCAAGGGGACAGCTCCGAAATGGCCTTTTAAAAATCTGACCTGAATACAATTTTTCATTAACACTAGAGATTTACTGTTCTACTGTCCTGGTAACATCACCTACAGACTCCTGACCAAGGCTTTGTAACAACCATAGAAGAGACTTCCCCCAAATAATTCTTTCCAAGATATCCACTGAACCTCAGTACATGCTGGGGCAGGTCTTTGGGAGTTTAGTCAATGGTACATCGATACTTGTGCAGGGCAGATACAATCAATTAAGCACATAATGTGTTTGACTACTGAATCTCAGTGACTTAATTTAAGGAAGGAAACCAAAGATAAGAGGACTCTTTTCAAAGTTACAGTTTTTTTATACAACTGTGACAACTACTTTTTGAGTCTGAGGGAAGCCATTAAACAGACTCCTAGAAAAGTAGGACTGGAAGAGACCTCAGTAGGTCATCAGTCTAGTCCCTTGCACTGAGGCGGGACTAAGTATTATCTAGACCATCCCTGACAGGAGTTTGTCTAACCGGTTCTTAAAAACCTCCAGTGATGGAGATTCCACAACCTCCCTAGACAATTTATTCCAGTGCTTAACTACCCTTATAGTTAGGAAGTTTTTTCTAATGTCTAGCCTAAGGCTGGGTCTACACTACCCGCCTGAATCGGCGGGTAGAAATCGACCTCTCGGGGATCGATTTATCGCGTCCCGACGGGACGCGACAATCGATCCCCGAATCGACGCTCTTACTCCACCAGGGGAGGTGGGAGTAAGCGCCGTCGATGGGAAGCCACAGAGGTCGATTTTGCTGCCGTCCTCACAGCGGGGTAAGTCGGCTGCGATACGTCGAATTCAGCTACGCTATTCACGTATCTGAATTTGCGTATCTTAAATCGACTCCCCCCTGTAGTGTAGATGTAGCCTAAATCTCCCTTGCTGCAATTTAAGCCCATTACTTCTTGTCCTGTCCTCAGTGGTTAAAGAGAACAATTTATCACCCTCTTCTTTATAACAACAGTTTTCAGGTACCTAAAAGGTTATCACCTCCCCCTTCACTCTACTCTTCTCCTGACTAAACAAACCCAATTTTTCAATATTCCCTCATAGGTCATGTTTTCTAGACCTTTAATCATTTTTGTTACTCTCTTCTGGTCTTTCTGCAATTTGTCCACATCTTTCCAGAAGTGTGGTGCCTAGAACTGGACACATACTTCAGCTGAGGCATTATCAGTGCTGAGTAGAATGGAAGAATTACTTCTCATGTCTTGCTTACAACACTCCTACTAATACATCCCAGCATGATGTTCAGGTTTTTTGCAACATATTACATCAGTCACTCATATTTCATTTGTGATGCCACATAACCCCTAGATCCTTTTCTGCAGTACATGTTCCTAGGCAGTCATCCATTTTGCATTTTTGCAATTAATTATTCCTTCCTAACTGTAGTACTTTGCATATGTCTTTATTGAATTTCATCCTATTTATTTCAGACCATTTCTCCAGTTTGTCAAGATTATTGACATGTATTTCACATCACTGACATGGATGCAGCACACACACAAAAAAAAAAAAATGCAATCCTATTGCTTGTTTTGGACCTTAACTTCCTTAATGAGTGTAATACATGATTTGAGAGAGGATCCTGCAGAGAAATTACATTTTGGATTGTTTGTGCTAATTATGTTATCTCCAGAGATTATCCAGTATAAACCAATCTGATCTTCCAATACAAACATCCATGGATCCTGAGCTGGTGTAAATTGGCGTGGGTCCATAGATGCCAATGGTTCTACTCCAACTGAGGATCTGGACCTCATAATCTTAGTCCTGTGTAAATTCAAATTTAGGAACAATTAAATTTATTGTATTTGGCAATCAAAACTCAGTGTGTTTAAATTTATATCCATATATGCAGAAAACTGTTTGGACATTGATCATATCTAAATCCCCTACTTCCACCCCAACATGGACCAGGCCATAGAGCAAGATCCATCTTGTTGGAAGAGAGGATTTAGATGGATTCTGAGTGCCTGGCTAATCACAGAAATCCGCTGGGAGATTTCCCCAGTAAACTTCTCTGTGAAGATGTTTAAAAGTTGGTATCTAAACTGTGCATGTAAAATTTGCACATGAACCCACCACATGCACAAAAATGCATTTGCAAACTGCTGAGCACAAAGTTGGCAACCATATGGACAGAGCCAGCTCCAGGGTTTTGGCCGCCCCAAGCAGCCAAAAAAAAAAAAGCCGCGATCGCGATCTGCGGCGGCAATTCGGCGGAAGGTTCTTCGCTTGGAGCGGGAGAGAGGGACTGTCCGCCGAATTGCCGCCGAATAGCTGGACCTGCCGCCCCTCTCTGGAGTGGCCGCCCCAAGCACCTGCTTGCCAAGCTGGTGCCTGGAGCCGGCCCTGCATATGGAAAAAGTATTGATGTGTGCAATTATCTATCCCACAGCTAATAATATTAGCATACTTAAACAAATGCTTTAAAAGAATAGTTGTCAAAGATATGCCAAATCTGCAATCCATTGAAATCAGTGGATTACCTGCATAAGTAAGGGATACTTTCATGAGAGCGTCAGGCCTGAGCCCAGGAGTTTTGGTTCTCTCAGATGTCTTGATCTGTTTTTTTATTTCATTTTGGGCAAAACGCAGAGGGCCAGCACAAAGCAGAGGCACTACATAAGCCCTATTTGGAGTGTGCTACAAGGCCCAGTCCTCCTCCTGCCTCAGACTGTTTTTCCCCAGTTGGCCAGCCAGGCCACCTAGGAGAATGCCCCTTCTCCTCCCCAAAATGGATGCTCTATTGCTTGGCAGTTAGACCCATTTTGCCTTAATAGCTTGTGACTGTATTGAAATGATCTGCTCCTGTCTAACAGGCCTACATACCATCTCAGAAATCTAGTACATGAACTATATTTTGGGGTATAGATCAATATTCACTGTGCATCACACAGCTTTGCAGTGGGGTTTGAGCAGTGCATAAGCTTTGTGCTGGACCTCTGCAGAGGCATGAATGTCACCCTTAAAGAAATATAAAATTCAGCCATTTTAGGCATGCATAACAATAATTCCTATCTAGTTTTTCCTGCTTTGCAAGCATTGTCACACTAAGGACCTGGAAAGGGCAGGGAGAAAACCTGTAATGTTCATTTATTCTGTCAATTACCTGAAACTAGTATTTATCAACACAGCATGCAAGCAGACACTCCTCCAGCATGCAGCTGGAGGATGGGAGTGAAGGAATGAGGAAGCAGAAGGCAGGCATAGAATGAAAGAGGATGAAGAGGAAGGGAAAGGGGGATAGAAGTGACATGAGCAAGCAATTCTGAGAAGTCACATATGCAAGTGCATTGGCCACAGGCAAGTCTGCCCTCCATGATCACATGGTGAGCATGCCACCCGCATATCATATAACCCAGCCCGAGATCAAGAGGAATATTCCCAACAGAATAATCTGCCTTGAATATAGTTTTCATCTGTTGGGAAGGTATGTTTACATAAGAACAGCCATACTGGGTCAGACCAAAGGTCCACCTAGCCCAGTATTCTTTCTGACAACAGTGGGCAATGCCAGGTACCCCAGAGGGAGTGAACCTAACAGACAATGATCAAGTAATCTCTCTCCTGCAATCCAGCTCCACCCTCTGACAAACAGAGGCTAGGGACACCATTCCTTACCCATCCTGGCTAATAGCCATTAATGGACTTAACTGGATGAATTCATGGAGGTTCTCTTTTAAACATGGTTATAGTCCTAGCCTTCACAACCTCCTCAGGCAAGGAGTTCCACAAGTTGACCATGCGCTCTTCCTGTTTTTATTACATGAGCATGTTCTGGGCATTGTGGTCAAATCACTGAAAGGCACATTCTCCCCTCGTGTTAAGTTGCTATTCTTCCCTTCTAATGAGGTGCACAAAGTCATACTTCTCTCCACTGTTGGGAAGAGCTGATTCCTGCATTAGTTGAACAGATTAATTTTATGCTGGTAAAGTTTCAAATTACAGATGGAAAAAGTTACTCCAATGTTTTCAGCTTACAGTTTTTACTGATTTGGAATATCAGAATATCTGTCTGAAATTCACTTCCTGCTGATTTTATAAGAGCCACCCCCCCCCCTGCTTTTTGAATTGGCAGCCTACAATCAGGCAAAAGCTTAGAGATTCAATCACGTTGTATATCGGACTTATAATACATGTCTAGCACCTCTTAAAGGGCTGGATCCTGCAGTTCTTACTTAGGAAAGTCTCCCATGAGTGTCAAATGGAGTTTTCACTAAGCATGTACAGCAAGATTGAACCCAACCACAAGGGGATGGTGAAATGCAGTTATGGCATTTGGGTCAGATCCTCAGCTGGTGTAAATGGGCAAGGTGGAAACTAACTTCCATGAAGCCACATCCATTTAAATTAGGGAGGATCTGTTATTCCAACCCTCTTTGTAAAGTGGTTCTCAGACTCAAAACCAAAATTCAAGTGTTTATGATTAGCCTAGTTGTTTCAAATTTTACAGTAGTTCAGTAGACTCTTCTACTCCATAATGTATAAAGGTAAGTCTGGGCTGCAAAATTGGATCTGGATCTGAACATCCCCAAAGTATCAGGATGTTTGGAACCCAGAGGTTTAGTTCAGACCCCTCTATCGCTAGGATGAGTTGGAAGATCTTTTGGTTTTATTGTTTCATTGTGTCCATAAGCATTTTCAGGAAACAAGTGGTACATTGGGTTATGCACTGAGGGTGAGGAAAATCATGTCAAAGGCAGCCTGAGAAATATGCAACAGAGAGTCCTGTGGCACCTTTAAGACTAACAGATGTATTGGAGCATAAGCTTTCGTGGGTGAATGCTGACGAAGTGGGTATTCACCCACGAAAGCTTATGCTCCAATACATCTGTTAGTCTTAAAGGTGCCACAGGACTCTCTGTTGCTTTTTACAGATCCAGACTAACACAGCTACCCCTCTGATACCTGAGAAATATGTTTACATGAAACAAGTACAAAGATGCACATAGATTCAAGCGTCTTCTGCCCTGTCCATACAGTTACATTTACTTCAACTCAGATGAGTAGGTCAATGCCTGGTATTTTCTTTCTATAGACAAACAATTAACTACAAAATTTTAACACCCTCATAGTTAAACAGTTTGTTTTCATTTCTGACCTGATGTCTCTTTGCCTGGGATCATATTGGGGATCTGTCACACTATATCTAATGATGCTTTATAACACTGGCTGATCAGACTCAATGTAAGTGCAGTGAAACTCAGATTATGTCAAGATTTTTTTTTTTTTGGTATCTGTCACTGGAGTTGAAAACTGAGGGCCTGCTCCTGAACTGGTATACACTGGCACAACTCCACCGACTGCAAGAAAATAACATCAGCTGAGGATCTGGTCACTAGAGTCCAGTTTTTGTTTTTTTTTTTTAAAGAGAACTGCTACAGGGTTGCAAGAAGTCAGCCAGCTCCTGCCATCTGTATTCAGTCTTTACTCAAGCAAGACACCCATTGCAGAGTTTCACTTCAATTGGAGATTGGCTTCAGTTGGGTCTTATTTCAGTCCCCTTTGATTTGGGAGGGCCTGGCAGAATTAGTCCAAGTTTCAGGATGGGAATTCTAGACCTGATCCTGTCCTTTTGAAAGCAATTGAAATTTTGCTACTGACCACAATGGAGCGCGTTGGGGCCCTTAAATACCTAGTGTTTTCATGGATCATTAATGTCAAGTTCCACATTCCTCCTAAAGCAGGGGTTCTCAAACTGGGGGGTTGGGACCCCTGAGGGGGTCATGAGGTTATAACATAGGGCATCACAAGCTGTCAGCCTCCACCCCAAACTCTGCTTTGCCTCCAGCATTTATAATGGTGTTAAACATATAAACAAGTGTTTTTAATTTAGGGGGGGAGGGGGTTTGCACTCAGAGGCTTGCTATGTGAAAGGGGTCACCAGTACAATAGTTTGAGAACCACTGTCCTAAAGTGATCAGGCACTGTGCTGAGAGGCACTGAGATTTGTCAAGTTGCCCTTCATATCTTTACTGAAAACTGAATATGTGTCATCATTAGCTCTAGTTATTTCAAAGCTAATTATTTTAACTGAAAAGACTTTCTATAGGATTCTCCCCCCTCCCCATTTTGTGTTTTTAATGCAGCACTTCTAGTATAATCAAGAACAGATAAGAGAGTTATGAATATTCATGGTTAGAATTTATAATTTACTGATGTGCCTTTTCTACTGATGAATTCAAGGACACTTCATTTCTTAAGATTTCTGGCTCCTGGAGAACTCCAACATTTTCTCCTGGACACCTAATTTAAACCCTGAATATTCATCTACCAGCAAAAATCAAATGCAGATTCTCCTTCTCTTGAGAAACCACAGTAGTCCCCTGGTTTTGTTTTTTCTTGGTGGTGGGAGGGAGGGGGGAGAGAAGAGAATAGATCTGAATCCTTGTAACAAGGAAGGAAAGTAGTGTAAGGGTAAAGAGTTGGTCTTTAACTAAAATGCATAATCCAGTAGTCATTGCTAGAGCATCAAATGTT
Source organism: Chrysemys picta bellii (assembly GCF_011386835.1). Lineage (NCBI taxonomy): Eukaryota > Metazoa > Chordata > Testudines > Emydidae > Chrysemys > Chrysemys picta. The sequence goes on from NW_027052708.1 coordinate 4,063,885, forward strand.
GACAGAGAAAATTGATTTTTTTCAACTGTTAAGGGAATGGAGGGGGTCAGGTGGTGGATTTTTCCCATGCTTCAGCCTGGGCTGAGCTGACATTTGCTCTTTTCCATCATTCCCTCCCATATGCTGGTTACATAAAAGTACCACAGGAGGGAGCAGGAATCATGGCTTCCTCTGCAACTGTATATAGCAATTACAGGCCAACAAGACTGTTCCATGGTTCATAAAGAGAAGCAAAGTGCTTCCGCCATCCCTCAAAGAACACCATGTGCCTATAGGCCCAGGAATGAGGCCTGAGGATACTCGAAACTCATATAAGGCCCTGCTTGCATGCTAGAATAGTGAACATTTTATGTTTAATCACCCTTTCCTTTGTAATTTTTACATGCCCCTCACTGCTGTTGCTTGACGACAGGCCCTGCGAAGTTCTGACTGCTGGACTGTTTCACATTCACTAAAAATAGGACTGGTCAGTTTTTAAAAAGAAAAACCAAAAATCCTTACTTTAGTAAGTTCTCTTTCAAATTTCTCAGAAAGCACTTGGGCTGTGATTTCCAGGATCTTGACCTTCTGCACAGGAAACACAGTGTCTGGCAGGTACACTGAGCATTGGCACACTCCATTGTCATTCAAAGAGCCGGTCACATTGGCAAAATGGCTGTAAGAACAAGTTTCAGAAAGCAAATAAATTGTCAACATGCTACTAGGAATCAACAACAAAGGACTGACAGTCCCCAAGCAGGGGAAAAGTTAAGCTGTGATAATAATATTGACCCTGAAAGCATGTATTAAGTTGTAATAATTTCTTCCAATGAACTAAAGGTATTTTCCTACATCAATTCATTAAACGTCACCATACCCCTATAGAGGTAGTTAAATACTATAACCATTTTAACACTGGAAAAATGGAGGTACGTGAAAGTTAAGTGATTTTTCTAAGATCAGACAGTGAGTCAGTAAATGGCAGAGCAGGAAATATTAAATCTTATAGGGAGTCATTGCTTTTAATGGTCTCTACAACAGGGCCAGTTAGTGATTTTAGTCCATTAATTTCAAAGCACCTTACAAAGTTTTGTTTGTACTTCACTGATGGAAGAAGCCACAGAAATTAGACCAATTTTCATGGAAAATTTTGATTTTGACTGAACGCTGTTTTCCTCACTGGGAACGTTTCATCTGATATTTTTCAGACAGCCCTGGTAAACAGGAGAGCTGAAGACTTAAAAACTCCCCCAACCTGCAGTAGCTGGTATGCCTTCTACTGCAGGGTACTGAGTGGAGTCATGGCCATGCATCACTGCTCTCTCCATCAGCGCACAGGGGTATAAACAAAGTTTTTTACTTGGGGCAGCTAGTGTTAAAACATAATAAAATATTGGCTGTTGAATATTGGTTTTATGAGTAGTTTTGTACCATGACTAAATTTGTTCACTTCGAATGAAGTGAGAGAAACAGGCTTTTGTTCCACACCGTGCTTTTTATTAGAAAAACACAACCCCTATATTTGAGTTCCTATAAGCCTAAATCCTTTTGAAAAGGGAATTGACACCTAACTTGGTTAGGCACTACAACAGAGTGCCACAAAGCTGAAATAGCTTTTAAAAATCTGGCCCTAGGTCACTATTAAAAAAGTCCCTTACGTGCTTTTGAAATGGTCACCCTCAGACTGCCCACATTACTGGATTTGCATTCTGCCCAGCAGGAACAGTGAAAAAAGGATCAGAGGAAAATATTCAATGAACAGACAAATATAGTTATTGTACTTACCTTTGATAAGCCCCCTCCCCCCATTTGTGCTAGCCTGGTACTTTGTGGTACTTTTTTAATCCCTGATACAGATTACAAACTGCCCTTAATTAATATCTAGATAAAGAACTTTTTAAAAAGTGGATTTAAATATCAGAAACCCACCAAACTACTTTTAAAATTATTATAAGAGTGTCTATTCCAACAGGGGAGGAAGAGGTGTAGACTGGAAAGGAAACAAACAAACGCCTGTTACAACCCAACTCACTCTGTGTCCCATCCCTATTTAAATCATGACCCCCTCTCCCACTCCCAACATCCAAACAGCAGTCCAGATTCCTCAGTATTCTCAAACTTTATTTTTGTTAAGGGAGCCATCTCCAGCAGCTCTAATGTTGATTGGGATTTCCGACTGACTGCTGAGACAGTTAATGTTTCTTCTGGTACAATGCTGTTTCATGGAGTCCTTCCTTTGAAAAAAAGCTACGTGTGATCAATGAAAGGCTGCAGATGCTCAGTCTGTCCAAAACAATGTGCATTATTCATGTTAAAGTAATATATACCATCTCACTGCCATCTTATTGAATAAGGTTTCAGGTCCTACCCCTCCATAGCACTGGCAAGATTGGATGTCACTCTTGAATCTCAACATGCATCCCTGGGAGTCTACAGTAATCAAGGTCCCATGTACTGCACAAGACACTATACTGCAGGGATGCAGCCCACCAATGTACACAGCCGAGCTCCACCGAATGGGAACCATGGCAATCTCCAGTGCTTGCAAAACTATTTGATAAACTGTGCATCAAATGGGGTGATTAAACTAAAGGAGTGGGGGCAGGAAGGGGCTTGCACACGGAGGTAGCTGCTAGTGAGCCATACAAGAGCAATGCTCCATTCCTGCAGGAGCTCCGCGTGGCAGGGGTCATCCCCAGCTGCACAACTTCAAAGTCGCACTGAAGCAGAATTCCATTCTGACAGCGCTCTGGAGCCCCAGTTTTAGCCAGCTTCCCCTGCGGGCCTCCTAGTACTCCATCCAAGAACCTGTTCAGATCCTCATGCTGCTGCAGCCCCATCACCTGCTCCCTCATCCTCCAGCCAGTCAGACAGTCCCACTCCTAAGGAGCCCCTAAAACAGCCATTTGGACAGCTGAGGAACTGGAAGATGGCAGGAAAAGGGCCACTTGTTTAAATGGATTCAGAGAAAACAGGGTTTTTTGTGCCAGCTTGTCAAAAAGATAATGAATGCAGCCTTTTGTCTGGTCCCCTGATCGTGTTGTACAGGGGCTGATCGTGATTAACAGCAGAGTTACAAGGATCATCATAAATTTTACAAATATCCACACAAATTATAGTTTACCCAAGGGTGAGCATAATGAGAAATTTCTGACATACTAAATTCCCCCATCCTCAGCTTATTATACATTTACACTTCAGCCTTGATTCTTACCACCAGGAATTGCCACTGCTTAATGATGCAGCAGTGAAAAAAACATTCCCTCCCCTTAGATGCTGAGTTCACTACCTGAGTCCACAGCACCACAAGGCCTTTTAGACCAAAATACGGCATTAATAGTATCACCTAGAACTCACATAGTGCATTGTGTTTTCAAAGTGCTGGGCAAATGAACCTGAGATCTAAATCCAGATCTAGAGCACTCCAAAGGATGAGGGGTGTTTGCATCTGTGGTTTTGGATTGAGTTAGTCTCAGGCACAAACCACATCTAATTAGTTACAACCTGCATTTTTCATTTAAACTATTCAGATTCTCAATGGGAGTTGCATTTGCCTAACCAAAAGCAGAATTTGGCTGTTTCTAAAACAGTGTAATTTGATTTCAGATTTATAATTAAGTCCCAGGACATTTGTTAAAGGTGATATTTTACACTTGCTACATGCAGAGCGCCCACAGAACAAGTGGAGATCTGAAAACCTGCCTCAATTTTAAAAGATTCTCCCAGCAACTTGAATAGCAGGAGGAAAAAAGAATACATTAGAGCCTGTGAAAGTCATAATATGCATCTTACCACATTCTGGAGCCTGGTGCTGGCTGCATTCAATGCAATGGCATTTTGTAGAAAGACCAGCAGCACAGCCAAGTTTTCACACTTCATCTTCTCAGCAAACAGACACGATGGAGAAAGGACAGTGGGATCCCTTTTATAGGATGCCCTGGGAATTCCCCCAGTAGGAATTTGGTGCTTAGAAAGAGGTACTTGTGTAATATTTATTGACACTTCTCACAAAGGTGATGACATGCCGGTGAGTGAGCCACGGCACAGAGTGTGACTTGACTATTATACAAACATAACTTTTTCATTGGCTGCTGTCAAAAATTAACCACCCTCTCCTTTTGTAACAAAGCCCTTCTTCATTTCCAGTATCTAGTCTTGTTCTCAGGGAGCCACAAAGGAATAAATACACAATGGGCAGATCAATTAATTGATGGACTTCAATAATTAAAATGCATTCTTTTCTGGAGGGGAGAATAGCTGCTTTCTTTTATTGGACTTTTATCAGTATTTTTATTGTAAATCCTTTCAGGAGCCCAGACAACCTGGGCCACATCATCTTCCTAACCCAGCTTCTAAACGCAGATGGGGTGAAAACAGCTCAACTTAGGTCATTTCACAATGTCAAATGAGCAGCCCTCCCTTTCTCTAAGCCCCTGGATGCCTTATAACATGAGCATTGTGCACATGGGGCTCCACAAGTTTGGGCTAAAGACCAACCATTGGATGGGAGAGGGGGGCCAAGTTGAAGAACAGCCCCAGCAAACCTGCAAGAGAATGCTAAGACAGTCAGCATTAATGCCCATCCTACAGCTTTGGTACCATGGCTTCTGAAGCAGGGGAGATCAGGGAACAGCACACTGTGGAACAGCCCTGTGCGTGGGAGCACTAAGATCTGCATGGTTTGCCAGCAGATTTAAAGTACTCTTTGCTTCTGATGAGCTGGTCTCATGGCATTTAGGCATTACCACTTCCAGTGCTCGCTGGAGCCTGGTATAGAGGCAAGCAAGAATGAAAATGGCTATCCAGATATTTCTGAACTGGCAGGAAGGCTAGGTGTGAGTTTGGGTGGAAGGTCAGGTCAGTTCCCCTTAGGGTCTGCAGTTGGATTTTTCAAGACATACTTATTGTGGAGAATGCAGCTTGGGGGCTGTTTTCTGAGTGCTGCCTCTTTAAATGTAAGAAAATGCAGGAGGGGAGGATTCTGAGACTTAGAGAGCGTACACAATGCCCGAGTGCTGCAAAGCTGGGTTCTACAAGAGCTCCCCCAGTATGCAGGTGAGGCAGAGGTGGCACAGGCTGAAGGAAGCCCCTGTGGCAGCTGTTGGTTCTTTGGGGATTTCCCTTACACTGGAGAAATCCCACGTTGCCTGCTTGGCTGAAGAGCTCAGATTCCCTACCTCACATGACGAGGACGGGTAATGTCTGTGCAGCGCCCTGTGGATGAAAATCTCTCTGCTGGGGCTCATTCTGATCAGTTTAGCATGAAGCCAGCACTACTTTGAGTCACTCAGGATTTAATCCTCTCTCTCTCTGGTTTGGTACATGGGCAATTATATCTCAGGTATCGTGAATTTCACAGTTAGTGCCAAGACGAAGCCAAACACTGGAGCCTGTGGGAAGGGGACGTCCTGGGAGCTGGAGATAGGACGGAAGGACACGCCAATCAAGCCCCTGTTGGTTGAGATATGGTAGAAAGTCCTGACCCCCTGATAGGAGGGAACATACTTTCTGTCTCATCTAATCATTGCTGGAAGCTAGTTAGGGTTTTTCCTACTTGTGCTGGGGATGAGGAAAGCTGGCAATGAAGCTAAGGTGGACACCAAATAAGACTCCTTCTCCTCAGAAGACCCAGTGCTTGGTAAATGTGACAAACATGATCTATTGGGGACCTTCCAGGCTCCAGTCACAGAGCAGTGGGGGGTTAGCCTCAGAAGAATGGGCATGCCTGACCCCTGCCTGCTAAGCTATGGGCAGATGTTCCTCACAGCCAGTTCTTCTAGTCCCCTCCCCCACCATAACACCACTTGCTATGCGTGTAATCTGCAGGTTACTGTAGCCCCCCATTCCCTATAGGGAGTACGAAGGCCAGGGTAGACCAGAACACCATGCTTAGCATTTCATGAAGTCACATCTGCTTGGGTCTCCTCCCTTCTATGCTGAGCAGCCTGAACACATGGAAAAGGAGGTGACCCAGAGCTCCCTCATCTGCACAAAAGGTAAGGGCATCTCTCCAAATTCTGTACTGCTGAGACTAGAACCAGCAGGGAGGGCAGCAAAGGGAGGGAATTTGCAGCCTCTCCCTCAGCCCACAGCTAACATGATATGCTCAGATACAGCCACGTAAAACAAACCCTTGGGTGTGAACTGGTACCTAGGACTCTCTGATTAAATCCTGTGTATGCATGTTATACTGCACTGCCTCTAATTTCACATCCACACTAAGGACCAAGGACAACTAAAACGCCATCAAAATCCACTCCAGCAAATCCTTCAAAAGGAGCTTGCAAGTGGACAGCAAGAACCGCCTGCTGCTCCAGCCAACTGCCCTGCCTGATGTTCCCTGTATGTGAATAGCAAAGGCTGTGTCTATGTGCAGCTCAGAGATCCCCAGCCCACTGTCCCTCAGTGTGGGCAGCTCCACCCAGTAATGAACCATTCTTGTAAATGCCTCTTTTTTGTTTTTTTTTCATTCATTCTTTCTTTGTTTCTTTTGTTTTGTTTCATTCTTTTAGGTTTTTTGTTTCATTCTTTATTCACACCTTCATTCCTTCACGTATCGTGTTCCTGTGTTTCCCTCACTGTTCTGAAGGAACTCTTTGTCCTAAGACTCTTCAGTCCAATTCTGCACTCAGAGACATAGCTTTGTTTTTCAGCGTTAGCATCTCTTAGCTTTAGCTTTAGACTCGCCTAGTGGCACATGAAGCAAAGCATTTTTCCCACTGCTCTCCGTCCAGAGCAAGACATTAGACTCCATTCTAAGTTGTCTCCATGATGGCAACATCCTTTTCAATCATCCTGATCAGAAAAGTAGATGCATTTCCAGTTGAGATCTGTGACAATTGCATCCTCTTGAGTTCTATGGTTTTCTTCTTTCCCAGGCAGTGAGGTTTCTCCGGTGCATTAATAGCAATGGATTGTGTCTCCATTGCAGATACAAGCATCTGCCTAGAGAAGTCGCTGTGCTGTTGTTTTTGAGTCATAAGTGAATCTGAATTAATAAAGTGGAAAATAGAGGGTAGAGGCAGGTCTAGCCAAAAGGTGTTTGAGAACTGCCACAGTGTTAAATGCAGGATGGGAGTGCCTGGGGTTTTATTGTCAGGATTATTTTCCCTTTGTTCTACACAATCCTGAGATACAATATACTTGTGCCCAAAAAGATCTCTGGTTTCAGTCTCTCTGCGGACAGTGAATGCGTCCTGCACAGCACCCTTGCTGCAAAGTTTGAGCTTCTCCTTTCAGACTAGTTGCGTCCCACCATTGCCCCAGCTCCCTGAATGACAAGAACCAGCCAACTGGGAAATGGGGGTGAATAGGGATTTAAAACAGGGTTACTGGATTATAAATATTGCAACAAATCTGTGGCACCCAAGGACTTCCCTGTTGTCACTCTGCTGCACTGCATGGCCCCTCAGGGCTGCACTGTGACTGTGTGCATTGGACTTGGCTTCTCCTACCCCAAAACCCCAGGCCTCAATGACTGGAGCTAAAGGAGATTCTCCACTAGTTGTTAGCAGTATAGCGCCTACAACTAAGCACTTCTTATTCCATCCAACTATGCCCTGCAGTGCACATATACACTAGATAGCTGAGTACAGTGTTAGTGGTGTTTTATAATGGGGATCATCCACATTTGCTCCTTGCCCCCCTTTAACCACCCTGTTGTTATAGGGCTGAATACAAACCACAACATGCATATGACCAATGAATTATTTACATGGCAGTTGCCACATTGCAGTATCCAATGTAAGTACACTGGGTTCTCTCCAGCCTCGCACGGGGGGCAGGAAGGACTTAAGCAAGCAGCAACAGCCTTGTGCGTTGGGCAGGCAGGGCTTGAGTGAGCCATGGCCCCTGTCCTGCACGGGGAGAGTGGCTCAGGGAAGTAGCTTGGGCCAGCCCTTGCAGTGTCCTGTTTTCCCTTCGGGAAATATGGTCACCCTACTCCAACCACAACCCTGTGGCGCCTGAGTCCCCTGAAGCATTTCCTCCTTCTGAGAGACATGTTGCCTGTTCCTGATAGTAGGACCTCTCCCCAAATGTGATTTGTATTCAATGGCTCCCAGTTAACAGGGTCCAAGAATTTATACTATAGTCCTAGTCAAACACCTGGAACATTAGATCCCTCACCCTACATGGAACTTACTGTGCTTCATGGCAACACCCTTTCTGTCTCTAGGTGTTTATAGAGCACCCAGCACCGTAGGAACCAGGCACTGTATTAAGAGGCTCCTCTCCTGGCCTGTCGCTCCAGGGGGCTCTTCGCTACCCTCTCTCTCCTCGATGTAATTAAGTAATTACAATGGAACAGGTAAATCAGAATGGTCTGCACAGGCTATTCATGCTCTGGAGAAGAACATTTCCTCATTTGTGGTGCAGACTGATCCTGGATGGAGATGGACTGGTTAAGCGGCAGTTCTGCAGAAAAGGTATTGGGTATTACAGTAGACGAGAAGCTGGATATGAGTCAACAGGGTGCCCTTGTTGCCAAGATGGTTAACGGCATATTGGGTTGCATTAGTAGGAGCATTGTCAGCAGATTGAGGGAAGTGATTATTCCCCTCTATTCGGCACTGGTGAGGCCACATCTGGAGTGTTGTGTCCAGTTTTGGTCCCTCCACTACAGAAAGGGTGTGAACAAATTGGAGACAGTCCAACAGAGGGCAACAAAAATGATTAGGGGGCTGGGGCACATGATTTATGAGGATAGGCTGAGGGAACTGGGCTTATTTAGTCTGCAGAAGAGAAGAGTGAGGCGGGATTCGATAGCAGCCTTTAACTACCTGAAACGGCTTCCAAAGAGGATGGAGCTAGGCTGCTCTCAGTGGTGGTAGATGACAGAACAAGGAGCAATGGTCTCAAGTTGCAGTGGGGGAGGTCCAGGTTGGATAAAAGGAAAAATTATTTCACCAGGAGGGTGGTGAAGCACTGGAATGGGTTACCTAGGGAGGTGGCGGAATCTCTGTCCTTAGCTGTTTTTAAGGCCTGGCTTGACAAAGCCCTGGCTGGGATGATTTAGTTGGGATGGGTCCTGCTTTGAGCAGGGGATTGGACTAGATGACCTCTTGAGGTCTCTTCCAACCCTAATCTTCTATGATTCCATCCCTGACCATCTTGGCTAATAGCCATTGATGGACCTATCCTCCAGGAACTTATCTAATTCTTTTTTGAACCCCATTATAATTTTGGCCTTTAAAACACCCCCTGGCAACATGTTCCACAGGTTGACTTTGAATGGGGTGAAGAAGTACTTCCTTTTGTTTTTAAACCTGCTGCCTATTAATTAGTGTGTGAAATTAAAAATATTAGATATTTGAAAATGAAATATTAAAAAGCCATCATGTTTTTATTTGAAATTGTTTCACAAAAAGGAAATTTCTTTGAAATTTGCTGTCTTCAAATCAGCAATTATGATGAATACTTTTTTTTATTTTAAAATTATTCGATCAGCTCTCCCTTGCTATGCTTGCCTCTCGCAGGAGTTAGTATATTTCTTCCTAGCAGAGGAAGCTTTTGTAACAGACTCTTTGGTGCATATAGGAAAGTGCACACACATGCACGCGCAAACACCCACCCTGATCCAGAGAGATTTGTCTCAGGTGTGTGTTGAAAAAAAGGGTCCCAACATTCTCTTATGTGAGATACAGAGATTAATCCTTGTAAAACTCATACTGAACCACAGAACCTCATCTACACAAGTCTCATATTCCCTCAGGGCCTGAGTGAGGAAGCAAGTGGTTTCTCTCCCACCACTCATTTCTCCTCAGGAAATGTCGCTCCTTCCTCCCCTCTGTGTAAACTCCGCTATTAGCTCCATCTCTTACATCAACATCCTTATAAGAGATGATAGCAGCTGAAAATCACATCTGTGCACTCATAAAAACATACAGCTGTAAATAGAACTGTGAAACCCCGGTAATTTGGCTCTAGGTGCGTGTTCTATCTCTGACAGCTTCAAAGTGAGAAAAATTCACACCAGCACACTCTTCTGTAGTGCAGGAAATCTGAATTCAAATACCTTCTCCACATCACATAGAGTGGGGGCTAGAACCTGATTCTCATGTCTGTGAGGTGAGTTCCCCGACCTCCATCTCTGAACACTGCACCTGGGGCAAGGCGGGGGCTCCAGCTGTGAACCCCACAGGGGCTGTCAACTGGAGCTGGATATGAAATGTGAGCTAATAGCAGCTATGAAACTGACAAGAATGTCAGTTTAACTGCCGGTAGGCTCCCTTCTGTAAAATTGAACCTTGTGCTTGGCTCACAGCTTGGGTTGTCAGCCTAAGGACAGTGCGGGGGAGTGGGAGGGAGCTCCATCTGTGAGCTCTGTGGCTGACAGTGCTCCACACTACAGCTGTCAGTGCCCCACAATGCCCCACTTCACTTAGTGCAAGCGCTTCAGGTGAGCACACACATCACTGGCAAAAGGAGGGTAGTGTAGACACCAACAGCCGATTTAATTACTACAGTGGCTGTAGGTCGACCTAACTTAAGTCAATCTAATTTTGTACTGCAGACAACTGTCATAACTATAAAGGGAAGGGTAACAGCTGTCCTGTGAACAGTATTATAAAAATCCCTCCTGGCCAGAGACTCCAAAATCCTTTTCCCTGTAAAGGGTTAAGAAGCTCAGGTAACCTGGCTGGCATCTGACCTAAAGGACCAATAAGGGGACAAGATACTTTCAAATCTTGGGGGGGGAAGGCTGTTGTTTGTGTCTTTTGTTTGGGAGTGTGTTCATTCTCGGGACTGAGAGGGACCAGACATCAATCCAGGTTCTCCACATCTTTCTAAACAAGTCTCTCCTATTTCAAACTTGTAAGTAAATAGCCAGGCAAGGCGTGTTAGTTTTCCTTTGTTTTCTCAACTTGTAAATGTACCTTTTACTAGAGTGTTTATCTTTGTTTGCTGTACTTTGAACCTGAAACTAGAGGGGAGTCCTCTAAGCTCTTTAAGTTTGATTACCCTGTAAGGTTAATTTCCATACTGATTTTACAAAGATAATTTTTACCTTTTTCTTTAATTAAAAGCCTTCCTTTTAAGAACCTGATTGATTTTTCCTTGTTTTAAGATCCAAGGGTTTTGGATCTTGATTCACCAGGAGTTGGTGGGAGGAAGGAGGGGGAATGGTTAATTTCTCCTTGTTTTAAGATCCAAGGGGTTTGGATTTGTTTTCACCAGGGATTTGGTGAAGGTTTTTCAAGGCTTCCCAGGAAGGGAATCAATTGAAATGGTGGCAGCCGAACCAGAGCTAAGCTGGTAGTTAAGCTTAGAAGTTTTTCATGCAGGCCCCTACATTTGTACCCTAAAGTTCAAAGTGGGGATCCAGCCTTGACATGGTGGTAGAGCGGTGGGATCATTTTAAACCCAAAAGCCAGTGAGATTTTTTTTTTTCTTCTAGCTGCTTGGAAAGCCGAGCTGGAAGTAGATAGATGCATATCTTATCTCTCCTTGCCTGAAGGCAGAGGTGTTAAGTTTTTTAAACAAGGTCCTTTGTTAAGAGAAGGGTTCAATTAGCAAACTTGACTGGTAAAAGGACTTTACAAGCTGAATTTTTTTTTTTTTTTCTTTTTACATCCTCGGGAGTAGCTAGTTAGAAAGTCTCTGTTAACTCAGCATCAGCCAGAGCTGAGAGCTTCCCAGTTTCAGTCAACTGCAGAGGGGGTGACCCAGCACAAGAAAACAGGAAAATGACTACCAAAGAAGTAGCTAAAAAAATAGAACTGGCCAAACTAGAAGCAGAAGAAAATGAAAGAAAACATCAGAGACTGCTTCAATTAACAAAACTCGAGACAGAGCAGAGAAAAAGAGAAGAAAAAGCCAAAGAGGAGGCCCACAAGAGAGAGATGGAGCTGAAAGAAAAAGAGATGGAGGAGAGAGAAAAAGAAAGGAAGCATGAACTGGAAGTAGCAAAGGCTAAGCAGGATGCACCAGCCAATGCTAACAACCCCCCTCCAGGTACCACTTCCCATCCCAGAAAATTCCCCACCTACAAGGCAGGCGATGATACTGAGGCCTTCTTAGAAAATTTTGAAAGGGCCTGCCTTGGATACAGCATCGCTGCAGACCAGTACATGGTAGAGCTGAGGCCGCAGCTCAGTGGACCCTTAGCAGAGGTGGTGGCTGAAATGCCTAAGGAACACATGAACAGTTATGAACCTTTTAAAAACAAGGCCAGACTCAGAATGGGGCTAACACCCGAGCATGCCCGTCGGCAGTTCAGAGCCCTAAAGTGGAAACACGATGTGTCATTTACCCGTCATGCCTACCACATTGACAAAAATTGTGATGCCTGGGTATCAGGAGCAAATGTTCAATCTCTGGAAGATCTGCTTTCCCTAGTAAAAATGGAGCAGTTTTTAGAGGGTGTTCCTGAGGAAATAGAAAGGTACATCCTAGATAGGAAGCCAAAAACTGTAACTGAGGCGGGGGAGATTGGAGCCCAATGGGTGGAGGTGGCAGAAAAGAAAAAAACTAGTAGCAGTTGGAGCGAATACCAGAAGGGGCAAGCCGAAACAAAACCTTACCACTGGGGACAACCCAAGGCCCCACCCACCTCCCAAGGGAAACCCCAGACGCCTTCTCACCCCATCACACCAGTCTCCACCAACCAACATCGTCCCGGTGATACCTTAGCAGGGCGATGTTTTAAATGTAATGAACTGGGACATATAAAGGCTCACTGCCCCAAGAACCCCAACCGATTACAGTTCATTACACCCCAATCACACCAAAGATCCCCAAACCCAGATGCCTCTCTCATACCCTCGGAGCGAAGGGAAACCTTGAGAGTGGGCGGAAGGAAGGTTACCGCTTGGAGGGACACTGGGGCTCAAGTGTCAACTATCCACCAATCCCTAGTGGACCCCAAACTCATCAACCCAGAGGCTACAGTGACAATTCAACCCTTCGTGTCACAGTCTGTAACCTTGCCTACAGCCACGTTGCATGTCCAGTACAAGGGCTGGTCAGGAATGTGAACTTTTGCAGTCTATGACAATTATCCCATTCCCATGCTGCTGGGGGAAGATTTTGCCAACCATGTGAAGCTAGCCAAGAGGGTGGGAATAGTCACCCGCAGCCAGGCTAAGCAAGCTTTCACCCCCATCCCTATTCCTGGGGCCCCGTCTGTGTTACCGGAGACCCAGACAAAGGCGGTGGAACTGGATCCCCTGCCAACGACTGCAACAGCCGTAGTGGATCCAATCCCAGAGACCCAGCCAAAGCCAGTCCCAGAACCGGAACTGGCAACGAAAACAGCACCAGAACCATTGCCAGCACAGAGTCCAGCGCTTGCAAACCCGTCTACAACTCCAATGCCAGAGGGCACCAGCGAGCCTAACCTGGCGGAAGCAGCAGATAACCCTACCCAAGAGGCTCAGCCAGATCCTGAAATACCACATAGTGCACCAGCGGACAGCGGTTCACAGTCAATGGAAACAGCCCCAGCACCTGCATCGCTTCCAGAGGGACCAAGCCCCAGTCCACAGTCCAAGGAGGAATTGATGTCTCCAGCATCAAGGGAACAGTTCCAGGCCGACCAGGAAGCAGATGACAGCCTTCAGAAAGCTTGGGCGGCGGCGCGGAGCACCCCACTGCCTCTCAGCTCTTCTAACCGATCCCGGTTTGTTGTAGAACAAGGACTTTTATACAAGGAGACTCTTTCTGGTGGGCACCAGGAAGACTGGCATCCTCAAAGACAGTTGGTAGTTCCCACTAAGTATCGGGTAAAGCTCTTGAGCTTAGCCCATGATCATCCCAGTGGCCATTCTGGGGTGAACAGAACCAAAGACCGGTTGGGGAAGTCCTTCCACTGGGAGGGAATGGGCAAGAACGTTGCTAATTATGTCCGGTCTTGTGAGGTGTGCCAACGAGTGGGAAAGCCCCAAGACCAGGTTAAAGCCCCTCTCCAGCCACTACCCATAATTGAGGTCCCATTTCAGCGCGTAGCTGTGGATATTCTGGGTCCGTTCCCAAAGAAGACACCCAGAGGAAAGCAGTACGTACTGACTTTCATGGATTTTGCTACCCGATGGCCGGAAGCAGTACCCTTAAGCAACACCAGGGCTAAAAGTGTGTTCCAGGCATTAACAGACATTTTTGCCAGGGTAGGTTGGCCCTCCGACATCCTTACAGATTCGGGAACTAATTTCCTGGCAGGCACCATGGAAAACCTGTGGGAAGCTCATGGGGTGAATCACTTGGTTGCCACCCCTTACCACCATGAAACCAATGGCCTGGTGGAGAGGTTTAATGGAACTTTGGGGGCCATGATACGTAAATTTGTAAATGAACACTCCAATGATTGGGACCTCGTGTTGCAGTAGTTGCTTTTTGCCTACAGGGCTGTACCACATCCCAGTTTAGGGTTTTCACCATTTGAACTTGTGTATGGCCGTGAGGTTAAGGGGCCATTACAGTTGGTGAAGCAGCAATGGGAGGGGTTTACGCCTTCTCCAGGAACTAACATTCTAGACTTTGTAAGCAACCTACAAAGCACCCTCCGACACTCTTTAGCCCTTGCTAAAGAAAACCTAAAGAATGCTCAGGAAGAGCAAAAGGCCTGGTATGATAAACATTCCAGAGAACGGTCCTTCAAAGTAGGAGACCAAGTCATGGTCTTAAAGGCGCTCCAGGCCCATAAAATGGAAGCGTCGTGGGAAGGACCATTCACGGTCCAGGAGCGCCTAGGAGCTGTTAACTATCTCCTAGCCTCCCCCACCTCCAACATAAAGCCTAAGGTATACCATGTTAATTCTCTTAAGCCCTTTTATTCCAGAGAATTAAACATTTGCCAGTTTACAGCCCAGGAAACAGATGACGCGGAGTGGCCTAAAGGTGTCTACTACGAAGGAAAAAAGGATGGTGGGGTGGAAGAGGTGAACCTCTCCACGACCCTTGAACGTCTGCAGCGACAGCAGATCAAGGAGCTGTGCACAAGCTTTGCACCAATTTTCTCAGCCACTCCAGGATGGACCGAACGGGCATACCACTCCATTGACACAGGTAATGCTCACCCTATTAGAACCCCACCCTACCGGGAGTCACCTCATGCCAAAACTGCTATACAAAGGGAGATCCAGGACATGCTACAGATGGGTATAATCCGCCCCTCTAAGAGTGCATGGGCATCTCCAGTGGTTCTAGTTCCCAAACCAGATGGGGAAATACGCTTTTGCGTGGACTACCGTAAGCTAAATGCTGTAACTCGTCCTGACAACTATCCAATGCCACGCACAGATGAGCTATTGGAGAAATTGGGACATGCCCAATTCATCTCTACTTTGGACTTAACCAAGGGGTACTGGCAAGTACCACTAGACGAACCTGCTAAGGAAAGGTCAGCCTTCGTCACCCAGGCAGGGGTGTATGAATTCAATGTACTCCCTTTCGGGTTGCAAAATGCACCCGCCACCTTCCAAAGACTTGTAAATGGTCTCCTAGCGGGATTGGGAGAATCTGCAGTTGCCTACCTCGATGATGTGGCCATTTTTTTCTGATTCATGGGCAGAGCACATGGAGCACCTGGAAAAAGTTTTCGAGCGCATCCAGCAGGCAGGACTAACTGTTAAGGCTAAAAAGTGTCAAATAGGCCAAAACAAAGTGACTTACCTGGGGCACCAGGTGGGTCAAGAAACTATAAATCCCCTACAGGCCAAAGTGGATGCTATCCAAAAGTGGCCGGTTCCAAAGTCTAAGAAACAGGTCCAATCCTTCTTAGGCTTGGCTGGATATTATAGGCGATTTGTACCCCACTACAGCCAAATCGCCGCCCCGCTGACAGACCTAACCAGAAAAAAACAGCCAAATGCAGTTCAGTGGACTGATAAGTGTCAAAAGGCCTTTAACCAGCTTAAGGCAACACTCATGTCTGACCCTGTGCTAAGGGCCCCAGACTTTGACAAACCGTTCCAAGTAACCACAGATGCGTCCGAGCGAGGCGTGGGAGCAGTTTTAATGCAGGAAGGACCGGATCAAAAATTCCATCCTGTCGTGTTTCTCAGTAAGAAACTGTCTGAGAGGGAAAGCCATTGGTCAATCAGCGAAAAGGAATGCTATGCCATTGTGTACGCGCTGAAAAAGCTACGCCCATATGTTTGGGGACGGCGTTTCCAACTACAAACAGACCATGCTGCGCTACAGTGGCTTCATACCGGCAAGGGAAATAACAAAAAACTTCTTCGGTGGAGTTTAGCTCTCCAAAATTTTAATTTTAAAATACAACACATTTCGAAAGCTTCTAACAAAGTGGCTAATGCACTCTCCCGGAAAAGTTTCCCAGAGTTAACTGATTAACAATTGTTCTTAAAATAAAACATATTGTTAGTTTTTATATAATCAGTAGTATGTCTAAAGGTACATGTGTCTTATTAACTCTGTTTTCTCCTAAAACTCCAGGAAGAAATCACAGCCAGTGTGAAACCAAACATCCAACACTATCTGTAATTTGGGGGGCGTGTCATAACTATAAAGGGAAGGGTAACAGCTGTCCTGTGTACAGTATTATAAAAATCCCTCCTGGCCAGAGACTCCAAAATCCTTTTCCCTGTAAAGGGTTAAGAAGCTCAGGTAACCTGGCTGGCATCTGACCTAAAGGACCAATAAGGGGACAAGATACTTTCAAATCTTGGGGGGGGGAAGGCTGTTGTTTGTGTCTTTTGTTTGGGAGTGTGTTCGTTCTCGGGACTGAGAGGGACCAGACATCAATCCAGGTTCTCCACATCTTTCTAAACAAGTCTCTCCTATTTCAAACTTGTAAGTAAATAGCCAGGCAAGGCGTGTTAGTTTTCCTTTGTTTTCTCAACTTGTAAATGTACCTTTTACTAAAGTGTTTATCTTTGTTTGCTGTACTTTGAACCTGAAACTAGAGGGGAGTCCTCTAAGCTCTTTAAGTTTAATTACCCTGTAAGGTTAATTTCCATACTAATTTTACAAAAATAATTTTTACCTTTTTCTTTAATTTAAAGCCTTCTTTTTAAAAACCTAATTAATTTTTCCTTGTTTTAAAATCCAAGGGTTTTGGATCTTAATTCACCAGGAGTTGGTGGGAGAAAGAAGGGGGAATGGTTAATTTCTCCTTGTTTTAAGATCCAAGGGGTTTGGATTTGTTTTCACCAGGGACTTGGTAAAGGTTTTTCAAAGCTTCCCAGAAAGAAAATCCATTAAAATGGTGGCAGCCAAACCAAAGCTAAGCTGGTAGTTAAGCTTAAAAGTTTTTCATGCAGGCCCCTACATTTGTACCCTAGAGTTCAAAGTGGGGATCCAGCCTTAACAACAACAAAGTTGTTAATTCAGATATTATGAAAGGAACACAGACCAACAGCCTTCTCAACCGCAGCATGGCAGCCATGATGGACCTAGTGAGAAAGGTGGAAGAACTTGATGGAATATTTGGTGATATTGGACATTTGAAAGGAGATCCAGTACAAATAACCTTCAAAAACAATACTGAACATGTATAAGTGTATATACACCTCATAGGATTCATATCCACTTATTTCATAAAGTGGAAAATGAGTTAAAGAGAATGGAGCTGATTGACATAACCAAGAAGAACTCCGAACCAACAGCATGGTGTTCCCCAATGGTACCAGTTAGAAAGACAAAATGGGAAAATACGAATCTGTGTGATCTTAAAAAATGTAATGAAGCAGTTGTGAGAGAAAAATATATCCTCAGAGCACTTCATGACTTCCTCCCCAGAGGGAACAACAAAGCCCTCAGTGAAGTCCAAAGCCTAATCACTCAGTCTTGACTGAAGCTAAACAAGGAAAAAATGAACTTTCTGCCTATCCCAAATCAAGTTTTGGGGACAGACACTAAACAAAGATGGAATCAGTCCTAGCCCTGAGACAGTAAAAGCAATTTTAGAATTGAATGCACCAACACACGTAACAGAACTGAGACATGTGCTGGGGACGGTAAATTACCTTGGTGGATACCTACAAGACCTTTCTACAATGACAAAACCACTGAATTACCACTGTTAAAGTCCAACACATCTTAGCTATGGGGGCCAAATCAAGAAATTGTCTTGAAAAAGATAAAATAAATTATTTAAATGGCTCCAGTTCTCAAGTACTGTGATGTGAAAAAACCCACACTGGTCCAGGCAGATGCAAGCAGCTCTGGTCTGGGTTGTGTATTATGCAACAACATGGCTCTGAGTGGAAGCCAGTTGCATTTTGCTCTTGCGCCCTCATAGATGCAGAAAAACGACATGCACAGATTGAAGAGGAGTGCCTAGGACGTGTATGGGCGTGTGAGAACTTTTACAGATATCAGTGTGGATTGGATTCATTTACACTGATAACAGACCATAAACTGCTTGTAATCCTCATCAATGGGAAAGACCTGGATCAAGTACCTCTGAGATGCTAATGTCTTTTGATAAGATTAGTGCAATTTAACCGAATTGATAAATATGTTCCTGGGAAAATCTGGTAGTAGCAGACACTCTGTCACACCTGGAATCATACTCAGTTACCTGTGAGCTCGAAGATGACATAAATGTGTACATGGATGCTGTGGACACATAAAAACTAGTGTAAGATAAAAGACAACACCAGCTACAAACAGCAATCTGGACAGACATGCAACTTCAGGAAATTCTAAGTTACATTGGGGCTGCAGGCCTCAATATCTAAAGGACACTCTGAAAATGACAAGAGACTAATTTGCTGACCCTGGACAATATAGGGAGTCAAATGAACTCATGGTTAAAGGCAATAGTATCATAATTCCAAATGAAATGAGAGGAGAAATCCTAAACCTCATCAATGAAGGATATTAAGGATTAACTAAATGCCACAAACATGCCAACCAGTCAATGTGGACAGAAAGATTAAAGACTAAATTATCTGCATGTGAACACGGCAGAACTAACAGATCAACTCAACACAAAGATCCTTTAATAACACTCTACCTGAGAGACATTGGAAAATAGTAGCTGCAGTTTTATGCAAATTCAGAGGACATCACAGGTCTTATGAACTATTTTTCCAGCTATATAGAAAGAATGTACTTGAAAGACATAACATGCCACAGTATTATTGAGAAACTGAAGGGCACTTTTGCTCACTTTGGTATTTCAGAAGAACTAGTGATAGACATCAGACCACAGGTCACTGCAGCAGAATTTAAGTTATTCTGAATGAAATATGATTTTGATCATATTATTAGTGGCCCACATTACCCACAAGCAAAGAGAGAGGCTGAGAAAATTGTGCAGGTTGCCAGGAAAATCCTACAACAGGAAGATCCATTCCTTGCTCTTCTGAGGTACAGATCTATACCAATAGCAGCCACTGGTTCTAGGTCAACACAACTCCTGATGGGAAGAGAATGCAGAACTCCTGTTCCAACTTTGGACAAGAATCTGTCTCCAAAGTGGCCAGTCATGAAGAAGGGAGTCAAACTGGATAAAAAGGCTGAGAGAGCTCATAAGCATTTATACAACAGATGTAATTCAGTTTGAGTACAGCCATGTCTAGAATCTGGTGACTCTGTTCATGTCAAATTGAATGGAGATAAAGGATGGACAACTCATTGGGAAGGGATCCCTGGGGTACAACATGAAACTGGGGTACCGCTGTGCCCCCTTAATTCTCTAGCCTGGGCTGTCTCTCACAATGCTCTGCTAGTGACAAGTAGCAAACCCCATCAGACACTGTTATCACTCAGCAAAATAGTATGTGGAGCGCCTCCCCTCCCCCAATCAAATTGCGTGAATGCTCCCTGAGTCACTCAAGAATTACACAGAGAAAGGCACGAGCAAATTTCCCAAGCCCCCAGCCTTGCATCCCTGGAATATATCATCTTGCCCTGGTCAGAAGCCTGACCAGTGTAAGTTTATTACCTAGTCTGCCCCTCCCTTGATGTGGAGAGGATACACACAAGTCTTTGTAAACTGAGCTGAGATTTCCCAAGCACTTCAACAAAAACACACTGTTTTAGGTAAACATATAAAACAGGTTTATTAACTGCAGAAAGAGAGATTTTAAGGAATTATAAGTGCTAAGCACAAAAGGTCAGAAAGAGTTAACCAAGAAAAGAAAAGGTAAGTGCAAAAGTCTAACTCTTAAACCTTATTAGACCAGGCAGTGTTTGGATCAAGTAGTTTGTGTCACTTCACTGAACGTTGCAGGTAGGTTACCGTTTTTATTACACAGGTTTCCCCTTTAAGCCTGGGACTAGTCTCCTCAGTTCAAGTCTTTGTCTTCCCAGCATCCTTCCTGCTTCCAGTGTAGGTGGGGGAGGAGAAAGGTAAAAGCATGATGCCATTGTCCTCTATTTTATATCCTCAGTCCATGTGCCTGGAAAACACTAATCCAGACATGTCCTGGGGGTCTTTTCTGAGTCACAGAGTTGTGCAATCTCCCACTCTGTGATGATGGTACAGCCTTCTTACAGCATTGTAAATCCCTTGTTTACCACTCCCCTGCTGATTAATGGTCATTTAACATCCTTCTGGGAGTGGATCACTTCCTTTGTTGTCACTGGGTAACGAGCAGTGGAGTATCTCATAACTTCAGACACATTAATTATATATGTATTTCGACAGAACAAGGGGTTTCAGCAGATCATAACCTTTCATATGATATCTTACATGGAATGCATTGTATGAAATTGCTGAGCTAGCATAGCGATCTGTAATTTATCCCTGGGGGTTTTGAACAGAACCGTGTACTTTGTGTTTAGGTTAATCGTGTGATTCTTTTTTCCATGACAAAATAGGTTCTGAACTATATACATAATGCTCAGGTTCCTGTGATGCACGTACTTGGTAAAGGCTTTCTCGAATTCATCACTTTCACAAGCAGAGTTCATCAGATCGTCTACTTTCATCATATTTACTTTATTGGTGGGAAACAAACAATCATCGTCAAAAACATCGGGCAGCCCCTCCACAAAATTGATAAAGGGATATTTACAGAGCAATTCTTTATACAGAGGTTGCCAACAACAGTAACATCACACAATATTCTGAGGCATAACAGAAAATGTTTGTTCGACATTACCCAACACATTTTTTTATAAAGTAACTTTTCCTGCAGTTGCTCCACCCCACGAGAATTGCAGAAAAGGGGTGTTTCCACCTCATATCCATTTTCAGAAGCAGTAGGGCAGGTTTTAAACCCTCTCCTAGGACCCTCTTGTTGTAAATGACTTTCTGTATTTTCTTAAGGGTTTTTGCCACTGATTTTTGTTCCTTAAGATAGAGGGCTGTTGCACTGCTATCTTTATTGAGGTGTTTTCTCACAGGTCAGTGCAATAGTCCAGGACTTTTAAACTGTCAAAGTTGATCTTTTCACAGTTTGCTATATTCAGGGTAATCCCTTTGAATTTCATACAAGCCTTTCCTCATGACAGCTTATACCCGTATGTTTTCGGGCCTGCCAACACGAACTCTGTGATGTGTTGATCTGGTGGGATCTCACTCGTGAGGTCCCCTCAATAATTCCCCAGTGGGGGATTCCATTCACCCTCCCGTTTCACAAATATCACTGAGTCAGTGTTGTGGTACGGGCACTGCTCTTGCAGCCTGTCTAGAAGGTTGTATAGTTCTAAGCGGGTGTAAGAGGCTATGAAGACTTTGGTGTGACGGGTTGGATCACAGAAACCCCCTGGGAGCTGCCACCTAATGTACCAAGACTACCTCTGCTCCTGTTTTACCTGCCAGCTCAGGACTCCAGCACCCTGTCTTGCTGAGCCAGACACTCTCGTCAGCTCCAACAAAGACCCAGGGTCTGAATTATTTGCCCCAAAGCTGCAGTTTTACCTGAAAACAGCTCACGGAAGTGTGCTTGTCTTTAGCACTCAGATGCCCAACTCCCAGTGGGGTCTAAACGCAAATAAATCCGTTTTACAAATTGTTCGCCCTTTATAACACTGATAGAGAGATATGCACCATTGTTTGCTCCCCCAGGTATTAATACATACTCTGAGTTAATTAATAAGTACAAAATAATTTTATTAAATACAGAAAGTAGGATTTAAGTGGTTCCAAGTAGTAACAGACAGAACTAAGTAAGTCATCAAGCAAAATAAAATAAAATGCGCAAATATATGTCTAATCAAACACTGAATACAGATAGGATCCTCACCAGTTCCAGAATGCTCCCTTTTACATGCTAATCTCCTTTTAGCCTGAGTCCAGCAATCACTTACACCCCCTGTAGTTACTGGCCTTTCTTCAGTTTCCTTCCAATATTCGAGGGGGGGGGGGGGGGAGAGGCTCCTTCTTTAGCCAGCTGAAGACAAAATGAAGGGTTCTCCCAGGGGTTTAAATAGACTTTCTCTTGTGGGTGGAGACCCCCTCCTCACCCTGTGTAGAATCCAGTAACAGAATGGAAATACGGAATCACATGGGCAAGTCACATGCCCATGCATGACTCAGGACTTGCAGGTAGTAGCCATTACCCGCATGCTACCTTGAACATTCTTAGGTAGACTTCTTATGTGGATTGGAGTCTTCCAAGCTCTTTTGTCTGTTAAGTGCTTCCTGATTGAGCACCTAATTTGCACATTCCTTTCCCAAGAAGTGATCAAATGTTCTAACTAAGTCTACTTAGAAATCAAGCAATTATGCAGTCAATGTTCATAACTTTGAACACACAAATGGTACCTGCATACAACTAGGATGATAGCTTAGTGGTTTGAGCATTGGCTTGCTAAACTCAGGGTTGTGAGATCAATCCTTGAGGGGGCTGCTTAAGGGTCTGGGGCAAAATCACTACTTAGTCCTGCCTAGTGAAGGCAGGGGGCTGGACTTGATGACCTTTCAAGGTCCCTTCCAGTTCTAGGAGATAAGATATCTCCATTAATTTATAAAAAAAATAGGTTAGATAAATGTCTATCTGGAATGGTCTAGACAGTATCTGCTCCTGCCATGACCTCTTGAGGTCCCTTCCAGTCCTTGAATCTATGAATATATAGAGATCTATGAATATAACCAGTAGATCATAACCTTTACATAGATATGTTACATGGCATATGTAGCAAAACCCTATTCCAGTTATATCATACATACATTTATAAGCACCCCCCCATAACGCATTATGGGGTACACCATCACAGTTGGTATTGCCAGAGACTGAGTATCAGTCTTTTGTGTGCTTCCAAGACACACACACTGTTTCGTTGTTGATAATCTTGCAGGATGAAACCTTGTAATTGTGGGGAAAACAGGTATCGTCAGGGTCTCTCACAATGCTGGTATTGGGTTGGATTGTTCTTTGGCCGAATTTACCCCACAGAGAATTTAAAAACAGTTTAGCAATTTGGTGTTTAGTGGGGTTCAACCTGATTTCCTGTTGGCATAAACGCATGCCTTCTTTCTTGTAGAAATCGTTAAGGTACTTATTTTGTTTTTCTTCATCTGAGCACCAACTGGGATACCCTGAAGCCTCTTGTTTCTGGCAGAGGTGTAATTTTATGTACTCTGAAAAGGGTTTGTCAGATTTTTCATTAAAATGCCAGATTTCATATATTTTAGCCACCGCGTACCCCTTTGCTATGGCCTTGTTCAATTCTACCTTGCACCAAGTCCCCCCTCTCCTCATCAGTATTGGTGCATGTCTCCCGCTGCTCGGTTTCTGTACAGGTTCAACATAGCGGGAACATAAGCTTGCCACCCACTCTGACAGATAATAGGAAAAAGAGGCATCGCGGGGGGTACACTTTAACTTTTTCAATTCCAAAATAATTTGCGAGGGGTCCAAATTTGTCATAAACTACATTGGGGTGTCCAATAGGTTTGGTTTTGTTTACAGAAGGGTACAGGTTGGTAAAATCATAATAGTGGATTTCTTCCCCAGGGTTAGGTTTGTAATACAGGTGGATAACGTTTGTCCTCCCCTCAAAAAGAGCATCCCTAGGCACGAGAGGCTGGGGCAACTGGGCTTGGTTTAAAAACCTGCAAGCTCCCTGTCTCTTTCTTTCATCACCTCCCACTCGTGCTCCCAGAGAATCCTCACTACAAAACCAAGTCTTTTCAGATAGTCGGTCTTGAGCTGTGTCTTATAATAAAGAAACCCAAAAGTTGTCCTTGTCATAGGGTTTTGTGCTTTTTCACAATAACAGGTGACACAGCTGTGGAAGAAACACCCGTTAAACTCAAAAGCCGTGTGTACCCCGTCAATATTGGCATAACAGTCTAAAAAGTAGGGGCCTACCTGTAGTTCCCCGCCCTGTAAAGCATGCCGTATCTGTATATTTTCTTTGTGAGAGGTATACAACAGCCACTGAATAGATGGGGTCGAATATCTCTTTTTCTGCAGGTGGTAGTTGTCTGGAAGGAGAAGAGCTACCGTGTTAGGCTCCAAAAACATAAACCTGTACTTAGCCATGCAGACAGATGCCAGCGTTATGTACCGGAAAGGATCTATACACAGCTTTATCTCGGTGAATTTACCAGGGCCTCTCTCTACTATATCTCCCATCTCCGTCATTTTCATAATCTCTTTTCTGTATACGATACAGGCCTGTCTCAAAATTTTGACATCCTGCTGACAGTAATATGCCAGCTCTTTCTGCAAGTCAAACGTCTCATATCTGTGTCCCGATACCAGTTGAGAAACTCTGCTTTGTCCCTGGGCATCATGCTTTTTACACCACAGTGCTCCATACCAGGCATAGGCCCCATGTAATTTTGATTTTATAAGTATTAAAAAAACGTGGAAAATACTATTTGCACCCTTCAAACCCCATCACTCGCAGGAGCTTGCTAAGCTTCATGGGCAAGAAGTTTAAAGAGTCTATAAAACGAATGCCCAGGGCCTTAACTTCCACACACATTAGTTTACTACCCTGAGTGATGAGTTCTATGCACATCTTTTCCTTCTGTAACTGTCTAACGAAGAAGTACGCATCGTAACCTTTGGAATTGTGCACTAGGAACATGTAGTCCTGGAACTCTTTGCCAATAAAGGTCTTAACAAAGATAGAAAGACACTCACAGCCCTTAAATTCCCAGGATTTTTCTGGCTTTAGGGACATAGCAAAAATGTAATTGGGCATATGCAACTCTGTCTCCTGCATGCATTCAAAATCGTAAAAAATATATTTTTCTGATGATTCAGGCTTTCTAATGCTGTCCATAAAACACAGGTGGCTGTCTACATCACCGGTGATCAAACCCTGACACTGCTTACAATGCCTCCCTTTACACCTGTGCCGCTTGTCCATGTAAGGCTGACACTTATCACACAAAGTTTTAGTCAGGCATTCGACTTGTGTTTTTGATGCGCAGTCGACATGTCTGTCTAAATACTCTTTGGACCAACAATACAGTCTACAGCTAGGACACCTCAGCTGCACGCCCACGCTATCTGAACATGTTATGCTCAAGCAGAGGCAGCAACAATACCCGTAAGAGTGGTTGTGACTGTACACCGTGTGGCAAAGCTCACAATAATCATTCGCACCTGAACAACTTTTTCACACCCAGAACCCCATAGTAATGCTCATCATGCAACTGGATGAAAAAAGTCTTGGGGTACACTGGGCCTCTTGTTTTAAAAAAGCCCCAGCCACCTTTTGCTGCATAAATCACCACCTTTATGTTGACTCCTAAATGCTGTTCAAATGTTGCTACGTCACTGATCAGAATCTTTTTTTGATCTGACCACCCCAGTTTCTCATGCAACTTTCTCGCCCTCACTAACAATTCCAGGTCCGTAGGTTTACGACTGGACATGACGGCTAACAGCCTGCCCGCAAAACACGGATTGGAACCGGTGTAAGTCAGATCTACTAAACATTGTCTCTTTTTATGGACGACTTGACTACTGAGGATAGAATTTAAAACTCTACGACCACCCCCACCCCAGTTTTTACAACTGTCACAATGAGACGCAAAGTCCTATTGACATGCAACTCTCTATTGCTCTGTAGCAGCTTTGAGGTCTGATTGAAGAAATTGTCAGCAGACAGCTCATCCCTCGTTCTTCTGAGGGAAAACAAAGGGTTAGTTAAATTACGGCTCTCTAAACATAACTGAACAAAATCATCAGGGCCTACCCTACCATTAACGTCATCGAGAACTAACTGTATCCCCTTGTGTATGGCTTCAACAACTTGCTGAGCTAAATTTATTTGCTCAAGATTGACTAAACAAAATTCTTCACAATACACCAACCGCCCAAATCTAGGTAATTCACATTGCCAGCTTCTCACTCTCTCCATATATACCTCTGCATTTTCAGGGTTACTTGGGGGTTCCTCTACGGGACCATCAACAGAATCTTCTACATCAGAGGCTATTTGAGAGTCAGACTCCGAGGGGCCTCCGTGAGAGTCATCAGGAGTAGATAGGGACCCATGTAGAGAGCCTTCTGGAGAATTTTCTAAATCAGTCTCAGCGTGAGAGTCACCACCACCCCACCGGTTGGATTCCGCCTCCCCATTTTCAGATGAGCCAGTTTGAGAGCCTCCAGTAGGGAGCATCTCTTTTTGTTTTTTTCCATCATTATCTGTTTATCCCCCAAGCACTGTCCCCCCTTTTGTTTACACTTTAGCTGATGTGTACCCTTGAGGGTGCCCCTTTTGCCCAGGCCCCTTTCCACGAATAGTCACGCCTGCTCAGAACCACCCTTTGGAAAAATTGAAGTATTTTTCAAAAAGTCTCCCGCAAGAGCTTTTGCATTTTTGATGTAGTTTCCAGCTCTCCTTTCTTTTAGAACCCCTGAGGATACAGCATCCACAAGTATTCTGAAAGAAGCGTCATATTTTCCCCAAATCTTTTTAGAATACCGTTCTTTTAGAACCCCTGAGGATACAGCGTCTATCAGTTTTCTGAATGAAGCATCATACTTTTCCCAAATAATAGAATATCAGGAAGCTGTCACGAGCTTATGGTGTTGGGAAAATGGTTTCTCAGCCCTTGGTTTTTCATTCACAACCCCTAGATCGCGTGCTCTGGGTTTGTGAATGTGGGCGTTTTCACTCTCAGCTTTCTCAGGGCTTGGTGTGGTGGTGGCCACTGAGAAACTGGAGTTGTGTTTGCATGGTTGGTTTTTACCAGAGTCTTTTGTTTTGTCCTTGGGTTTGATGTATGTGAGGTTTGGATTGCTCTGATGCTTCATCTGCACTCTTGTGCTGTTTTGTGTTGGCGTTGTTAAAGGTCTCAAAGCAGATTCCTGGTTCTTTGGCGGTTCTGGTGGAGGTGTCCCTGTAGCTCTGACTACAACATTTTCAGGACAGCTGCACATGCCTGATTAGGGGGGGAAAACATTTCACAAAACTTAACTTTACCATCTTTCTCACCCATACCTATGTATTTACTTAAAATACATAACCTCATAATACATAACCACGTGTCTGAACCATCCCTGTCTTTTTTTTAATTGTAAACACATTTTTACAATTCTACAACATACATTTCGGCTTTTTGCTGTAAATGGGTCTCTTTTACACAAAGACACAAGAGCTAGGTTCTCATAAACTATTTTTTTTTTATTTAAAAGACATACAGGTCCTTGAAAACAAACCAAGATGCTCCATTAAAACTATTAGCTCACTTAAGGGCCACAGAGACCTTCTAACGAAACACAGAAAGTCACAAATCCCTTTTCAACAGTTTTTTCTTATTATTTACAGCTACCAAGTTTTATATCGCATGTTTGTCCACTCACCATTCTCTAACTTTATCCTATCAGATTTCTTACAAATAATCTTTTTCTTAAGCAGGGTTCTATAACTTTTTGTGTGGAACAGACGGTCAATATAACTCTGTAAGCAGCATCTTCCGGTTTGGTCATTTTCTTTAAAACTGGTCAGGATCTCCACTGAATTGCACAGCATTTATCAAAGTCACCCCTTGCGCTAAATGTTCTTGAGTTAAGCACAGACATTGCACAGCATCACCTATGGCAGTAACAGTGTTTAATAAGCTTTCCAAACACAGCTCAGCACACAAGCCCCAGAGCTTGCAGTTTATATCTATTAAGTCTAAGTCACACAGTTATAGTGCCACTGGCCTGGCGCAATCTAAGACACAGCCCTCACAATCCTCAAAAAGCTTTCCCTAGGACAGTGATTAAGGACAGCATAAACAGCAACGTGTACAATAGTCCGCATGACTCTTTAACGCTCACAATGTGGCACTGGCTCAGTTAGTTCCATGCCAAGCCTCCTCCTAGACTCTTCATAGCCGTCATCCTCGGAGTCCTCTTCAACGATTTGTATCGGCGTTGAGCAAAAACAAGGCAGGCCCGGTTCGTCTTCGCTGTTTGATGCAATGCTGTCCAGGGCCTCCGGGTCCTCTAGAAAGGCATCGTCGAGCTGTCGAGAGATTTTCAGAAAAGAAAAAAGTGTAAGTTCCCACTGCTTGGTTTTAGATTTACACAACCAAGGTTCTTAACCCCATTACGCGCACACACACACACACATCCTCTAATGTTACTTCTAAATTGTTCATTTACCTGTGCAACATACAGTCTGTTCACCTTGTCCGCCGGTGACTCCCCCGAGCTGCGTTTGCCTTCCTCCTCCGGGGGGTGGACGACGGGAGGCCGGCACACTCATTGGGGTGTCTCACAAGCATTTGGGTTTCGGAGTTGGGCAAAGAGCTCCCCTCGGCTGCTCCCTCCTCCTCCTCCTCAAAACTGTTGCTGATGTAGCGCTTTCTCTGCGGATGGTCAAAGTCCCTCAGGGCTAAAATAGTTTTCATGGGTCAGATGAAGGAGTCCATGTTTCCTCTCAGTGTTTCCATGATTTCTATAACACACATTTTTAGTAAGAGATGGCCTCTTCTACCTGGAGCTGGGACTTATGGGGTGATGGGGCTGTGCTCTGATTGTCAAGGGGTGGTGGGAGGAGTTCTTAGAGGGGTCACATGACCCTCTTTGCGCACTTCATCCCACCCCAGAACCTGCCCTATTTTAGTCAAATCTGTTCTCAGGGCGGTCCTCTGTGGCCAAAACCCATCCCAATTGGTAGAGGGTGGTGGAGGAGGTCTTAGAGGGGTCACACTAACCACTACTGGATGGGTCACCCCGCCCCAGAACTCCCTTGATTGGTCAAGTATCCTCTTGGAGGTGGTCCCCAGCATCTGAAACCCCTCCTGATTGGTAGAGGGAGGTGGGAGGAGTTCTTAGAGGGGTCACATGACACACCTTGCTTCTGGTCATGTGTCCGGGTTAACCCCGGAAGTCATACCTCCAGGGGCGGAACTTTCGGTGACAGGCGGGTGGGACTTAGGAGGTAAAGTGGTGGGTTTAACGTTTGATTGAGAGTAGGGCCCTTATACTACTTTAGTGCAATTTCCTGTTTTGTCATTACTATTTGTTTAAGTAGTGGGAGGGCTGAGTTAGGAGGAATGGCAGGATTGGGATGGGGAGTTTGGTAAAAATAAGGAGACAGAAGGAAGGGGAAGAGGCACAGCCACACCTTCTCCCCTGCCAACCTAGTCACTCACTGTCAAGTGTTTTTTCCAGAATCACAACAGAACGGAGTCTCAAGGAGTGATTCGAAGGCAGATCAGGTGTTGGTTGTACAGATTTTCTCAGGGAGTTTTCTCCATGCAGAAAGGGCAGAATGGGAGAAAATGCAAAGGTAAAGAATTAAAGACATTTCCCTTAATCCAAATATTTGTAACAGTTCTCTTGAGGAAGAGCAGGAGGTAGGTGTGGTGCCAGCCAGTCTTTATTCTATGCTATATGCTCCGTGCCTTGTGCCTGTTCCTTGAATTGTCTCTGTCCCATGAATCAAGTAAACTTGTTTCCAAGGAGCCCTCCTCCTGCTGACAGCACTGATGGGCATGGTGTGTGCAGGACCTCCTGCTACTGCAAGAGAAGGTCATGGCCTACTCAGGAAGCCCTAAGCTCTGCCTCTCCCACTAAGAATCATGGTCTAGACAGGAAACCTCAAGGCCGGGGTGAAAGTAACATTAAGCACTTACTGGTCAGGGGCCTGGCTCTGGGCCCCTGGAAGGGGCGGGGCCTTGGGCAGAAAGGGCAGGGCTGGGGTTCAGCCTACCCCAGCCAGCCCATCCATGCTCCCTGGCCCGTGGGGCCCAGGGCTCCGACAGCGATTTAAAATTTAAATCGCCAGCAACGGGGCACCTGTCCCTTTTGCTCCCCCCTCCCCCATCAGCAGCCTAGGGGGTGGGGGAAGGGGCAATGATGTTAAAGCGCTGCCGTGGTAGCTGGTAACGTCAGCTGCATACGGGC
Source organism: Chrysemys picta bellii (assembly GCF_011386835.1). Lineage (NCBI taxonomy): Eukaryota > Metazoa > Chordata > Testudines > Emydidae > Chrysemys > Chrysemys picta. Next base: position 4,094,034 of record NW_027052708.1, read on the forward strand.
AGGTACGAGCGGACACTTTTTACCAGTACGTCGTACCGGCCCACTTTCACCCTTGCCCCAAGGTCTATTCGTAGAAGAGCTGTCAATATTTCAGATGCTGCTGAGTAATTCTTCTATAAAGCTGATCTGAGTGACACAACCTGGTTCTAGTGACTTGTCCTTGTCTACAATTGGGCATGTCCTATACTGGGAATTGGTCTTGTAATGATCACCTTTGGCACAAGGGATTTCTTCCCTAGTTTATAAAATAACCAGCCTCTAATGTCTCCCAACTGATGTCTAATACAGTATAGAATCTATGAGCGTGAGAAACAGCACGGATACAGTTTGTACAGAACTTTTCTATCCAGCTCCGGGGATTGGGGGTTACCCGATGATCTGAGGCTGTGGTAAACCTGACGTCAGGAGGGGGCTCATCACTCATATATGGTGATGTTTGTTGCTTTTGAGTTTTATTGGATGTTTTAGCTGCATAAAGTCACAGATAAAACCACTGATAATAACTAAAAAGGCAGGTGGGTTTGCTATTGGTTCCTTTCCACAGCTGATGCCAGCCTCTGAATCTATATATTTCCCTTCCACTGCTTTGTTATCACTTGTCAGACACAGAGGAGCCCTGGCAGGTGCTTAGGTGCAGCCAGTGCAGTGAGTGGGGGGACAACAAGTCAGGCTGGCAATGAAGGGACATCTCTCCACTTCGGTGCTGTGGCTTCATCTCCTCACAATTCAGGGCATAGCAGGTAAGTCTCCTCTGTGTTTCACCAGGGGAGCTGGGTTAACTGGAACTATGGTGGTAACTTTTACAGTCCGCTTTTTACCATCAGTGCCTGGCTAGGAGGTTGTGACTTTTCCTTTTGGGATTGGACCTTGCCACTGTTACTGAGGCTTTTGTTACCTTGAGATTGGACTATTCAAATGACCCTAATGTGGGGCTGCACCTTAGAACCATTCAGAGAACGAAGCTGGTGCAAATGGCAGCAACTCACTGAGCAGCGCATCTCGCTGGGACCATGTTACAGCCGTGCTGCAGGGTCTGCACTGGCTGCCCAGCTCTGGGTGGAGGTTAAGATGTTGGTTAGGATTTAATGGCCTAGGACTGGCCTCCCTGAGGGATCACCTCCCTCCCTGTGCCATACGGACACAGCTACGGTTATCAGGGGCACCTGAGCTAGTTCCCCCTTTTTATAAAGGAGAGGGGTGGCTGGCAGTATGTTCTCTGTGAGGCCTCTGGGACTTTGAAACTTGTTTTCCCGTTTGGGTCAAAAGAACCCAAATTTGCTGACCTTCTGGGCACACTGCAAAAGACACTTGTTTGGGGGTGGGGTTGGGGTTGGAAGGACCCAGGCTGTGCCTGACATAATGAGAAATGGGTGGGAAGGAGTTTCTGTAGGTGTCTGGCTGGCTGCGTTCCTGCTGAAATGATCACTTCATGCTGCAGGGATTTGAATGTGTTATCAATGTCATCCAGGTGCCAACAGTCTTGGCTGGACATCGCTTTAGTGTTTTAAATCCCAATAAATACATCAATAATTTGGGATCCAACAGAAATGTTTGTTTGGTCCAGAATCGAACAGCTCCAAGGGCCGAGTCCTGGCTCCTCACTCCCCCATTGAAGACAGTAGAAGTTTTGCAATTTTGATGTAAGCAGGATTTATCCAAATAAACCCAGAGCTGATTCCTCCCAGGGATGGGGTGTGTGCATGTGTTGGGGTGCAGTGTGCAATGCCCTGTGCCCACGGGGGTACCGGAAGCTCTGCCAGCAGGAAGATTTATCCTGCAGGAGCCCTGCTGCCCTCCCTCCCCCAGGGTTTCTGCTGGAGCAGAGAAGCTTTGAATCCTAGCTGGAGCCTAGAGAAGCCCGACCAGCACAAGCTGCATGGCAGAGGTGCTGTATCAGGGCCTCTCATGGCCACGTTGGTTTCATTCCCTCAAGGCTGCCCCTGCCCAGTTTCAGGGCTGCTCTCATTCGTCCAGCACAGAGGGGGCTGCAGGCTCCTTGCCATGCAGTGTCCCAGCTCCAGGAAGACTTAACAGCAATGGGGGCAGGGGCAGACCCTGAGGTACATCAGCAAGTGCTGGTGCATTTTAGGGAGTGTATCTGGCCCAAAGACTCCAATGCTGATTAAAATTAGGATTAAAATTGAATGTGGGACCCAGATATGATTCAAATAATACAGTGATTAGAACCTGTGTGGGCTGGTGATAACAGCACGAGAATGATCCATATGACTGGCAGGGCAGTGAACTGCTCAGCAGTAGCCGGTTCATGGGCAGGGCCGGCTCTAAGTTTTTTGCCGCCCCAGGCAAAAAAGAAGAGTGCCGCCCCGCCATAACACCCTCCCCGCCGAGCACCACGCCGCCCAGCGCCGTGCCGCCGACCCCCACCCCCACAGCGCCGCGTCGGGCCACCCAAACCCCCGCCCCCTCAATGAGCACCGTGCCGTGCCGCCAAACCCCCACCACCGCTGCGTCGGGCCGCTGAAACCCAAGCCCCCCCCCCCCCCCCCCCCCAGCACCAAACCAGGCCGCCCAACCCCCCGACCCCAAACGCCCAAGCGCCACTCCAGGCTGCCCAATCCTCCCCCCCCCGCCCAAGTGCCATGCCGTGCTGCCCAAATCCCGGTGCGCCACGCCGGGTCGGCCAAACCCCCGCCCCCCGAGTGCCGGGCTGGGCCAGCCAAACCCCCGAGAGCCATGCTGGGCCGCCCAAACCCCCGGACCGCTGGGCCAGGCCGCCCAAACCCCCAGTGCGCCGGGCCGGGCCGCCCAGCCCCCCAGTGCCGCACTGGGCCACCGAAACATGCCCCGCGCTGCCCGGCCGAAACAAAAAAAAAACAAAACACCGTGAACACCCCCTGCACCCCAACATTGGCCGACCCTTCTAAGGTGCCACCCCAAGCACTTGCTTGGTTGGCTGGTGCCTGGAGCCGGCCCTGTTCATGGGACCCCGATGTGCTGCAGCGCCAGCCTGAGAAACTGACACTGACCTTGATAATCAGAAATGTCAATCTAAATTATTGTCTTAGAGAAAAACCTGCCCTAATGTATATTTCACAGACAGCTCACTGTGGTGATTATGGGGCCAGTACCCAGAAAATCCTGAGATAAGTAAACCGTCTAGCAGGTTATTTGGAGTTTATATTTCAGATTCCCAAGAAGTTCAAATATAATGTGCTGGGGTTACAGCCGTATATGACCGAAAAGCAGGGAATTCGATGGTGACTTCTGCTGATCAGACTGATATTGCAGGGGACGGACAATTATTACCACGTGAAGGATAAATTACTGCACAGTTGTGAGATGGTGTCATACAGTGATGCCAAGCACATGTTCAGCTCAATGTATTTTTGTTTGATTGATGAGGAAATGTGCATCATCCCTTTGATATTTTTTATTTTCTATGTGAAATTTGAGTTTGCTTCACTTGACACAGACAGAGTGACACGGAGGAGTTTACAATATAGGGGATATCACCATGTAGCTATTTTCCCTTTCCCTCAGTGCCCCAATCCTCCTCCCTGAGTAGAGGCCAGGCCAGTTTTAGCCAGAAGATCGTGTTTCACAATTATTGACCTATTTACATTGATGGGGTATTAACAAATGTGTAAAATGATGTGGGGTCCAGGCAAACAAGTGAGAAAATATCAGGGGTGGGCCAAAGCTTCAGGTTTCACTCCCAGACCCAGATCTGAACTTCCCCAAGGTTCAGAGTGCTGGGTGGGGTCATCATTCCAAGTTGGGCCACAGAGGTGGAGCCAGTATATGAATAGGAGCAGTATGTAAATGTGATTGTTATCCTGAAAGGTGTTGATGGCTGCCATGGGGAGTCTTTGATCCTAATACAATCACAGACCTCATGAAAGTCAAAGGCAGGGCGAGAACTCTCTTTTAGGCTCAACAGATGGAGCAATCAAGATCCTTTATGTAGTTAAAACAGCTGCAGAAAGTGGAGGCTACTGCCAAAGTCACTGGGCACATGGGCAGGGCAGAGCTAAGCCAGGGGTTTCCACTGTTGCCAATGCAGGGGCCAGGATATTGGTGTCAGACTGTGTCTGTTGGAGGGAGAAGCCAGGAGAAGGAGTTCTGACCAGGATCTTGGAAGCAGAAAAAGAAACAAAGCCAGTTGGAGCTCGCTGGAGGGGCAGGCTGGGGATTTCTGAGCAAGGAAACTGCCGGCTGTTGTTAGTTTCTACTGTGTGCAGGGAAACAGATCTGTGTGTGCACTTAGCTAGAGCAGCGTTATAGCCTTGGGTCCTGTCATGATTGAACATCACTGAGTTAACTCCATTGAAAAAAAGCCCCTTTTTTCTTAGTGCAAACCAGGCCCCATGGGTTGCCTGTGGGACTGCACTGAAGTGAGCCGTACCTGAATAAACACCCCTGTGGATTGCAGGAAAGTGAGCGTTTTGTATTTGCTTGGCATTGAAGGAGCAGGATGTTCTGGCCATGTACTGGTGTGAACTGCACTGTTCTCTGAGCTCCATGGAGGCTCCATAAACATGGTGTCCGCAGCTCAGCCATCCACTGCTGCAACCAGCCTGTTCCAGGGGTCACAGGGGAACTCTGTATGTAGCTGTAACTCATGGGCATTGTAATGATGCCTGTACTAGCTCCCAGTCACAGGGACAGCCCTGGCTCTTCACGCCCTGTCCTGCGCACCAGTTCTCCCAGCTAATATCCCAGGACTGTGTGGCAGGCAGTGGCTGCTCCTCACATTCCCTGTTAGTTGCCTCCCTCCCAGCAGCCAGCTTTGCCTCTCCACAACCCCCAGAGATACAAAAAACTTTAGAGACAACTGGGGGCAGGGGGTGGAACTCAGAGCTACTGGGAGAAAAGCCAATGGCAGGAAGTGGGCGCAGAGTCTGCTGCTCATCTGGGGAAGGAGCAACCTGTACACGCAGGGCAGAGAGGCCAGGTGGAAAGGGGAGAAGAGTAGGGTTACCATATTTCCACAAACAAAAAAGAGGACACGGGGGGTGGGGGGGAAGCCCCGCCCTAGCCCCGCCCCATCCACTCCCTCCCACTTCCCACCCCCTGACTGCTCCCCTCAGAACCCCAACCCCCCCTGCTTCTTGTCCCCTGACTGCCCCCTGCTGAGAACCCCCTACCCTAACTGCCCCCCCCAGGACCCTACCTGTCCCCTGACTGCCCTGACCCTTATCCACTCACATGGGTGGCAGGGTTGTAGAAATTTTGGTGGTGCCCAGAACCCCCCACCCCACCTGCCTAAGGCTCTGGGAGGGGGGTTGGGTGGGGGGAGGAGGTCTGGGGTGCAGGTCCTGGGCTGGGGATTAGGGTGCAGGAGGGGTGCAGGTTCTGGGATAGAGTTTGGGTGCTGGGTGCAGGCTCTGGGCTGGGGCAGGGGGTGGGTGTGCAGGAGGGGGTGAGGGGTGCAGGCTCTGGGATGGAGTTTGGGGGTGAGAGGCGGTGCAAAGGGAGGGGGTGCAGGCTTTGGGAGGAAGTTTGAGGGCAGGAGGGTGTGTGTGGGAAGGGGGAGGGGGATTGGGAGGGAGTTTGGGGATAGGAGGGGATGCAGGCGTGAGGGCTGTGGGTCTGGGGATGAGGGGTTCATGATGCAGGAGGGGGCTCAGGGATGGAGCAGAGGATTAGGGTGTGTGGGGATGAGGGCTGGGGCTGGGGGGTTTGGGGTGTTGGAGAGGCTCAGGGCTAGGGTGGAAGGGCAGGGTAAGGGCAGCCTGTCTTCCCATTAATGGGTGGGGGGCACTAGGACCTGGGGGCAGCAGACAGCAGTTGCTGCTGGCTCTGGCAGTACAGGCAGACAAGGGAGAGGCAGACAGGGAGGGGGGACCCACGGAGGGGGGGATGCGCAGAGGGGGGATGGCAGGTGGAGGCTGGGGACCCATCCAACACTCCCCCGCTCCCTGACTGCCCCCCCCCCGACTCCTCTTACCATTCTGGCTCCACGTGGGTCGGTTTGTGTGTTACACAGGACTACAGAGAGAGGGAGGGGGGAGCAGGGGAGGGCTCTGGCTGCTGGAGGCCAATGGGAGTGGGTTAATCGGCCTAGCTGCCCAATCAGCAGCCACACTCTGCATGGAAGGGAGGGAGGGAGAAAACCTCCCCGGACATTTTAACCTTGTTACCAATTCCTCCCGGACGGCTATTTAGAGACGCAAAAGCCGGACATGTCCGGGGAAATACGGACGGATGGTAACCCTAGAGAAGAGGAGGAGGAAGAGCCCAGGGGAGGAGGGTGGGAAGAGACCAATGGAAGAGGGAAATGTGTGGGGCAGGTGGGGAGAGGAAGCTCCGGTAGGGAGCACAAGGCTGTAATGCCAAGCGCCACAGAACAAAAATTACAAGGTTATAAAAACCATCCCATCATGTTACTCAGTCTGTCTATGGACTGTAGAACTCCCCTCTGCTCCTCTGCCAGAGTGGGGGTGAGAATCGCAGGCTGAAAAGTCACCCTCTAGTGCACCCAAACTGCACGACTCCCCCTGGCGGCTCAGCTGGAGACTGCGCTTACCCTCCCCTCACCCCTGAGACGGGAACTGCCATCCATTGCCCAGCACTGCCTTCACTCTCCCGTCCTGGTTCAGTTCCTCTGACAGACGAAGGACTGGCTGAGAAATAGTTGACAGCCACTGAGCTAATTCATGCAGCATGGTTCACACTCACACACAGAACTTCTGTTACTGGTCAGGGGTGAGTTACAGACAGAGATACTGGAGACGTCAACCATTCAAATCAGCTATAATGTCACCGTAACACGACAGGATTGATTTAGCCATTTGCAAACATCAACACTTCCCTGGCTCACCCCCCACCACCCTGCAACTTCTCTACCTGAGACAGTGAAGCACACCCCACAGTATAGAGCCTCCTCTCCTTCTCTCCTGCCCCTCCCACTCCTGACCCCATCCCCTGCCTAGTCCAGACTCCATTCCCCTCCCCAATACTTCTTCCTGTCCCCTGTTCCAGAACCGCTCCCCTATCTTCTGTTCACCGGCACCAGACTCACCCTCCATCCCCACTCCTCCATCCTCCCCAACACTCCCCCATGTGCCCCTGCTCCAGGCTACCTCCGCTCACTCCCATTCTCTGCTCCACACCCCTCCCCTCCTCACCCTCTTGCTGCCCTGATTCAGACCCCCTCCCTCCTCGCCCTACACATGATCACCCTTCCCCACCCCACCTCCTCCTTCCCCCATCTTCTCCCCATGCATCCTTCTGTCCCCTCTCCGCTCTCTCCCTTCCCTTCTCTCACTCTCCTACCTGGATCCTCACCCCCTCCTCACTTCTCACTCCTGTCCCCCACTCCAGACCCCCTCCTCTCTCCACTTCTCCATGCAGACCCCCTTCTTTAAACCCCCTTTTCCTCCCCTCCCTCCTACCCCCTGCTCAATAACCCCCTCCAGTCCCATGCTCCCTTCTCTCCCTCCAGACGACCCTGTGCTCTATCTCCACTCCTCCCTCCTGCCTCAATTTCAGATCCCTGACCTCTGCCCTCCCTTCTGTCCCTCTCTACCGCTTCCCTGTTAACCCCCTCTGCAGACACCCCTCCCCACTTCTCCCTCCTGCCCCTACTTTCTGACCTCCTTCTCGCCCCCCACCCCAAACCCACCTCCTCACCCCTGTACCTTCCTACCCTGCTTTCCAGACCCTCCTCCCCTCTGTCCCTCCTGACTCCTGCTACAGACTCTCCCTTCTCCACCTCTTTCCTCCCCCTGCTCCAGAACCTCCTCCCCACCCCTCCCTCCAGCCCACACAGCACCTGCACCCCCTTCCCTTGCAAGTCTTGAATCTGCCTCCTGTCCCCCAGTGCCCTGCTCCCCTGACTCTCATCATCCTCCTTTCACTGGGTCTCTGCTGCCCATCACAGTCCCTGGGTCCTCTCCAGCCCCCTCAGCCACCCAGAGACAGCCGTGTTCCCCGCGGGCTTTAGTGGGAAGTGGCAGCCAGCTTTATTCAGGGTGGCCTCACACCCACATGCCGACAGACTGTTGGGAGATGGCGGTATCTCGCTGGCTTCAGCACCAGTAACAGTGACAGGAGATGGTGCCATTTGGAATAAGGGAAACTCCGTGAGTTGGCACCTTTCATCGTGTTCTCATGGGACAGGTTAAAAACACCCCAAATCGCCAGAGTGGGGATAAAATGGTGAGAGCTGCAGCACTGACAGCCCCGAGTGTGGGGTCCTGAGATGTGAGAAGGTGGCGCCATGAGGCAGCTCTTGGCATGTCCCATTCTCCTGGCTCTGGGTGCAGATCCCCTGCTGCCTGGCACGGACTCTGCTGTGATAACGCTGTGGGGGAGGGGGGGCGGTTTCTCCCTGCTGCTCTGATTCTGCTCTGTGTCTCTCTTTGAAGGTGCCGACGAGTTGAGGCTGGTGAATGGAGGCAGTCCCTGTGCCGGGAGAGTGGAGGTTAAACACCTGGATCAGTGGGGGACGGTGTGTAGTGATAACTGGGGCATGAGAGATGCTGGGGTTGTTTGTAAGCAGTTGGGATGTGGAGCTGCTGTTAGTGTCCCTCGCCGGGCTCATTTTGGAGCAGGATCTGGACCAATTTGGCTGGATGATGTTGCCTGTCGTGGTACCGAGTCTGCTCTCTGGCACTGCAGGAACAGGGGATGGGAAGTGCATGACTGCAATCATGGAGAGGATGCTGGAGTGACCTGTTCAGGTAAGACTTAGCCAGCTCTGTCCTGAAAAGCAAAATCCCCTAAGACAAAACGGCTTGAACCCAGAGGGTGTCGTGTGCCTGTGACCCTAATGAGAAACCAACAAAAAGTAAAGCAAGTTCTGTAATTATTGTTATTACTAAACTGTAATTATTACTAACCATGTCACTGGCCACCAAGGATCTCCCTGTGTGATTGAAGTGTTTTCATTATTTCATCTCCAGTTGTTTCAATGTCATGTATTTCCTTTCCCCTTCCCTATGAATGGGTCTAAAATGCAGAGAGGAGAGAAAATTAAAAAGGAAAATGTCACTTAGGCTCCTAAGCTGCTGAGGCACTTTTGAAAATGTTACACTCCTGCCAAAATCCAGACCCAGACACCCAACCGCAGGGATACAGAGGGTGGGGCATTTATGTAGCCCCTTTGCCACCCTCATAGGGTGACCGAGGAATGGGCAGATTCTCCCAGCTTGGCCAGAATTAGATTTAGCCACTCCCCTGTCTGCTCTGTTACTTCTCACATTTTGGACCAACCAGTAATTGAAAATTTCACAATCTCTGATACCCTGTAGTACTAGCGTAGCATAGAGAGCTCAGCCAAAAATATACCTCAACCCTACACAGCTCAGGAATATCATATTATGGAGTCATTTGTTGTGACTCAATAGTTAACATTACAGCTACAGACCCATTATTAGTTTTGTTTTTAATTTATCTCTTCTTAAAATTTAGTGGGAGTAATATCTTCCTCTGAATATAGCACAAGGAAGAGTAGAATATTTTCCTATAGTTCCAATAGTTTTAGCAGCTCCCCCTGGCGATGGGAGCTCAGGGCAGTGTTTAATCTCAACCCTTGCCTGGATTTTGAGTGTTTCAATGACAAACATCGATATGCTCTTCACATTTGGGGAGGGGTTGTATGCAATTTCTTTGTATTTTTAAAAAATAAAAAAAGCTGGGGTGGGCGGGAACTTTACAAAAATTCATTGCCAGGACTTTTAAACTCTTCAGAAAACAGATTGACCTTCACCAGTGTAAATTCCCTAACCTGGTAATAACAACTGCAATGCCTTGTGCTGCACACCTAGCAAGTGCACAGCAGGGAGTCCCTCTCCTCTGAACCTCACCAGGAGGAGGGAGCTGCACACAAACAAAGGGGTATGAGAGCAAAAGTCCCTTCTGTGCACCTTTCTGTAACGCTGCACCTGCATCTCAGCTGGAGCTGCACGTTTGCAGTGGGAATAAAGTTCGGGTTTGTAACAGGGCACGTGACGGGCCGGGCGACCTAGTGTTTGGTGCCCCGTCCTCCAGCCCCTTGTTTTCAAGGTCATTTTGGTTCAATCTTTTAGGCAATGGGGTAGGGAAACCCAGGCCCTCCCTCTCCACCAGGTCCCAGCCCAGGGTCCTCCATGCATCTATCCCTGAATAGGGGAGGCCCTAGGCTACTTCCTACCAGTGTCCCTTTTGTTTGGGGCATGGCCCCTCTAGTCCCGTTCGCTGGGTGGCTTGTATCCATAGCGCCCTCTCAGGGATCTTGGGTGGCCTCATGCTGCGATCCCAGACTCCTTCAGATGGGGCAGCTGTAAATTTGGTGAGACTGAACCCCACAATGTCTCTGGGCTTCAGTCACCCAGTTACCTCAGTTGCCAGAGGCTCCTAGATCTCCTCCAGTCCCCCTTGGCTGTGGAGACAGCACGTACTCCCTGGTGACTGCCTCAGCTGGCAGGCTAGTGACCCTTCCCCTCAGGTAGGGAGGCAGATAGCTCCTGCCCCTTCACCAGTCACCCCTCAACTGAGCCAGGCTCTCTCCTTTTCTCCCCTTCCTCTCGCCCCGGCCTGGCATTGGCTGCAGGCATTGCAGGGTGGGCCTAGCTGGGGCCAAAGGCTCCCTTTAGCTCCTGCTATGCTGGCAGGGTAGTTCCACATGCCTGTGCTGAAGGTTGGACAGGAGGATGAGTCTCTCTATGGCCCTTATATTTATGTCCATTCTTGTCTCTAATCCCTGTCTTCCTTGGATAGAGGTTCAGGGCCAGCTCATAGGGCCAAACCCCAGGGTTCCTTACTCAGGCAGTCAGCTATTGACTGTAACGTGAGTTTGCTTTGTACCGACTGAGTAGAAGCAGCATAAAGGACTCAGGATTGGGCCCATTCAGAATTATTCCAGAAATAACCAGTCAGCTGACTACAAACTGCCCTGTGCACTAGATATCACTGAGAACAAACATACGGGAGCTGTGATGTTTCAGCACCAAGCGATTTTTGAGAGATGCTGTCCTGACAGAACACTAGAAAACTTTCCAAAAAGTGACAGTCGTCTTCTTATATGCAGTGTTGTTGTAGCTGTGTTAGTTCCAGGATATTAGAGACAAGGTGGATGAGATAATATCTTTTATTGGACCCACTTCTGTTAGTGAGAGAGACAAGTTTTTGAGCTTATAGAGAAGAGCTGTGTGTAAGCTCAGAAGCTTGTCTCTCACCAACAGAAGCGAATCCAATAAAATATATTATCTTATCCACCTTGTCTCTCTCAACCCCTTCTCGTCCAGCTTTCACGTCTCATTTCCCATTGGATTAATCCCAGTCTTTGCCAAAACATTCTCCTTCGCCGAGGTCCCTGCCTCAGTCAGTGCACAGGCTGGATGGTGCCTAGGGAATGAATCAGGGATGCACAGTGAAAGAGGCTGTTGTCTGTAGGCCCACAGCCTCATTGGTTGCAGCAGCAGCATCGCCATCATCGGCGACCCCTCCATTTGAGGATGATCTCTACCCCAAATGTAGATATGTGTCCTGAGATGACTCGGGAGTCCAATCCTGGAACCATAGATTTGCCTGTAGTAGGTACAGACATTGCCTGATGGGTCAGCTGCATGCTGGGAGGAAGTTCTGTCTTTTTCCTTCCTTCTCTCTCTCTTTTCAGCTTCAAGGGCAAGGCACTTCTCCTCAAAGCAGGCCACTGCCTGAGAGAGGATGTGGTGCCATTGGGGTCGGTTGGTGGCTTGTTCTTCCCAGCTTGTGGTGTCCACATGAGTTTTCTTGAGATGCGCTTTCAGTGTGTCTTTGTAGCATTTCCTCTGAGTACCACGGGATCTCTGACCATGGGTGAGCTGAGAGTAGAAAACTTGTTTTGGGAGGCGAGAGTCTGGCATCGGCACACAATGTCCAGCCGAGCAGAGTTGGTGAGTGCGGATCATTGCTTCAATGCTGGTGACATTGGCTTCAATGAGGATCCTGGTGTTAGTGCAGCGATCTTCCCACTTGATGCAAAGGATCATCTGGAGGCAGCTTTGGTGGTACCTCTCCAGACTCTTGAGGTGCTGTTAATAATGGGGTATTTCAATTATCCCCATATTGACTCGGTACATGTCACCTCAGGACGGGATGCAGAGATAAAGTTTCTTGACACCTTAAATGCTTCTTGGAGCAGCTGGGCCTGGAACGCACCAGAAGAGAGGCAATTCTTGATTTAGTCCTAAGTGGAGCACAGGATCTGGTCCAAGGGGTGAATATAGCTGGACTGCTCGGTAATAGTGACCATAATATAATTAAATTTAATATCCCTGTGGCAGAAAAACACCACAACAGCCCAACACTGTAGCATTTAATTTCAGAAAGGGGAACTACACAAAAATGAGGAGGTTAGTTAAACAGAAATTAAAGGGTACAGTGCCAAAAGTGAAATCTCTGCAAGCTGCATGGAAACTCTTTAAAGACACCATAATAGAGGCTCAACTTCAATGTATACCCCAAATTAAAAAAACATAGTAAGAGAACCAAAAAAGAGCCACCATGGCTAAAGAACACAGCAAAAGAAGCAGTGAGGGGCAAAAAGGCATCCTTTAAAACGGTAAGATAAATCCTAGAGAGGAAAATAGAAAGGAGCATAAACGCTGGCAAATGAAGTGTAAAAATACAATTAGGAAGGCCAAAAAAGAATTTGAGGAATGGTTAGTCAAAGACTTAAAAAGCAATAGCAATTTTTTTTAAGTACATCAGAAGCAGGAAGCCTGCTAAACAACCAGTGGGGCCACTGGACGATCGAAGTGCTAAAGGAGCACTCAAGGATGATAAGGCCATTGCAGAGGAACTAAATGAATTCTTTGATTAGGTCTTCACTGCTGAGGATGTGAGGGAGATTCCCAAACCTGAGACATTCTTTTTAGGTGACAGATCTGAGGAACTGTCCCAGATTTAGGTGTCATCAGAAGAGGTTTTGGAAGAAATTGATAAATTAAACAGCAATAAGTCACCAGGACCATATGATATTCACCCAAGAGTTCTGAAGGAACTCAAATGTGAAACTGCAGAACTACTAACTGTAGTCTGTAACTTATCATTTAAATCAGCTTCTGTACCCAATGACTGGATGATAGCTAATGTGACACCAATTTTTAAAAAGAGCTTGTACCGATGCGACAACTCACTGTTGTGGTGCCTCCTGCTGGTTCTCTTGGGAATTAGCTCATCCAGCACTCGGAGCGCCCTTTGCTGGCCGGTGTCTTGCCTGTCACTGGCCAACATGTCCCTCCCGGACCCCGATGCCCCTTTTTCTGGGGGTTCTGCCCTCTGCAGTACCCCCACAGCTCTGGGTCTCCCCTCCCCAGGGAACCCCCGACCCTCTATCCCCACCTCATCTCAGTCTATGGCTACTGCCAGTCACCCTCGAGCCCCCCCTCACTGGGGCAGACTGCAGTGTACAAGCCATTCATCACTGGCAAAGGGGGGTTTGAACCTGCTGCCTTTGCCTAACCCCTGGGCTGTAGCCTCTGCAACCCCAGTACCTGGTTTGGCCTTGCACAGGGCTTGCAGCCTGGGGAGTTGCCAGGCGGGAGCTCCCCAGGTCCTTTTGCCTTTCCCCAGCCCTACTCTGTTGCCTGCACCTTCAGCTTACAGGCAGCTAGGTCCTTCTCCCTCTGAAGCTGGAAGGAGAGTGACTTACTCCTGGCTAATAGTCCTTTTATCAGGGCCAGCTGTGGCTGCTTCCCCAATCAGCCTAGACTTGCTGCTTAGGAGTGGGGTAACTGCTCCGCTACAGGGCTCCAAAGGTGATCCCAGCAATTACAGGCCTGTAAGCCTGACTTCAGTACTGGGCAAACTGGGTGAAACTATGATAAAGAACAATATTGTCAGACATATAGCTGAACATAATTTGCTGAGGAAGAGTCAACATGGTTTTACTAAAGGGAAATCATTCCTCACCGATCCACTAGAATTCTTTGAGGGGGTCAACAAGCCTGTGGATCCAGGGGATCCAGTGGATAAAGTGTACTTAGATTTTCAGAAAGCCTCTGACAATATCCCTCACCAAAGGCTTTTGTGCAAAGTAAGCTGCCACAGGATAAGAGGGAAGGTGCTTTCATGGATTGGTAACTGGTGAAAAGATAGGAAACAAAGGGTAGGTATAAATGGTCAGTTTTCAGAATGGAGAGAGGTAAATAGTGGTGTCCCCCAGGGGTTGGTTCTGGGACCAGTCCTATTCAACATATTTATAAATGATTGGAAAAAGGGGTAACTAGTGAGATGGCAAAATTTGCAGATGATACAAAATTACTAAAGATAGTTAAGATCCACGCAGACTGCGAAGAGCTACAAAACGATCTCTCAAAACTGGGTGACTGGACAACAAAATGGCAGATGAAATTTAATGTTAATAAATGCAAAGTGCTGCACATTGGAAAGCATTATCCCAACCATACATATAAAACAATGGGGTCTAAATTAGCTGTTACCACTCAAGAAAGAGATCTTTGGGTTATTGTGGATAGTTCTCTGAAAACATCCACTCAATGTGCAGCGGCAGTCAAAAAAGCGAACAGAATGCTGGGAATAATTAAGAAAGGTATAGATAATAGGACAGAAAATATCATGTTACCTCTATATAAATCAATGGTATGCCCACATCTTGAATACTGTGTGCAGATGTGGTCGCCCCATCTCAAAAAAGATATATTGGAATTGGAAAAAGTTCAGAAAAGGGCAGCAAAAATGATTAGTGGTATGAAAAGGCTTCCGTATGAGGAGATATTAATAAGACTGGGACTTTTCAGCTTGGAAAAGAGACAGCTAAGGGGAGATATGATTGAGGGCTACAAAATCATGACTGATGTAGAGAAAGTAGATAAGGAAGTGTTGTTTATTATTTCTCATAACACAAGAACTAAGGGTCACCAAATGAAATTAATAGGCAGCAATTTTAAAACAAATAAAAGGAAGTATTTCTTCACACAATGCATAGTAAACCTGTGGACCTCCTTGCCAGAGGATGTTGTGAAGGCCAAGATCATAACAGAGTTCAAAATGGAGCTAGATAAATTCGTGGAGGATTGGTCCATCAATGACTATTAGCCAGGATGGGCAGGAATGGTGTCCCTAGCTTCTGTTTGCCAGAAGCTGGGAGTGAGCAACAGGGGATGTATCACTTGACGATTACCTGTTCTGTTCATTCCCTCTGGGGCACCTGGCACTGGCCACTGTCGGAAGACAGGTTATTGGGCTAGATGGACCTTTGGTCTGACCCAGTAGGGCCATTCTTATATGTTCTTATGTTTCACAGCTATAAAGGAATGTAGGAATAACAATTGTCTCATAGACCTGGATGTTAGTGTCCTGCCGTAGGTTACAGTCTGTGAAAATGCGTCTGAGCCGATTCCCAAAGGAAGCACTTGCATACTGGATCCTGTGCTGGATCTGACTGCCAGTTTTTGCATTTTGAGAAAGTTGGCTACTGAGGTAACAGAAGTCCTCAACTCTCTTCAAAGTCTGTCCCTCAGTGGTGAGGTGTGGTTTGTCTTGTGCAAGGCCCGAAGCAGGCTGATGGAGCACTTTAGTCTTCTCAATATTGAGTGAGAGTCATAGGCTTTGGTAAACTTGTGCAAAAAAATCCAGTGTGGACTGAAGGTGATTCTCAGTGTGTGCGAGGATGGCACAATCATCAGCGTCCTGAAGGTCAGTAATGGACACTCTGAGGACTTTAGACTTCGAGTGGAAACTTCAAAGATTAAAAAGCCGCCCATCCATTCTGTATTGAATGTCAACTCCAGTGGGGAGGCCATCTTTAACAGGGAGCAAAATTACTACTAAATAGATGGAGAACAGGGTTGGGGTAATAACACATCCTTGCTTAACCCCAGTTTTCATGACAAAAGGATCCATCTCCCAGGCCATTACAGAGAACAATGGCAGTCGTCTGATAATGAAGAAATCTTAGGACCATAATAAATTTTGGAGGGCAGCCAAATCTGGCCAGCACCTTCCACAGGGCTTTGCGATTGATGGCGTCTAAGGCCTTTGTCAAATCAATGAAGGCCATGTACAGGTCCTGATTTTGCTCCCGAGACTTTTCCTGGATTTCGTGGGCAACGAAGATCATGTCGGTTGTCCTGTGGGATGGTCTGAAACCACACTGAGATTCTGGCAATATTTCCTCAGTAAGGGGAAGTAATCAGTTTAAAAGAATATGGACAAGAATTTTCCCTGCTTTAGATAGCAAGGCAATGCTACGATAATTTCCACCCTCCGACTTATCTCCTTTTTTAAAGACGGTAACAATGTTGGCATTTCTCAAGTCTTCTGGAATCTTCTCATTATACCAAATGTGAAGAAAAATGAAGCTCCTGACAGCATAGCTCTGAGGATCATTGGAGCACACAAGCCCCTTCACCGCAACAAGGTGATGGTCCCCAAAGAGGGGTTGCAGCAGTGCAGCAGTGGCCAATAAAATTATGCTGAAATTATGCTCCTGTCTGCTGTGGGCCAGAGTGGCACCAGGCACTAGAACTGAGATGAGGGAGACTGTCTCCACCTATTGGGCCCAGGAAGCGCAGAGAGGAAGCTACCTGAATTGAACACAGACCAGGGCGAGAGGGGAAAGTAGATGAGTATAAGGATGCAGGGGGAATATTCTGAGCCTGGAGGCTTGTGGATGGAGAGAAACTGGGAAAGGGAGAGAAAGCGGGAGATGGGGACTGGGAGTAGGGGGAAAGAGAGTAGGACGGGCTTGGCACGGGGAGTAGGACAGAGAGTAGGTGGGGAGAGACTGGGACTTTCTGATCAATGAGATTGGGCACTCGGGGAGACTGGGACTCCCTGGGGGAGGAGTCTGGGATTTGGAATCAGTGGGGAGGAACTGGGGGTGGGTGAGGAAAAACAGATCAGATCAGGAACCAGGGTGTGGGGGGAGTCTAAGACTAACTGGGCAAAAAGACTGGAATAAGCAGGCAGGGTGGGGTGGGAGAGACAGAGAGCGGATCTATATGAACATTTATTGTGTGGCAAGATGGGGTGTAAATCTCCCCTGCACTGTCCTGACAGGCACCAAGTGTCCATGTGGACCATGCTGCCATGCTCCAAGGCCTTGTCTACACTACCGCTTAAGTTGATTTAAGTTACGTCACTCAGGTGTGAAACATGCCCCCCTCACCCCCCAAGCAACGTAGGTTACATCAACTTAAAGCACTCTCCCATCGAGGTAATGCATCTTCATCAGATGTGCTAAATCAGCACCACTACATCGATGCACTGGCACTGATACAGCGCAGCAGGGAAGACAAGTCCGAACAGTTCCCTAGGGAACAGATCTACTCCCGTTTCAAAGCACTAGGGGAATGTTAGTGCGCAGCAGCAGGTTCCAAACAGACACTCAGTGTGCAGCAGGCTAGTGCGGGGTAAATTTTGCCACAAACTAAGTGTTCATGTAGAGAAGCCTTGAGAGTGGATGAGGCATCCAGGGAGGGGAACTGGGGGTTGGGGCAGACAGGACAACCCAACGCACGTGTGGGAGTGAGAAACAGATCAGATGAGGACCCCAGAGGGGAGGGACAGCACAAAGAACAGGGGTGAAACTGGGACTTGGCTGGGGAAGCCAGAGGTGAAGTCCAGGACTGGCTTGGCAAGGAGACTGGGTCTGGGGATGAGAAGCTTGAGGAGTGGAGATTGGAACTGGGTAGACAAGGAGAATAGGACTGGGACACAGAGCAAGGGACGGAGAAGAGACAGGACTGGGACAGGGACAGTTGGAGAGAAGGGGTTAGGCTTGGGGCAACAGGGAAAGAAGGGTCTGTGACCACTAGAATTCACCTCTCTCCAGAGCCTGGAATGGAACCTAGTATCCCTGAGTTTTGCCATTCCCCTGCTGTCAGCAAATATTTATCAAACTCTCCAACAAAATCTTCTGATATCCCTCTATTGCTGGTCCACAAAGAGGATGATGACCTACTAGTGCTGTCAGTTACTGCATTAGCTCAATTGGCAGAGATTTTTGTGGAGGATCTAAAGGCTCAAAAGCTGTTGATGACCCATGTGGGTGTCAACATGATTCCGCATCCAGGAACTTCTATTTTTCAGTTTTCTTTTTTAAAAACCTAGGAAATTATGCACAAAACTTTACTTTCAAGGAACATTAAGTTTGCAAATGTTAAGCTGTAAAAATAAGGAAATGGCAGAATTAAAGTTATCTTTGCAACTCTATTGTGGCCCGTCTTTACATATGCATTAATATTCAGTCTTTCATTACATGATAACTTGTTATTTTTTCCACAGGACCCCTGCTTCATGCAGCACACAGAATTGACCGTGCTCTGAATCAGGGTTGTGGAGTGAAGGAGGCTTTTGTCTATAGGCCCCCTGCCTCATTGATTGCAGAAACTGTGAAGTGTGTTGTGTGTGAGGCAGGGGATTGCAGAAAGAGAAAGGAGAGTCTCTTGTTAAGGTAGCTGAATGCTGCCCTGGGTAATTGGATTCTATCCCTGCCTCTTCCACAGAGTTCCTATGTGATGCTTGGCAAGTCACTGAAACCAAATGATTCACAGGTGGTCACTAATTGTGTGTTCCTCATTTTATGGGTGCCCCCCTTGAGACCAGGCATGTCTGATTTGCGGAAGTGCTGAGCACGCACTGCTGTAAACTGAAGTCAGTGGGAGCTGTGCTGCACAAGCATAAGTACTCTGAAAAAAACAGGACGTGGATATCTCAAGTTGGGCACCCAGAATCAGTGGATGCTTTTGATAATTTTGACCCTAGTGTCTCTGGTTCTCCATGAGTAAAATGGAGATAATAATACTTCCCAGCCTCCCAGGTGTTGTCAGCTGTTGGCTGTGTGTTTTCTCTCTGTGTGTTGCACCATCTCTGCACAGATAGCTGACGCAGCAGGCCTCAATCAAACTGCCCAAGAAGACCACAGACTTGGTTCAGTGGTGAAGGAGCTTGGCCAGGTTTATTGCTGACAAAGCACAGTACTAGCTCCTCAGATCAATGTCTACAGTTACACTGGCACATCTATGCCCCTTACAATGGACTTGGCTCAGTGAGTGGCGAGACTTTCCACTCCCCCACCTGCCGAGGCTAGAAAAAAACACCCCCTCTGTAACCTGTTTTTTATACTCTGATACAAACAAGTTACGTTTTGCCCCTTTGACGTGGTTAATTATCACCCTTTCCCTTGTACATTTTGGTTGGATTAAAACATCTCTATCCATCCCCCTGTCATCCTGACCTTATCTTTAGGAGGGGTTAGTGTGTCCCTGTATCATCATTGGGGAGTGTGTTTACATCATAACCCTATATCAAGGTATTCTGGTATTACCCTTCTGGAATGTGTTTATGCATGTGCCAGAGTCTAGCATTTCTCATGAGTGTTTGTGTTTTTGCAACACCAACCATGCCTTTGCCAGATTCATGTTCTGGACAATGAACCAGCAAGTATAGTAATAAAAGTGACTAATGAAGGTTTCACAGGCAAGCATTCTGAATGTTTGAGAGCTTCACTTTGCAAACTTTAACTTTCTTTTTGATTCATAGCTGTATAGATTTTAAGGCCAGAAGGGAGCTTTAGATCTAGTCTGACCTCCTGGGTAACAAAGGCTATAGAATTTAAAGCAATTACTCCTGTACTTCATCTGAACTTGTGTTTGGCTAAAGCATATCTTCCAGAAAGGCATCCAATTTAGTTCTGAATACTTCAGAAGGTGGAGAATCTTCTGCTTCCCTTGGTAGTTTGTTCCAATGTTTCGTCAGTATTACTGTGAAAAATGTATGCCTTACCTGTATCTGCCTTTAACTTCCATCCACTGGTTCTTGTTATGCCTTTCTCCACTAGATTAAGAAGGCCTTTAGTATGCAGTGTTTTGTCCATGCGAAGATACTTATACACTGCAATCAAGACACTTCTAGGTCAACTTTTTGATAAGCTAAACAGATTGACCTCCTTAAATCTCTCACTGCAGGGCACATTTTCAAGCCCTGGAATCATTATTCTCTGCGCCCTTTCCAATTTTTTTAACATCCTTCTTACAATGTGGACACTAAAAGCAGATGTAGTATCTGTCTCCCCAGTGCTGTACACAGAGCAAAAATCACCTCCCTACTAGAGCAGGTTGGAAATTATCTGGCAAACCAGAGTTTCATTGGAAAATAACAGTTTGTTGAACTCAACATTTATCATGAAAGTGAATCGGGTTCAACGAACTTTCTCAAAACCACAAGCAGGGTCTGGTGGAAATGTCCCTGGTTCCCTGTCAGGTTCCCTGGTGGCTCCTATTAGTCCTGCCATGCAGATTGTCCCGGGGCTTGGTACAGATTGCCCCAGAATTGGAGACCCTTGTCTTTTTAGGGTCTGTACCTCCAGAGCAGCCCTGCCAATGCTTTCAGGCTCTCTGCCATGGGATAGGAACCTGCAAGCCCTGGGAGCCCCAGCTGTAACCAAGGCTCCAGGGTCTGCATCAGGGATTCTGGAAGTCCTGGGATGGGTTCCGGTGTCCCAGAGTCTGTGGCTCTGGGGCAGCCCTGCCTTGCAGAATGTCCTGGACTGGGCTTTTTGCCTGTTTAGGCTTCCAGCTGGCCAAGGAGTCTGGAAGCCCGGGGGTCCCCAGTCCAGGTCAGGCCACATGATGAGGCTGCCCCAGAACCCCAGCAGTGGCTGTGAGAAATTGACATGCTTGTCCTGGTGCTAACAGTGGTGAAACTGACAAGGATGTCAGTGTCACTCCGCATCTGTTGGGGATCCTGGGAGCAAATTTCATGTTGGATACGCCATGGCCTGGAGTTTCCAAAACAAAATTTTAGCTGGATTTCCAATTCACAGGAAATTTTAAAATAGTGAAATTTCCGGTATACTGGAAATCCTGTATTTGTCAGCTGTACTCATTGCTCCCCTCTTTATACAGCCAAGGATCACCTTAGTCGTTTTTGCAGCAGCATCAGACTGGGAGCTCACGTTCAGTTCTTTGTCCACTATGACCCCTGCAAAGAACATGGAAAATATCTGAATTTCCTTTTATTGCTATTTTCACATTTCCTGCTGAGATTCAAAGGTTAACCCCCCTCTGAACTCCCCACATGTCCCAGGATGGCAGACAATGGTTTCATAGAACCCAGTTACTGGTACTTAACTGACAATACAGGCGTCAGGGCTTTTGAACCTTTGCATCTGGCCAAGATGAGCACAAGCTCATTTTATTTTTTATTTATTTATTTTAAGCCCCCTTCCTTGGGATGGACCCATGAAATGAGAAATCTTAAACAGAGAGCTTGGGAATTGTTAACAGGGGAGCCCTGATGAACAGAGGGGGTGAGGCAGGGTCTGCAGGGAAGGAGACTGAAACCCAATCCCCAGAAGCAGGGGTTCCTGGGATAAGCTGAGGCAGCCCAGGTTTTGAGGGAAAAGCAGAGCATTAGGTAAGACATAGGCCTGTAGGCCTTCACTTGCTTTATTCTTTTCTCTGTGATTGCTGTGTTCCTATGGATAAATAAAAAATAACACTGTCCTGGGTCTGGTACTATTCAATATTTTCGTAAATGACTTGGGTGATGGAGTAGAGATACACGTACACAATTTGGGGATGACATGAAGCTGAGTGGGGTCGCAAGCTCTTTGGAAGGCAGGGTTAAAATTCAAAATGATCTTGATAAACTGGAGAATTGGTCTGAGATCAGTAAATTGAAATTCAATAAAGAAAAGTGCAAAGTATTAGACTTAGGAAGGAAAAATCAAATGCAAAAACCCCCAAATATGGAATAACTGACAAGGCAGCAGTTCTGCAGAAAATGATCTTGGGATTATAGTGGATCACAATCTAAAAAATTGTGATGCTGTTGTGAAAAGGGGAAATGTCATTCTGAATTGTATTAACAAGAATGTTATATGTAAGACACAGGAGGTAATTGTCCCGCTCTACTTAGCACTGGTGTGGCCTCAGCTGGAGTTCTGTGTCCAGTTTTGCTCATCACTGTTTAAGAAAGATAACGACAAATTGCAGAATGTCCAGAGGAGAGCAACAAACAGAGTAAGTGGTTTAGAAAACATGATTTATGAGAAAATGTTGAAAGAATTGGACATTTTCGGTTTAAAGAAGAGAAGACTGAGAGGTGAACTGATAACAGTCTTAAAATAACTGAAAGGTTGTTTGTCAATTTTTGTCCATATCCACCAAGGGTAGGATTAGACAATCATCTTAGATTGCAGCAAATGAGATTCAAATTAGATATTAGAAAAAACTTTCTAACTAGAGGGATAATTAAGTACTGTAACAGGGTACGTAGGGAGATTGTGTACTGCCCATCATTGGTGACTTTGCACAACAAGTTAGACAAACATCTATTGGGGTAGCCTAGGTGTACTTAAACATCCCTTGGTGTGAGGAGATGGACTATATGACCTCTTGAGGTTCCTTCCAACCCTACATTTCTATTATTCTATGGTTTTATCAGCTATTCAGGCCTGCTGATGTAAAAAAATGTTGATCCCTGATAAATGCCATTTAACATGCTCCTTGGAGAGAGATTCATCCTCTTCACAGGATATGAATAGACATCCTGCTGCTGTCCAAAACCAGAAATGTGTATTGAACACCTCTGCCTTTTCTACCTCATTATTAACAATTTCACCGTCTCCATTTCTAATGGGCCTATAGCATTGTTAGGATTTGTTTGTTTGTTTGTTTGTTTCTAATATACTTAAAAATTCCTTATTTTTCATAGTCCTCCCAGTCACAGATTTTATCCTGATCTCTTTAGCTTCCCTTATCAGTTTTCTTCATATAATAACTTTTAATGTATATTGATTTGCTCAAATTCCCACTATTTCCATTTTTTAATATATTGCCTTTTTATTTCTATTGCTGCCTTCACTTTGCCACTGACCCAGTATGAGCTTTTAGGCAAAGTTTTATACCAGTGGAGCACCCCAACTCCCAAACGCCCTTTATAATTTTCAGCCTCCATTGTCTTTCTAGGACACATTAAACCCCAGCTGGTTGGAGGAGATGGTGCCTGCTCAGGACGTGTGGAGATAAAACGTGGAAACACGGGGAAAACAGTCTGTAATGCACACTTTGATCACAAAGTTGCCAGTGTTATCTGTAATGAACTACAGTGTGGAATAGCTGTATCTATCCCAGGAGGAGGTCACTTTGGAGAAGGACAAGGCGAGATCTTGACTGAAGAATTCCAGTGTGTGGGGAATGAGTCTCTCCTGTTCTCCTGTCCCAGGATATCACAAGTGAATCAGAGATGCTCACATATAAATGATGCCGGTGTCATATGCTCACGTAAGAATTCAGCACAATATCTTTAAAATCCCAATGACATGTATTCTAGATTAGGGTGAAGCAATGTACTGATCTCACTGTGTAGGGAGCTGGGTTTGATAGGGTTGGATCAAAACCCCAAACAAGCCAAGATAATGAGAAAGGGATCAAGTGCCCCCTGACTTTCCTTTCTTTAACTATTTGCTATAATATATCTTAAATGCTCCCTCTCTAAACCCCTTCTCCCTTTGGCACACAGGGTTCCAGCTGGTGAATGGCAGCACAGAGTGCTCAGGGAGGGTGGAGATCCAGGTTCTTGGTGCCTGGGGAACTCTCTGTGACTCACGCTGGGATTTACCAGATGCCAACGTTCTCTGTCATCAGCTCGACTGTGGATTTGCTGTATCGGCTCCAGGAGAAGCGTATTTTGGGAAGGGAACTGGCTCTGTCTGGACAGACACATATCACTGTAAAGGGACTGAACCCCATTTGAGCCAATGCCCTGTTACTGCTCTGGGGGCTTCTCAGTGCTCCCATGACAATGATGCCAGTGTGGTTTGCTCAGGTAAGTGTAACGCTGGATTAATGACACCTGCCCCTCAGTGTGTGACACTGACCCCAGAGCAGGGGAACCTCAGGGCACAGCAGGGGAGAGGGAGCTAGATTCTAAACCACATATAAAAATAATTAATATATTACAAATAAAATAAAATTAAATATATTATCACCAGAATAGTTACGACCAGGAAAAGCCCTGGTTTCTCCTGGAAGAGTTTCTGCAAACATGTGCTTATGCCGGGCAGTAAAGCAGGGACAGAATTTGTCCTTAGAGTTTCACAAATGTCACCAACCCACTGTCTCCATCCTTCTTCAAATCATTACTCTAGTAATTACAGGTGGAGCGGCCCCCTCTCTAGAGGTTGCTTCATACTTTCTATTATAAAATATTCTCACCACCTTCTGGAGAACCCCTCATGCCTTCACTGCTTGCAGCCGGCCTTTGCAATTCAGCAAGGGGTCAGTGCTGGGTAGGGTTACCATACGTCCGGATTTTCCCGGACATATCCGGCTTTTTGGGCCTCAAATCCCCATCTGGGGGGAAATCCCAAAAAAGCAGAACATGTCCGGAAAATAGGGACGTGCTGGGCCGGGGGCCGGGCTGGGGCCGGCGGTGCTGGGCCGGGGGTGCTTGGCCGGGGGCTGGCCTGGGGGTGCAGGGCCGGGGGCTGGGCCGGGCCTGGCGGTGTGGGGCTGGGGGTGCTGGGCCGGGGGTGCTGGGCCGGGGGCCGGGGGTGCTGGGCCGGGCCGGGGCCAGCAGTGCTGGGCCGGGGGCCAGGGCCAGGGGTCGGGCCGGGCCCGGCGGTGTGGGGCCGGGGGCCGGGGGCCGGCGGTGCTGGGCCGGGGGCCGGTGGTGCTGGGCCGGGGGCCGGGCCGGGGCCAGGGGCTGGGGCCGGGCGCCAGGAGTGCTGGGCCGGGGCCGGCGATGCTGGGCCGGGGGCTGGGCCAGGGCCGGCGGTGCTCGGCCGAGGGCTGGCCTGGGGGTGCGGGGCCGGGGGCCGGGGGCCGGGCCGGGCCCGGCGGTGTGGGGCCGGCGGTGCTGGGCCGGGGCCGGGGGCGCTCGGCCGGGGGCTGGCCCGGTGCCGGCACCCCAGGAGCCGAGCCAGGCTGGAGATGCTGGGGCCGGCCGCCGGAGGGAGCCGCTCGGTTGGGGGGGCCAGACTGGGCCGCGCCTCCTCCCCCCACCTCCCCACCCCCAGCTTACCTGCTGCCTGCTTCAGGCTTCCCACAAATCAAATGTTCGCGGGAAGCAGGGGAGGGGGCGGAGTTGGAGCGGGGACTTTGGGGAAGGGGTGGAGTTGGGGCGGGGGCATGGGCGGGGCAGGGGGCGGGGGCGGGGCCCCGTGGAGTGTACTCTTTTTGGACACTCAAAATATGGTAACCCTAGTGCTAGGGCCAGGAACTCCCTTTACTTCAGTGAAATTCCTTCCATTTTGGCTGAATTATAAACTGCTGATCATAACTATTTCCCGTCTCTCACATGAGTTCCTGAGGATATTTTTGGTAGCATGCAACAAAGAAAGCAGCACTTTCTCCCCCACACCCTTAAAGAAAAAATCACACTTTTGCAGGTGAAAAAGGTTCAGAAGTGTTTTTCCTGCTTCCTGATACTTTTTTTTTTTTCAAAATGTCTACAGTGGGGAAAAACAGGAAAAAATAAAACGGGAGAGGAGGCAGGAGAATCTTAAACTGTCAAACTGAAATGGAAGTTGAAATGAAACAACATTTTAGTTAGAATCTAAACAATAATTCTCATTCCATTTTCAAAGGTCAAAATCTAGAGAAAAACTGAAATATTGCATTTGAAATACTTCACAGGAAAAAATTTGGGAGTTTCAACCAGCTCTAATATTTACGTCACATACAAAAAAAAAAGGATAATCTTATTTAGTCAAAGTCAAATACTCCAAATTTAGGAAATATCATCAGTTTGTTTGTTATCCTTTCTAATTCCCCCTGCCCCCTTTTGCATACACATTATGATACAGTCTAATTGGATGCTTCCAAACTATTTGTTCCACTCAGCTCCTGCATCATTCACCGCACTGGTGGTGGATGTTGCCCAGGGTAACACTTTCATAAGTGATCAGTGATTTAGGGACTTACTTTTGAAAATGGAAGTCAACTTAGGAGCCCCACTACCATGGAGCCCCACTACCATTCAGCATCTCTTTGCCTAAGTCCCATTTTGAAAAGGGACTTAGGCTCCTGGTCATTTAGGCGCTTTTGAAAGTTTTACCTCTTGTGATTAAAGCCAAAGTCTCCACTAACTTGGGGTGGTGGGGCACCAACCTGAGACCCCCAGGACCTGATTCTTCAGAGCACTCACCGTTTCTGTAGCACTTGATGTGTTCAAAGTACTGTCCAGACATTAGTTGATCCTCACAAAGCTCCTGGGCAGTAGGTGGGTATTATTATCACCTCCATTTTACAGATGGTGAAAGTGAGGATATGTGAGGCCTTGCTCAGGTCACTCAGAACTGTCAGACACGGTTACTGCTCTGCCTCAGCAAGTGAGAGCTTTGCTGCTGCTCAGCTATTGTCAGCTCCCTGCCACACCAGCTCGCCTGCCCGGCTAGCAACGCCTCAGGATTCTGCCAGTCCAAACCTCGCCTTACCGGGAACCATCAGTGAACCCCAGTGCCCGAGTTCCCCAGAGCCGTCATTCCGCCGCGGTCAGTCCCTCTCACTGGGTACTCACAGAAGTTATCAAGTGCGCTGCCTCCAAAGAGACACCAGCCTGCTAGTTTGGCTCAGGATTTTACCTTCAGTTTTATACAGAGCACTGCGGTGGTTTTGTAATAAAACTAGAGTGAGTCTATTAACAAAGAACAGATATTTAAGGAAGAATAATTAACAGTGCAAGACACAAGTATAGTTACAAGTAAAAGAAAACAAAACACGTGTTCTAGTGACTAAAACTTAACTCCAGCAAGTTACAGTCTCTGTCTAAGCAGATTTCTCACCTTGAGTCAGTTCCAGCTACTCTTGGGTTCCAGGCCAAGAGGATCCACTTTCCATGACCTCAAAGGGCCCTGCTCCTCCTCTGTCCCTGAGGTGATGGATAACAAAACGGATTTTTGCCTCTGCTCAAATCTTCCCAAAGTTCATTCAAACTGTTTGAAGAGGCAGGAAGGCTTCCTGGAGGTGCAGCCTCCATCCCCCATCAAGATTGTTAAGGGCTTATCATCCCCCACTTGTTTGCCTGATGGCTTTGTTTACCTTACATGTAAATGGTGTTTTCTTTGCTTTGCTTTCAACTTAATTAATTTACAACGGAGACACAGTCAAGCCAGTGAAACAACAGCCCTTTGTTTAGGACAGCTGGGCTTAGGCACACATTATAGGAACATATTTCCAGCACACATCTATCGTTCTTTAAACCTCAACTGTTCATGCACCACACAACAATATTAAAGACCAGCATGATAGCAGTTTGCATGACAACTTACACAACACGTTTTAGATGCAGATTTCAACACCAGTAAGTTGGGGTAATGAGCGTGTCAGGCCAGAAGAGAGTTGTGGTATGGAGTGCGCTCTGAGGGTTGGCACTGGGGAACTCCCTGGGCCACAGGTACATCTACACTCCGTGCTGGGCATGTAATTCCCAGCTCAAGGGGACTGGCAGGATAAAAATAGAGTGTAGCTGCGAGCTCAGCATCTTCCAGGATATGCTAACAAACCCCTCTGCCCAGCTGGGTGTTACAATCCTTATAGCACCCCGCACCTAGAGATTCAAAAAACAAAACAAAACAAAAAACAAAAAAGCTTCTGCAGAGGTTACTTCTTTTAACCCTGTGATACACATCAATCACTGTGTTAATACCCTCTGAGTTAGAAACCTTCCATAATTTCTTGCATAGTATGGATTATTTCTAGTGTATAACAGGGAGTGTTCAGTGTGTTTCTCATCTCTCCTGAGCCCAGGTCGCTCTGAATCACTCAGACTGCTGAATGGAGAGAGCCGGTGCGACGGGAGAGTTGAGATTTCCCTCCATGGTGTGTGGGGCAGAGTGCTGGATGACCAGTGGGACATGAACGATGCCAGCGTGGTGTGTAGGGAGCTCCAGTGCGGAGTCGCTGAGAAAGCTTATAACCCCCCTAAGTCTGAGCGAGGAACGGGCCCAGTGGGGCTGAGAAGTGTCCAGTGTGCAGGAAACGAGACTAATCTGACGCTCTGCATCACCTCCACGTCTCAGGCAGAGCAGGCAGGAATTGCTGAGGATGTTGGCGTCGTTTGCTCAGGTGACTTACTATGAAATCTTGCAAACATCCTGTCCTTGTTTAATGGGAACATGACCTGTCCTAGGGCTTGTAAACATCTCACCTTGTGCTGTGATCTCATCAGACCTTGAAAATATGTGGATCTGAGGGTCAAACTCTGTTGTAAAAATATAGTATTATGTACAGAGAAAAGCACAGCCACCAGATAGGTTAATGCATTGCAGCAACCTCTCTGTCTGTCTGTCTGTCTTGCATTTTTAATCCAAAATTTTTCAGATGTAAAACTGTTTCCTTATTATGGAAATTTTCACAAACTTCTTTTTATTTTCATTGAACATTGTCATGGTTACAGGGTTAGCTGCACCTTTCTCCCCTTTCTGGTGTCTCTATGTGCACCCACATCAGGTCTTGGCCCACTTGCCCTGGCCTGTCTTGGGGTGGAATCTTGAGATTCTTCCTCCTTCAGGCCTGGCCTGGTTACACTACCCTGTGCAAACCAACCGCTTAGCACCCTGCAGGTCTGACTGGGTTTCAGGCACCAGCATTTCTTCCCCTGGGAAACTTATGTCCCGTGATAGTGACCTACAGCGTACTCAGAACAAAGCACTTTAATCAGCAGCTGGAACAATGCTTTAGAGCAAAAGGAGTTTAAAAAAACAAACACCCCACACTTGTGTTGCAGCTCATCTAATCACTGCTTCACTGCAAATTAAGTGAGCTGGGCTTTCCTGGGGAGTAACAGGAAAAGAACAGAATGAGCCTGTGTTCTAGTAAGAACCAAGGTGCTCATGAGACCCACCTGGGGCGCACTTTGTCTGCCCCACTCCGTTCCCCTTTCTCTGTGAATTTGCTTTTTCTGGAAGTCCCCACCCGCACTGTGTGTCTTGGCTCAATTACCACATTGCTCAGTGTTCTGTGTTACAGGCCTGGTGAAGACTTCCTGCTGCCGCAGACTAGTTTTCCCGGTTGGCCAGCCAGGCCATCTACGAGAACATCCCCATGATGATTGCTCCATTTTCCCGCAGTCAGCCCCATCCAGCTTTAATGGTTGGCAGTCACTGGGCTTGTGACTATATCGACCTGTGGGACAGAGCTGCCTGTTCCCTCTGACACTGTGACACCATCTTAAAAGTCAAATTAGTAGGTCACATTCAGAGTACACAGCAGTAACCTCTACCCTGCCCCCGCATTCACCACAAAAACAATCAGATGGGTTTTTGCTGGGGGTTGTTTTTTTTTTTTTTTTTTGAAAGAATAATGGAAAAATCTGGCAATGAAAAATATTGATATCTATCCTAACATTTGTTGGGCAGAAGAGATAATTTTCTGAGCAGGTCAGTAAATATGTAAATACAGTGGCTTCTTATCTTAAATTCTTCAATAATGGGGCATCCAGAATCAAAAAAGAAAAGAGGGGGAGGCAATGTGTCCTATTTCACAGAGCACTGGAACAGGACTCAGGAGACTTGGGGTTTCCTCCCAGCTCTGCCACTGGCCTGCTGGTGACCTCAAGCAGGTCAGTCGCCTCTCTGTGCCTCAGTTTCCCCATTTGTAACATGCGGATAATGACACTGACCTCGTTTGTAGAGTGCTTTGAGATCTATCAATGAACTGTGCTATATCAGAATTAGATTCTATTATTATTAACAGGAAAAGGAAGTCATACATAACCCTATTTCTCTTGGTGATTAAGTAAAACTTTTTTGTTATAATGTGGTATTGTTATGTCCTAATCTTAATAGTACATCTTTTTTCTTCACTGAAAAGAAAAAGGAATTGAGGATTATATGATAATATTTTTATTGCTACTGATTGTACATCACTATTGTAACAGATTGCTAAAGACACAAAAACTACCTCTAGAAATTGTTTTAAGTACATGAGAAGCAGGAAACCTGCCATACAGACCATGGGGCCACTAAATAACAAAGGTGACAAAGGTGTTAAAGGAGCACTCAAGGAAGACAAGGCCATTGCAAGAAGCTCAATTAATTCTTTGCATCAATCTTCACTGCAGAAGATGTGGGGGAGATCTCCACATCAGAGCTATCCTTTTCGGGTGACCAATCTGATGTACAGTCCAAATTGATGTGTAATAAGATGATATTTTAGACAAATTGATAAACTAAACAGTAATAATCACCAGGACCAGATGGTATTCGCACAAGAGTCCGGAAGGAACTCAAATATGAAATTGCAGAACTTCTAACTGTTGTATGTAACCTATCACTGAAATCACCTTCTGTATCAGATGACAGGAAGGTAACTAATGTAAGACTGATTTTTTAAAAGGGCTGTGGAGCAGTTCCTGGCAATTACCATCAGCACCAGGCAAACTGGTAGAAACTACAGTAAAGAACCAAATTATCAGACACCGAGATAAGCATGATTTGATGGGGAAGAGTCAACAAGGCTTTTGTAAAGGGAAGTCATGCCTCTCTAGTCTCTGAGGAAGTAAACAAGCATATGGATAAGGGTGATCCAGCTGATAACAGCGTACTTGGGTTTTCAGAAAACCTTTGACAGGGTCCCTCACAGAGGCTCTTAGGTAAGTTAAGTAGCCATGGGATACGAGGGAAGGTCCTCTCATGGATCAGTAACTGGTTGAAATATTGGAAACAAAGGGTAGGAATAAATGATCACTTTTCACAATGGAGAGACATGAACAGCAGGTCCCTCCAAGGATTTGTACTGGTACTTGTACTGTTCAACATATTAATAAATGATCTGGAGAAGGGGGTGAACAGTCAAGTGGCAAAGTTTGTAGATGATAGTTCAGTCCAAAGCAGGCTGCAAGGAGTTGGAAAGAGATATCACAATATTGCGTGACTGGCCAACAAAATGGCAGGTGAAGTTCATTGTTGATAAGTGCAAACCAATGCACATTGGAAAAAAATAATCCGAAATACACATATACCACGATGGCTTCTAAATTAGCCGTTACCACCAAAGAAAGAGATCTTGGAGTCACTGTGGATAATTCTTTGAAAACTGCTGAAAATTGAGAAATGATCAAAAAGGCTAATGGTATATTAGGAACTATTAGGAAAGGGAAAGAAAATTAGACAGAAACTATCACAATAAATCCATGGTCCACCCATACCTTGAATACTATGTCCAGTTCTTGTTGCCCCATCCATAGAAATGATATAGTGGAACTGGAAAAGGTACTGAGAAGGGCAACAAGGATGTTGAAGGGTACAGAATGGCTTCTGTCCAAGGAGAGACTAAAAAGATTAGGGCTGTTTACTTTAGAAAACAGACTCATTGGGTGATATGATAGAGGTCTATAAAATAATGAATGGTGTGGAAAAAGTGAGTAGAGAAATGTTATTTACCCCTTCACACAGTACAAAACCGAGGAATCGCCTGATTACATTAATAGGCAGCAGGTTTAATACAAACAAGATGAAGAACTTTTTCACACAACACACAGCTAACCTGTGGAACTCATTGCCATGGGATGTTGTGATGGACAAAAGTATAACTAGGTTCAAAACAGAACTGGATAAGTTCCTGGAGGATAGGTCCATCAACGGCTATTAGCTAAGATGATCAGAGTACGGCTCTGGTACAGGCCACTTTTGCAGACAGAATTCTGGTCTGACCCAGGCTGGCAGCTCTTATGTTCTTATGGTTCTTTCCTGGGGAAGGTAAATAAACAATGGCTTTCTTCAAATAACAGATTTTTTAATAAACACCTGTATCATGCACTGTACTGTTACTGCACTGAAATCATTGTTCATGCGCATTCCAGTTCCAGGGTAACTACGGCACAGTAAGGGCCCATTCCTGCTCCCATTAGGGCAGGGAGAGCTTTGCTATTGACTTCAGCAGCATTAGAATAGAGCCCTAAGTCCATTAGACTTTACCGTAGGTACATGTATCCACCTGCCTTTCTTCCTTTATTTGGAAAATGAATGAGTCCCAAGTCTGATTTTCTCCAAGTCTCTGGAACCTCCCAAGTCTGTAAGAATTTAAAAGAAAATTGGAAATTCTGATACATTGGTTAGTTAATATGATATTTCTTGTGCATCCTTAGAAGAGCTGTTTGAAAATGTTCAAGTTTTCCAAGTAGGAGCTGATTCTGCAAAGCTTTAGCGTCACTAGTAGTTCTTACTTTCAAGAGCTGTCCCATAAGGATGACTCAGATGACTAAGGGTTCAGGATTAGGTCCTGTCCCTTTAAATGCTTTTTATCAGAAGTTTCTTCACAAAGTCTTCAGCATTTCCTAATTCTACTGACTTCTTCTCTTTATGTTTCTTGTTAAAGACACACATTTTTCAGTATCTCAGCCATTGTAGCATCGTCATTGATTTGCACGGAAGCTGTTTAGTTATCATTATATTGCACATTGACAGCTGGAATCTATCCCTGCAGGGAGCAGGCAGCTCAGACTGGTGAACGGGGCAGGTCGCTGTGCCGGGAGAGTGGAGATTTATTACAATGGCAGCTGGGGGACAGTCTGTGATGATTCCTGGGACCTGCCAGACTCCAATGTCGTTTGCAAACAACTGGGATGTGGACATGCCATCAATGCAACTGTCTCTGCTCATTATGGGCAAGGACCAGGGCAGATCTGGCTGGATGATGTGAACTGCACTGGGAACGAATCCAATCTCTGGGCGTGTCCTTCCAGAGGCTGGGGCCAGCACAACTGCAGACACAAAGAGGACGCGGGAGTTCTCTGCTCAGGTCTGTTCTGTGAATGCTCTTGTGAGCCATGTTACCAGGGGATTTAATGGAGTGGGCAGATGTTTAAGGAGGTCACTGAGAATGATACTTTCCCTGACTGTCTCTGCCTCCCTTTCCCTTGAGTAACTACCTACCAGGGTCACCATTAGAAAGTCCTCAGCTCCCACCCAGAGATATTAGAGATATTGCAAGATTTCCCTAGTGTTAGAATGCTGCGTCTCAGGTATCTGAAGGAGACTGTATCATGGAAAGCAGTGACTGAAAAGGATGTATGGTCCTTGTGTAGAAATAACTGAACATGAGTTCCCAGTGCTGTGTGTGTGGCAAAACGGGCTAATGCAAACCTTGGATGTATAAACAGGGGAGTAGTGAGTAGGAATCAGGACTAATTTTTACTCTTGTGTATGGCACTGGTGAGACAGATACTGGAATACTGTGTCCAGTTCTGATGGCCACAAAAATTGGAGAGGGAGCAGAGAAGAGCCACAAAAGTAATCTGAGGGCTTGAATAAAAGCCTTACGGTGAGAAATTTAAGATGCTGAATCTGTTTAGCTTATCAAAACGATCAAGAGGTAACTTGATTACAGTACATAAGTTCTGTCACAAGGAGAACATACACTTACTAAAGGGCTCTTTAATCTAATGGGGGAAGGCAGAACAAGAGTCGATGGCTGGAAGCTGAAACCAGACAAATTCACATCAGAAATAAGGCCCAGGTTTTTAACAGGGAGGGTGATTAACCATCAGAACAAACTACCAGGGAAATGGTGCATTCTGCATCTCTTGAAGTCTTCCTGTCTAGACTGGATGCTTTTCTGGAAGAAATGCTTAAGTCAAACTCAAGTTATTAGGCTCTATGCAGCTGTTTTACAGAAGGTCAAACTATTTGATCTCATGATCCCTGTCACGCTGTCTGGAGTGGCTCACGGCTCTGAGTGCCCACCTCAGGGCAGATGGTGAGAATTGAAATCCCTGACTATTATTGGGTTCTTAATTTTGATACCCTCTCTAATTTCCCTTAGCATTTCATCATCACTAGCACTGTCCTGGTCAGGTGGTCGATAATAGATCCCGAATGTTTTACACTTATTAGAGCATGACATTACTATCCATAGAGATTCTATGGAACACGTGGATTCACTTAAGATTTTTACTTCATTTGATTCTACATTTTCTTTCACATATAGTGCCACTGCTGCCCTCCCCCCTCCCCCCGCCTCTCCCTGCACGACCTGTTCTATCCTTCCAATATATTTTGTACCCCGGAATGATTGTGTCCCATTGATTGTCCTCAGTCCACCAGGTTTCTGTGATGCCTATTATATCAATATCCTCCTTTATCACTAGGCACTCTAGTTCACCCAACTTATTATTTAGACTTCTAGCATTTGTGTACAAGCACTTTAAAAACTTGTCACTGTTTATTTGTCTGCCCTTTTCTGATATGTCCAATTCTTTACATGAATGTTTCTCATCTGAGCTGGCCCTTACATTATCCTCTTCCATCCTCTGCTCCTGACTATAACCTAGAGAATAGACTCTCCTCTAAGAGAAGTCTCTGTCCGATCCACGTGCTCCTCTGCAGCAGATGGCTTTCCCCCATCTCCTAGTATAAAAACTGCTCTGCAACCTTTTTAATGTTAAGTGCCAGCAGTCTGGTTCCACTTTGGTTTAGGTGGAGCCCATCTCTCCTGTATAGGCTCCCCCCATTCCAAAAGTTTCCCCAGTTCCTAATGAATCTAAACCCCTCCTCTCTACACCATCGTCTCATCCAGGTATTGAGACTCTGAAGTTCTGCCTGTCTACCTGGCCCTGCGTGTGGAACTGGGAGCATTTCTGAGAATGCCACCATAGAGGTCCTGGATTTCAGTCTCTTCCCTAGCAGCCTAAATTTGGCCTCCAGCACGTCTCTCCTACCCTTCCCTATGTCATTGGTACCTACATGTACCACGACCACCGGCTCCTCCCCAGCACTACACATAAGTCTATCCAGATGCCTTGAGAGATCCGCAACCTTCGCACCAGGCAGGCAAGTCACAATACGGTTCTCCCGGTCATCACAAACCCAGCTATCGATGTTTCTAATGATTGAATCTCCCATTACTAACACCTGCCTTTTCCTAGTGACTGGAGTTCCCTCCCCCGGAGAGGTATCCTCAGTGCGAGAGGATACCCTAACACCATCTGGAAGGAGGGTCCCAACTATGGGAAGATTTCCCTCTGCTCCCGTTGATTGCCCTGCTTCCCTGGGCCTTTCATCCTCCTCAACAGCGCAGGTGCTGTCTGACTGGAGATGGGACAATTCTACAGTGTCCCGGAAAACCTCATCAACACCCCTCTGCCTCCCTTAGCTCCTCCAGTTCTGCCACCCTGGCCTCCAAAGTCCGTACGTGGTCTCTGAGGGCCAAGAGCTCCTTGCACCGAATGCACACATACGCCACCCACCCACAGGGCAGGTAATCATACATGCTGCAGTCAGTGCAATAAACTGGATAGCCCCCACTCTGCTGCTGGGCTTCTGCCTGCATCGTCTCCTGCAGCTATCTAGATAATGAAAGGGTTTTGTTTAAATCAAGAAGTTTTGAATGTAGTTTAGTTTACAGGTTTTAAAGAACAGCAAGTGAACCTTGACCTCTTCCCAATCCCCTTCCGAACTCTCTTGCAAAACTCCCTGTTAGTAGCCCCTAGAGGTACCTCTTTCCCCGAAGCGGCAGCTCCGGGGCCAGGAGAGAGATGCCTCTCCCCGGCCATGGCAGATCCAGGGCTGGGGCCAGGGGAGAGGCACCAGTCCCCGACCGCAGGAACTCCAGGGCTGGGGAAGAGGTGCCTCTCCAATCCAGGCCCCTGTGGCTGCGTGTCTATGCGGCCCTTGATAGCCTGCTGCACGGACACATGACCGCGCAGCTTAGAGGAAACTTAGTCCTGGATCACTATATCTATCTTACCATGGAGTCACAGACAGTCCCCTTAGACTCTCCAGTCAATCTTGTCACCCAGACAAACTGAACTTAGTTATTGTCAAGGTTTCTTCCCCACTCTGAACTTTAGGGTACAGATGTGGGGGCCTGCATGAAAACTTCTAAGCTTAACTACCAGCTTAGATCTGCTTTTGCTGCCACCACCCAAATGATTGATGAGTTATTTGGCAAACTCTGTCTTCCCCCCAAAAACCTTTCCATCCCTGGGTAGCCTTGGGAGACTCTTCCACCAATTCCCTGGTGAACACCGAACCAAACCCCTTGGATCTTAACACAAGGAAAAATCAATCAGGTTCTTAAAAAGAAGGCTTTTAATTAAAGAAAGAAAGGTAAAAATCATCTCTGTAAAATCAGGATGGAAAATGACTTTAGAGGGTAATCAGATTCAAAGAGCCCAGAGAAACCCCCTCTAGCCTTAAGTTCAAACCTATAGCAAACAGAGATAAACACTCTAGCAAAAGGTACATTTACAAGTTGAGAAAACAAAGATAAAACTAACACGCCTTGCCTGTCTGTACTTACAAGTTTGAAATACGAGAGACTTGTTCAGAAAGATTTGGAGATCATGGATTGATGTCTGGTCCCTTTTAGTCCCAAGAGCGAACACCCACCAAAAGCAAAGAGCAAAAACAAAAGCCTTCCCCCCACCAAGATTTGAAAGTATCTTGTCTCCTTATTGGTCCTTTGGGTCAGGTGTCACACAGGTTACCTGAGCTTCTTAGCCCTTTACAGGCAAAAGGTCTTTCGAGTCTCTGGCCAGGAGGGATTCCACAATATTGTACACAGGAGGGCTGTTACCCTTCCCTTTATAGTTATGACAGTTATAATTGATCATTTACACCACAAATCACACTGCATTCAGGTTGCAAGAGACAAGACACTTACCCCAGACCAGCTGGTACCCTAGATCTTACACTAAAGACAATGCCTGTAGCCAATCCTGTAATAAACTATATACAGGTTTATTAACTAGGAAAAAAGAAATAAAAGTTATTTACAAGTTAAAGCAAACGAACATCTACACACAAATGAGTTACCATTTACATCCTAGGAGTGACAGAGTTGTAGTGATCTGTCAATTCCAAATGTCCTTCAGCGCTGACCCAGCGGTAATCTTTGGGGTCTCTGGCTTCAGTTTGGTGTCTCTAGCCTTGTCATAGTTCAAACAGCCAAAAAGATGAAACATCTTCACATCTACTATTTTCATTTCTCTCTTCCAACCTTCAAAGCGATGGGACAAGGCCTTCTGCATGTACTGCTCCCTGGGTGCGATAAGGCCATTAACCAATCCTTTATATTGTGATGATCCTTGATGGCCCATCTGGTTTTGATAGTTCGTGGGGATGGATGGGGGGATCATTCCCGTGCCTGAGTTCACAAGTTCAGAGCAAGCATTTTCAAACTTATAAAGCAAAACTTACATATTTTCTTGTAGCATGGACCACATACATTACAAGTGAGATTAATGCCTGCAGAAACTAACCACCATTTCATAGAGTTTAAGCACAAACTACATTCTTACAAGACTAATACCTGTTCTGGGCAAAACTAACAAACAGGTGACCTGGTTTGGTCTCCAGCTACGAGATTATAAGTTCTCAGTTAAGGCCTGCAGCCTGGGCAAGAGCTGGCATCTGGCCTGCCAATGTCACAATCCTTCCTGGCCTTAATCTATTACAATCTGTATGTAGCTGCTGGTAAATGGTGGCCTTCCAGAGATGCCCACTGTATGTCTAAGGGGCCTGTGGTCTCTAAAAGGGTCTCTAAAAGTGGTTCTCTAGCAGTTACTCCTGCAGAACAATGCACAGGATTGTTAGCAATCGCTGGGATTTCACTCTTCACACCCCAGTTCATTTCAGAATCAAATGATTTAAATTCCCTTTTTGTGCATTTGCTTCTAGAATTCACAGATCTGAGGCTGGTGAGCGACAGTGACTGTGCTGGGCGGCTGGAGGTTTTCTACAATGGGACGTGGGGCAGTGTTTGTTCCAATCAGATGTCTGGAGTCACTGCAGCAATTGTATGCAAACAGCTGAACTGTGGAGACGGAAGATATATTTCAGGAGGATCTGAATATGGAAAGGGTCCCACATGGCTGGACCACATTGCATGCAGTGAGCAGCACCGCTCCCTCTGGCAGTGCCCATCAGACCATTGGAATCCAAAGTCCTGTGATAACCGAGCAGAAGAGACCCATATTTCTTGCACTGGTAATTCTGAAACTACCAGCATGTGCACGTGCACACACACATGTACGCGATATGTTCAATAAATTGAAGGGTTAGGATAGAACTTGTTGTTGTTCACATCTCAGTGTAGACAGATGTAAATTCTTAACACAAGATACAAACATATTTTCACAGTCTTTTATAGGTATAAGCATTTGTCTGATTAACAACAAACATGGAAGTTAATCAATTAATTATAAAAGAGACCAGTGTTACACAGTGCGATAAGGTAGTGTGAGAGCGAAGAAAAGCTTCTCCTTATAGACTGTCATTAGGCAGCTCTGTGGTTATTAATCCTTTTGGGATGAACAATCAGAGATGGGCCCAGGCTGTGCAGTTTGGGTCATGACTGGAATCCCCCACAAGACTGGGTGCATGTCAGCCTGTTTCTCAGTAACAACTGATAGCAAATTAATTTGGTATTAAATGACCTAGAGTTCACATTTCAGTTCATACAGTGCTGAAATTAGGGGTTAAAAATACAAATAAATTCTACTCCTACATCACACACACAACTCAGTGCATTCACCTCAGCTGTTTCTCTCCATAGGAAAAAAAGCAAAACCAACTCAGAACCCATTCACCGAGTGCCCGAACTCTACGAGGTGCACAGGTATCTCTGCTTCTCACTATCTCACTCTTGGTCCCTAAGGACTTTCCCAGCTGTCCCAGTAACATGTGAGGTTTCTGCATTCCAGACAGGGAGAAGTTACGTGTCATGGGAGGAAAGGACAGATGCTCGGGGAGAGTGGAGGTTTGGTACCGTGGCTCCTGGGGAACAGTTTGTGATGACTCCTGGGACATGGCAGATGCTAACGTTGTGTGTAAACAACTGGGCTGTGGATCTGCTGTATATGCCCCGGGCGAGGCTGCATTCGGTGAGGGGACTGGTCCCATCTGGGTGGAGACGTTGAATTGCAGAGGGACAGAGTCATCTCTCTGGGACTGTCCTGCCAAGCCCTGGGGTGAGAGTAACTGTGACCATAAGGAAGATGCTGCCGTGAATTGCTCAGGTGAGTGACAGGAGATGTTTCTGCTACATGCTATAATTTTCAGGGAGGAGGATGGATCAGCCCACCCCCCTATCCCTTTGGTCTCAGACCAGGACCTCTCATCTCCTGTGTGCAGGAGCATCATGGATGCTGTGGGGTGGAGCCTTTGTGGGGTCAGATTGGCTCAGGCATCAGCCCACATAGCCCCTGCATCCATCACTGGCCCCAGTGTGCTGGTTTGTTACTAGAGTCCTCATCGCTGCACAGAGCACAAGGGACTTGGGCCCTAAATCACTAACAAACAGGCCCTGTGCTGCTGTGAGGGAGTTTGTGGAGGTGACAGCTGGAGACAACCAGGGACTCTCAGTGGTGAGGTTCCCCCCGGGAACAGACACGTCACCTCCCCCTCGCTCCAGGCTCCAACTCTGCTCCCTTTCCCTTTGCAGGTCTGACAGAGAGGACAGATTCTCCAAATACCCCAGGTAAAGCATCTCCTTCCTCCCATCAAGGGTTAAATTTCCCTGGGGCTGGGTCACAGAGGGAGGAGCTGCAAGCTGCAGCCTGAGGGAAAAGCTCCTTTCCATGGCCTGTGACATCTGAGGGGGAAGGACACCCGGGTGGGAGCTGCAGGCCCTGCTGAGCAGGAGGATTTCTATCTGCTGGCTCTAGGGTGCCCAGATGTCCTGATTTTATAGGGACAGTTCTGATTTTTGGGTCTTTTTCTTATATAGGCTCCTATTACCCTGCTCCCCCTGTCCGGATTTTTCACATTTGCTGTCTGGTCACCCTAGCTGGCTCCAGCTGACAGGGTAGAGCCCGTGATTTAAACAGCAGCCTGTGAGCTGCCCCCATGGCGCACAAACTGTGTCCCAGCCCGTTACCCTGCAGTCCTGGGCCGTGCAATGAGTGACTGGGGAGCTCCGTGGGGCCCTCTGACCCTCACAGGATAATCTCTCCCTTTTGTCTGTTCATTTCCATCCAGCTCCCCCGCGCCGCCCTCTGACTGACAGTGGGAGAGTCACGGTGCCCGTGGTCATATGCATTATCCTGGGGGCCCTGCTCTGCCTGGTCTTAATCATCCTGGGGGCACAGGTGCAAAGTGCCAGGGCACAGCGCAGAGGTGGGTGCTGATTAGTGTCACTGTGTGAAATGCCTCTGCAATAGCAGGGGGGCTGCAGGGTGTCAGGGTGAGGGGTGATACCGGGCTGGGTGGGGTGGACGGGGGTGCCTGGTAATGCCTCTCTCATTTACTATTTTATTAACTGTTTGGCAATTGAACAGTCCAGTCATGAAATCTGGAGATGATACTAGCTAGGGACCTTTACAGTTTCAGAGAAGCTGCATCTGTATCCCCCCCACCCTCCAGTAATCCACTCCAGCAGTGCCTACTCAGGTCTCCAACCATCACCTGTCTGTGGGTGGGAACCTCCTGTCCCACCTCCTTGTGGCCAGGTGTTTTTAATTCTGCACAGCCCCCTGCCTTCCACTGTGATACCCCTAGCAAACCAGCCTGCCCACAGGCCAGCCCCCATGATGTGCTTTCTCCCCAAGGGCTATGAGCAGTGATTTGCCAGCAGTCACAAGTTACCAGCCAGCTCTCTCTCAGCAGCCTGTTAGACGACCGTCTGTCCAATGATTCA
This sequence comes from Chrysemys picta bellii, assembly GCF_011386835.1. NCBI lineage: Eukaryota > Metazoa > Chordata > Testudines > Emydidae > Chrysemys > Chrysemys picta. The sequence continues at coordinate 4,134,515 of NW_027052708.1, forward strand.
GTGTTGGGATCCCCGTGGACAGAAGGTCCTGCCCATTTGCTGAATCAAAATTAAAGACCTGAGTCTGTTTAAACTCAGTCTTTCATACCAGAAGTCTTTCTTTGTCTCATGGTCTCTGGTAACCCAGTTTGAACTAGTCTGTATAAACTACCCTGAAGGCTGTTACTTTTCAGGAGTTGTTACAATCTCCATGATTCACCTTAATCACGCCCCCCATCACCCACCCACACTGTTTTTTCTTCCTGAAGGAGCTGTGGTAACCCTCCCAAATGCAGTAGAACATAAATCACAGGGAGGGGTTCTGAACATCATGAGGAGAGACATCATGGAAAAGGAACCTAGAGAAATTGGAAATATTGTCATGAAAAAAAAGTGTATAAAAATCGAGTGCTGGTAAATAGTTGTGAAGAGAGTGATCCAGTAGAAAAGACAATCTGAGGAAGGAGAAGTGCGGGAAAGGAGCATTATACTGTATTGTACTCAAAGCTGGCACTTGTAGGGGTTTTTACTTCTCTAAAACACTGTACAAACATTAGCTACCAGCTCCTTGGAAAGAAGGTAGAGAACGGGATTGCCATCAACATACGCATAACATTCACAACTTTGCAGTAAGACAATGACTATTATCAGACCTCATGGTTCAGGGCTTCAGCCAGTCACCTGCAGGGGTCAGGAAAGAATTCTGGGAAGCCCCCACATTTGTGTTTTGTTTTGCTTTCTTTTTTTTATTTGTTTCTTGCCCTCTTCTGAAGCATCACACATTAGCTACAGAGGGAGCTGTGACACTGGATGGGATGGACTAGTCCACATGCTCAGGTTCAAACCGATTGTCAGATTTGGGATCAGGAAAGAATTTTCCCCGAGTTCAGATTGGCAAAAAGGGACCTTGGGTGATTTTCATCTTCCTCTGAAGCATGAAGCATGGATCGCCTGCCAGGATTATCTAGTCATCTCTCACATAGTCAGTTCCCTGCCATTGCAGGGATCTTGGGCATTGGTGGTACCTTAATCGCTCCTGCTTTCTGCCTGTGGCACACAAGAGCTTATTCTGCTGAGGTGCTTTAGTCTAAGTGAATCTTTGAACTCAAACCTACGGGTATCTGGGTGAAATGCAGTGGCCTGTGCTATACAGGAGGTCAGACTAGATGGTCTAATGGTCTCTTCTGGCCTTAAACTCAATTAAAAAAAACCTGATGTTATCACCATTTTGCAGATAAACACCAGTGTGGGGGAAGAATTATTTAAACTGCTCCAAAGGGGAATAACCAGGAATAATGGGATGAGATTAAAAAGGGAACATTTAAGATGAATGTGATGAAGCTTCCTGACAGCGAACTAGCCCTGGGAACCATCATCAAAGGGCTGTTGTGGAAAGAAACCCTGTCCCCTGGCTCATTTAAATTCCAGCAGTGGGAATGTGCTGTAGGGTTTAGGCTCGAACTGGGCCCAGGGGGAGGGGCTGGATGATCCAATAGTGTTTCCCATCTCTGGTTTCAACGACCCTGTGCAAACCCTGACCTTTGTTTTCAGGTTCCAGAAGACCCTTGGATCCCTTCTCTGAGGCCGTGTATGAGGAGATTGATTATAACCTGATGAGAGAGAAGCAGGAAATGTTCAGTCGCTCAGGTCTGTGTGTCTCACTCTTAACAGGGAGCAGCTATCTAATGCCTTTTCCATCTGAGGCCCTGACCCAGATTTCAATCACTGCAGCTTCAGCCTGTGAGCTTGTCATTGGAGCTGGGCACAAAGTCTTCATTGCAAAATGTTTTGGTGAAAAATACAGATTCACAGACACTGAAACATTTCACAAATTCCTGTCAATTTCACCCAGTTGTTCCAAATACACACAGAACAATTCATTTCATTTCAACACTTTATAAAGAAAATATTTTGTTTTTTTTCAATTTGATAGTATTTTTCCATTAGAAATTTCCTTTAATTTTAGCTATAAAAACAAACAAACAAAAATTAACTGATGTCCAAAAGAACACCAAATGGATTCATCCAACATTAAACTTTTTTTTTACTTTTTCATTTGCCAAAAATTCCCCAAAACAGTCATTTTTGGCTCAACTCAAAACAATCTTGGAATTATTTTGCTTTTTTTCCCCAATGGCCAGAGAAACCATCTGTTTTTGTTTGTTCGTTTGTTTTGCCAAGCTGTAGCTGTGGAGCTGGGTCTGTGGTGAGACCAGCAGTTACTCATGTAGACTGAGGGAGGTGAGTTTCCGTCCCACCATACACTGAGTGTCCCTATTCTAGGCACAGTGAATGTCACTCTGCCCGTCCTGCAGCCTTGGAGTGTAACCAGTGAGTGGTCAGGAAAGCGGCTGTCTGGGGCCAGACTAAACTATCATTTGAAAACTGCTCCGGAGCATTGGAGCAGGGGATGATCTGTGCCCCTCTCCCACCCCAGCCACTGGTCTGCTGGGTTAGCTCCCTCCTGCCCCCGGAGCAGCAGGGCTGGCCTTACCATGAGGTGAACTCAAGCGGCCTCCTCAGGTGCCAGACTATGGCGGGCGCCACTAGGACCCAGAGTGTATGTAACCCTTTTGCCCATCTAAGTTGGCAGCAACAAGGGCCGGGTCTGAATCTTGGGGTTTCGTTTCAATAACACAATGCAAAACCGGCTCGAGCCCCCACCCAGTGACCTGGGACAATTATATACCACCCCCTGGTTGCCTCTAGGAGGCAATACTTCCCCTCTCGCAAGCACGGAGTCTGAGTGTAGCAGAAAAAGTTTAATAACATGAGGTTAACGACATCATCATTAAATTGGAAAAACACCACAAACAGGATTCATAACACAAACCAGGAGCAAAAGATCCACCCCAGCAAATTGGGCTGTGTCCTTTCCTTTTGGTTCTTGAATCCAGCAACCCAAAAATCACCCAGAGTCTCCAAAGTCCTACACCCCCAAAGTCTCTTGGGTCCAGCAACCACCCAAAGTCCCAAAAGTCCAACAACCCGCACAGTCTCTGTCCTTGGTCAGTGCAGCCACAGAGTAAAAGGGGGGCACGCAGAGTGTTAAGGGGCACCTTACATGATCTGAGGCCAGCCGGCCATCTCTCCGTGGGGTTCCGCCGCAGCCTTCACCACGAGCCAGTCCACTTCCTGCCGTCCCACGAACTGCTCTGCTCTACGAGCTGCTCCGCTCCGCTCACCGATCTGTGAGTCGCTCCAGCCATCCCGCAAACACCTCCACTCACCATTCCTTCCGTCCCCACAAGGCTTCGCGCCACTTGCTGCTCCTCCAGCCATCCCCGCAAACTTGCTCCGCCAGCAGCTTAGCAGTATAGCTTTAGGCTCCCCCACTATTTAACACAGCACTCAGTAATCTCAGTTCTTAATAACTTTAGCACTTTTGTGATTTTAGCTCATAGTAGGGGAGCCCCAGTGCTGGTGCACCATTGGCCCAAAGTGAATTCAGTTCAGTAGCCTGTAACTAGACTCCTAATGGAATCAAAATTAGCTCTGACATTCAACAGTGGAGAGAGGAGATGGTGTAATTGGTATTTTGAGCCCTCAAAGGGCACCCATACCATCAAGTACAAATACTTGTCCCCATCCTTTCTCCAGTCACTGGGTTTTGTAACCCATGCTCCTTGTCTAGCAAGTGCTACTTAATTACTGGTGAGTCTCTCTGTCATACAACAGTTCCACTGGCCTTGATTCACCTATCAGGGTAACAACACTTTATTCTTCTTGCCCCAATAACAGAGAAACTGGGGATCCCACACCAGCTAAAGTAACCACTTTCAGTTGTTGTTGTCCCAGGCTAGGCGGGTAGGTGTGCCTATGCAAACAAGGTCAGCCCCTGAAGTTTTTTTCAACCCTCACCATAATTTACCACCAGATGTCAGGGTAGAGCTTATCCTGACTCTGCTTACATGTAGAAAATTGCGTCTGCTGCTGGTGCATATGTATTCTCTCTGCTCTGGATGCACAGAGATGGTGGAGTGCTGTGCTGGAGGAAGGAGGGCACAAGAGACATAACAGGCAGGCAGGAGAAAAGGTGACAGGGAATAACAGAAAGCAGCAGGAGCTGCAGGGAGAGAGAGGAGGAGGAGCGTCTTATGTACCTCTCTAGCACCCCCAGGAGCCTGGAGTGATTAACACCAGCTTCTCAGGGAGCTTCCTGTTTCCTGCTGCTTCCCTGAACCCACTTGAGGAGAACAGGCAGTCAACTGACGTAGTAGGAACCAGTTAGGTCCTTAGGATGCTGATTTCTTCCCTTACTCCGGCCCTGCTACCAGCCTGCTTATTTGTACCCTTCAATTGAGTGTTAAGAGCCACTATGGCTGGCATATAACAGCAGTCATGAGTGAAATAAGAAAACGCCCCTCTGGGGCAGCATTCAGAAAAAGAAAGAAAGCAAAGGAAGCTTTTCTATCTAAGCAGGAAGGAGCTCTCCTGAGATACATAGACACAAATAGAAGAACAGGAGTACTTGTGGCACCTTAGAGACTAACAAATTTATTGGAACATAAGCTTTCGTGGACTACAGCCCACTTCTTCGGATGCATCCAAAGAAGTGGGCTGTAGTCCACGAAAGCTTATGCTCTTATAAATTTGTTAGTCTCTAAGGTGCCACAAGTACTCCTGTTCTTCTTTTTGCGGATACAGACTAACACGGCTGCTACTCTGAAACCTGTCAAAATAGACACAAATGTTCACGGTGAGCTTTCCGTTCCCAGTGAGGATGTGAGTGGTGAGGAGATGCCTGATCTTCCAGTTAGTCAGTGTGCAGGTGACCTGGCAGCTACTGCAGCATCCATATCGCCATCTCAAATGGATGTAACCATGCACATTCCTGAAGAAAAGTGTAGATCGGAGAAGAGTGTGGTGGAGGCACAAGAAACAGCTGCTGCTGAGTTTAGTTCCATAAGTCTAGATGATCCAGGATTGTGCACCCACTTGAGCAGTAGCCTGAGGGACTTCCTTGTACTGCATGAGCCACAGCAAGTGAAAAACTTCATGTTCCCCAAAGACAATGAAAATAAAAGTTTCCATCCAACACATTACTGACGTGAAATCCCCAATGGTGACAAAGTGTTTTTGTTGCATACTGTTTTTGTTGCAGACTCTTCCAGTCTAATGTTCCAGCCACATTGGGTTCTACAGGAAAAAAGGACTGGAAAAATCTGGCTAGAAATCTGGCATGCCATGAGAAGGCAGCAAATCACCAGAGAGCATTCCATAGGTGGAAAGAGCTTGAGATGAGACTAAGGTTAAAGGTCACCATAGCTGATCAGCTTCAAGGCAAGATTGCATCAGAGTCTCTTTACTGGCAAAATGTTCTGAAAAGGCTCATTGCCTTTGTGAGAATGCTTGTTACCCAAACCCTAGCACTGTGTGGCACTTCAGATCAGTTGTATGTGCTAAACAATGGAAACTTCCTTAAAATTGTGGAGCAGAGTTTGATGCTGTACTGCAGGAACATCTAAGAAGAGTCACTGCCTAGAAAATGTACACACACCACTACCTTGGAAAAACAATTCAAAATGAGATCATACAGTTACTGGCAACAAAAGTCAAACATAAGATTGTGGCACATCTGAAGTCAACAAGATATTATTCTGTTATTCTGGACTGCACACCTGACATCAGCCATATGGAACAAATGACTCTAATGGTGCATCTTGTAACAACAACAGAACGTAGTGAAAATGTCCCTGCAATGGTGACTGTTAGAGAGCATTTTATAGAACATATTGACATTGATGATACTACAGGAGCTGGTAGGACAAATGTGCTTCTTAAAAAGCTGGAAGATACAGGAATTGCAGTAACTGACATGAGAGGTCAGGGCTACGATAATGGTGCCAACATGAGAGGAAAGAACAGAGGAGTGCAGACATGGATCCGAGAGTTAAACCCTTGAGCTCTTTTTGTCCCATTCAGTTCTCATTCCTTGAACTTGGTGGTCAGTGATGCAGCATCAGGTTATAGTGAGGTTGCTGATTTTTTTAATGTAATTCAAAGCATCTATGTATTTTTCTCTGCATCAACTCATCAATGGCAAAGTTTGAAGCAACATCTGGGAACATCCTCTCTGACACTGAAACCACTGAGTGCCACATGATGGGAAAGTTGAGTGGAGGTGATAAAGCCTATCAAACACCAAACTGGGAAGATAGATGATGCCATAGTTGCCCTGATGGAGGATAATGCTATGACAGGAACGTGGGAAAACAGTGGCAGAGGGAAATGGAATCACCAGAAACATACATAACTTCAAATTTCTGTGTGGCTTAGTGTTGTGGCATGACATACTGTTTGAAATAAATGTTGTAAGCAAGAAACTCCAAGGTGTTGACCTTGATATATCTGGAGCAATGTAACAATTGGACAAAGCAAAGTCATACCTACAGTCTTACCGGTCAGATGAGGGATTTCAAAACGTTCTGAAGAGTGCATAGAAGTTGGCAGAGGAACTTCACACTGAAATTATTTTCCCTCCCATTCAAGAATACAAGAGTCACCGAAGAAGAAGACATTTTGATTACGAGGCACGGGATAATCCTATAAGAGACCCCAAAGTTAAATTTTTTAACCAGGTGCTAGATTGTGCAATACAGTCAGTTGAAGAATGTTTCATGCAGCTCAAGGAACAGAGCAGTATATTCGGGATGTTGTATGATATTCCAAAACTCCTCACTATACCCGAAGAAGACCTACACCAGCAATGCAGGGCACTAGAGACAGTGTTGACACATGATGATATGCGCAATATTGATGCGAGTGATTTAGGTGATGAACTGAAAGCCCGTTCATGATACATTTCAGCAGGATCGACTCCAAAGGCTGTTCTGGAATATATGTGAACAAATAAGATGACCACCCTCTTTCCAAATGCTTTTGTTGCTCTGCGCATACTTTTAACACTTCCTGTAACAGTTGCCAGTGGAGAACGCAACTTCTCCAAGCTGAAGTTAATAAAAAAACACCTATGCTCCACGATGAAACAGGAGAGGCTGGTCGACCTTGCAACCATCTCAGTAGAGCATGAGCTGGTCCAGACTGTGGACCTTCAGCAGGAAGCAGTTCATAGCTTTGAAACAAAGAAGGCACGGAAAGCACCACTTTGATTATTCAAACAGATAAAAATGCCAGTGTTTACTATGCAGCCAAGAAAAGTTACATTTGCTGTTTAGGCGTTTGAAAGTTAAGTGTTACTTAAAATTTTTGAACAAGGCATTTTAAGTTGTTAGTTCTTTATTGGGGTAGGTAGCAGAGCAGTACCATGAGAGGAGTAGAACAGGAAGAAGGCAGAATTGAGACCTTTCAAAGTTTTGGCCTAAGCGATGGAGTATGGGGGCGTAATTTGAGCTCCCTGCCTCAGGTGCCAAAATGTTGTGTGCTGGCCCTGCAGAGCAGAGAGATCAGCCCAGGAGAGCCTCATGACTTTGAGTCATGGCCCTGTTATCCTATGTACAATTTTGTCTCAACGTCTGATGAGAACATCCTGCCCAAGGGCTGTGCTGTGGTGGTGCTCTGGGAACATGCTCAGGGCATCTCCCAGAACCACTGCTAAGATGGTTACAGGAAATCACAGATTCTACTCTGGGCCTGTCTTGGCCTAAACTGTAAACACCACGGAGAGCTGATCGATTGATTCATAGGGGAGGTGGGTATTTACCCTTAAGAAGGAGGAGTCCCCTCTGTGGCTGAGGAGGCCAGGATCATTGTGGAACTTCCCTGGACCAGCAGCCAGAGACGTGCCCTTCACTCACCCCAGTATATTTCAGGTCATATTGTAGCATCCCCTCTGTCACATTTACCACAGTAACATGGAGATTTCTCCTGGGGATTCTGTGTCAGCTTCTCACCACTCAGAGTCACTGTGAGCCACCATCTCCTGTAGAAGAAGGAATAGTCTGAGACTGGAAATCCTGCTCCTGGCCCCGGATGTGTTCCCAGTCCCACAGTTCTGCTGTTCTCACAGTGATGAATTTCTGGTTCTTGTCTCTCCAGTCTCCTATTCAGATGACTCAGTGACGAAGCTGCCATATTACACCGGGGACAGCGAGGATGAAAACGATCTTGGACCAGAACAAGGTAACAGGGGAGGGGCAGACTCAGGCTGAGAGACCCAAATCTGGGCAGAGAACAGAATTTCTATGACACTTTCTGTAATCGCAGCCATTTCCCCTCACACGGTTCCCATTTTACACAGTCGGGTCTAATCCCATTGAACAAGATTTCTTTCAGAATCTCAGGATGGGAACATGTGACCATCTCCTGAGCACACACCCCTGGGAGTGGTTCCCAGTGACCTCCCACGGTGAGGAGCTGGAGGAGACGGGTCAGTCTCTTTGGATGGAAGGCATCAATGCCCAACAGAGCTCGTCTCTCACCTCTGAGAGAGACGAGAAGATTGTCCTACGTTATAATTACAGATGGGCTCAACCCAACTCACTGGTCCGAACCCACCAGACCATTGTGGGTGGGGGCATTTGCAGATTCTGGCCCCAGCTCCAGATGTCAGTTTTGCAGCTGACACCTGTCACTATAACAAGCTGAAGCAAAACCCTGGATCTGAACTTTCTGGCCTGGGCCCATCTCTAATTATAAACAGGGCGGCATTTCTACCCCAGCTGCTCTCAAGGGAGTCCATGAATTTGGGCCCTGTGGGAGTTTAGCCTGTGGCTGGGGGAGGAGACACTGAGCAGATGAGCCAGTTCTGCTGAGAAGCCGGAGCACTGCCAAGCTGAGCCCTGGGCTGCCTGAGAGGCTAGTGGAGAGCAGGAGCTCACAAAGGATCAGGCCAGTCACCTCCCAGCGGGAGCTGTAATTCCGGCAGAGGGGAGGTTCCCCCTCCCCAGGGTAACAGGAAAATTCAAACCATCTGCAGAGATCAGCTGGATTCACACAGGCCGGCTCTGGCCTGGCAGCGCCTGTGTTCCAACCTGTTATCTCAGCAGAAGCCGAGATCCTGCTCCCACTGAAACACATACAAGAGATGCTGTTGGATTCTGCAGGGACAGGATTGGCCCCTAGTTATTTCCGGGACTCCTGTTTTACTGTCGTTCTCTGACTTGTGCCCTCTCACCATGGGTCCCCTGCGACTTCCCCTCTGACGTGCCATGATAAACAGCTCTAGTTATAAAGGCCACCTGCGCTGAAGAGACGCTGCTGGTGCCATGGGCTGACTGTGGTGTTTGCTGTTTCAGAGGGAGCTTCCCCAGGGGGGTCTCAGCTGGATTATGATAACGTGGAGGAGCCTGCCTTCAACGACGTCCCCCAGACTCCAGACGGCCGAGGTGAGCAGTGAATCTACCTCCTGGAAGCAACATCACCCTGACAAAAAACTAAATGTGTTTCCCAGTAGGAACAATAGTGGTTTATTAAGAAAACCACAAAGTTTAACCACCAGTATTGTCTACTGACATAACACTGGGGGCGCTGACCAGGTGCATTACAAGAGCTATGTGGAGGCCCAGGGGTAGGGAAGAGTGTGGTGCCCTAGGTCATGACAGAGGCCCATTGCGGGGACGGAAGGAGCAGTTTACTCAGGAGCTGCCCACATGGTACTTGGCTCAGATCACTGCCCTGTGACCCTCACTGTCATGAGCACCAAGGTTACTCACTAGTTGTAAAGAGGGAGCATCGAAGGAGAGACCTTTACATAGGAGCAATGTTCCCTGCCAGCCTTTCCTGACATGCAGCTGTGGCAGCTTATATACATCTATGTTAGATATGCTGTGATGGGACGGGGGGGGGCATAGAGATTTTACATCCAAAGTCCCATTTCTGACCCTTATTAGCTGGCTCAGCTCCCAGTGGTGTCAGTGCATTGGAGACTGATGGCAGTTTATGGGTAAACCTTATCAGGAGAACGTATTGAAAAGACATTTAAAAATATTATCAAATTTAGGAAGCCAGGAACAATCTCTGGACAATTCCAAGTCATTTAGATTTGTAATTATTGTAACCAAATGCTTTGTGGAGCAGTCCCTCTGGACTAGATCCCAGTCACCTCTTTCTACAACTTCCCATCCCCCTGCTCATCTGGGAGCTCTAGGATCCTCTCAACCAGCTATTGAAATGTATCAAATCAATGTGATCTGTAAAACCCCTCAATCTGAGGGTTCCAGAGGAGGGCTTGTCTTACATCCCTGAGGGTGGAAGTTAAGTCGCTGAGAGATCCCCAAGGACCAATGAGGCTGGTGCATCTGCAGCTTGTAGTTTAATTCTGTCTCCACTGTGAATATTCTCTTAATTACTTCACATCTTCACGTCAGATGCCCCTGCCCTTCCTGGAGATGTCCCAGGGGATGGTTATGATGATGCCAGAGAAGTGTCTGATCCTGAAGGTGACCCTGCTTTGGGGCAGAATGATGAGGAAGGCACTGGGGTGAGTGACAGGAGCAGGGATTCACAGACAGGTGAGTTTGCACTTCACAGTGTCTCTACAGAATGGGATGGATGGAAATGTTCATTACACAGCAAAGGAACAAACCTGACCAACCCAATGCCTGTGGAAAAAAACTCTCCTTCTCTTCTTTCCCTCAAAGCAGAGGCTTCAGTGCTTGCAGTGGGGACAGGAAAAGCTGCAAGGTCCCTCAGTCTCTAGGTTCAAATCTTTGTGTGGCTGCCACACCCTGGATTACTGGATTCCCAACAGTTTTCTGTGCGTGTATCTTTTGGACAGAATCTTATAAACCAAAGTCCTGTTACTGATGTGCATTGTTAAAGAGCCCATGACACTTCCTGTAAAAGTCAGGCTTTGCCCATTATCCTTGGCCAACATCTCCTCTCCCTTCCCTTCCCCATTGTGTCATGAGCAGACACCACCAGCCACCCCAGAGGAATTGGAGTGGCAATCAAATGTGCATTACTTAGTACTTGATAAGAATAATGTGCTTATGTTTGTGATTAGCACAGAGTGAATTATACAATGCCCTTAAGTAAGACCTACTTCCTGGTAAATGATTGGGTTTTATACATGAAGTGACAGGTGAATACAGTTCTCAGTTGGCAATTGTAAATGGTCTTGAAACCAAGGATTTTACTTCCAGAATATGTACAGAGATGATGGATTAAAATTTGTCATGGACCCAATGAGAAGAACGAAGAGGGAACATTTTCCAACCCATACCAGAGAGTGCACTCCACCATTGCTATGTGGCCATATGTAGCCATAAAATGGATCCACTGACTGTATGTGTCTCCTTTTGTATTTTCAGGTTGGAATCTGCACTCGCTAAGGAATGAAGGTGTCTCTGTGACAGAGAAAGAAACCCTGTTCCTGCCTCTTGGAGACACAAGTTATGATGATGTGGGACATGGTGACTCTGGGGGATCAGTATCAGAACAATGTGATTGGACCAAATAACTTGGGATAATGTAAAAGCTTTGCCCCTTTCTCTGAGAAATGCTCCCTCTGGCATGATGCCCAGAGACAGTCCCTGCCTAGTAGATAGACAAAGCAGATGTTTCTTTAGGATTTGTGTGAAGTTGCAGGAAAGTGTGAGTGGGAAAAAGTTCAGAGATTTCCTCTGTGTAACTTCCCATTGATTGACAAGGATGGAAGTTTCCTGATGTTTTATCCCTGTAATTTCTTCAGGTTCAATTTGTGCCTTTTTCTTATTAAATCCTTTCTGAAAGTCTTCCCCATAGTGTAAGTTTTTCTTGCCAGATGAATTGTGCAGTTCCCACGGCTCATCACAGTTTGAGGCTGAGATTAAACAAACGAAGAGACAAGGGTGGGCCACCTCTGGGTCTGGCAGGCTATTTGAAGGGGGTGGGGTGGTTTACACTGCATGTTCTATCAGGCATATGGTAAAAGTGAGACACCAGCAAGAGAACATTCTGCAGTGAGCAACATGGCTGTTCCTAAAGCAAATTCAGATTTGAAACGTTCATTGAATTCAAGGAGATAAATGGGAAATTCCCCCTGGGTAATTCACACCTGAAATTAAAAAAATGAAGAAAAGAATTCCCCATTAGCGATAAATACAAAGGATGAATAGTTCTGCTAGAATAATAAATACTTTATAGAAAATAGTGACAAGGGGAAGGTTAATCAGAGTCTGGATTTCCACTGAACCAATAAAGCTACAACAAATAACAAGTCTAGTTGTTACTAGAAACCCCAGTAAAACTGATCATGTTCACACAGTGGAATATTTATTTCCAATGCCTTCTACAAATATAGTTTAATATTGATGCTGAACTGAGTACTGACCAGTGGAGAAGCCAGAAGTTTTCTCTGGATGAACCCTCAATAAAATCAGTAGCAGAATGCATGCAGAGTACATCAATATTTCACAGAAATGTCTGTCTTTCCTTTACCACAAATCCTGCATTCAGTTTGGTCACTTCATCTGTACACCAATATAATGGTGATAGAAAAGGTTGACAGAAGGTGAAAGCAGATGATTGGAAGCAGGAAGTTTGGGGGTGGGACGGTCATATGAAGAGACTAGGAATAAAACAATTTACTTTTGAAAGGAAAAAAACAGAAGACAACATTATCAAGACATGTAATAGAGTGTAGTGACCCTTGGAGACTGAGAAGGGAAATCTCAGGGGCTGTGCTAATCCGCGCCAGGGGTTGTGTCTTCAAGACAGATGTGTGGGATAAAGGAAATGACCAGAGAGAGGAGGTGGCCCCAGGGTGGATGTTTGTGATTTAGCAGGGAACCCAGGCTTCTGACTCTGCCTAGGGCTTGGGAATGAAGCTTTAAAGAGGGAGCAGGTCAACTCTCCCCTCTTCTTTAAGGCTGATGGAATCCTGGGTTTGGTCAGTCCATCCGGGGGGGTCACATTGCTCACAGGTAAAGAGAGGAGGAGAACTCCCCCCAAAATGGCACACACAGATCCTGGAGAAAAGGAAAGAGAAAAGGGAGAGCAGCAGGTGAAGGTGACTGAGGAGGGAATTCTATTGTATAAATGAGCTTTGATAAAATCCAAGGTCATACATATGTGACTCTGAGAAGGATTTATGCGTCATAATGGACAAACAACTCAGCATGAAATCCCAGGGTGATGCTGTGGCCAAAATGGCCAATACAATTCTTGGACATATATACAAGAGAATAATGACTAGAAATAGGGCGCAGATTTTATCTCTGTATTCAACATTGGTAAGAGCAATACCAAAACATTGCATCCAGTTGTGTTGTCCACATTTTAAGACTAACTGTGAAAAATTGGACAAGGGGCAGTGAAGAGCTATTTTAAAAAGAGCTGAAAAGATGCCTTACAGTGAGAGACAAGAGTTCAATCTGTTCAGTTTATCAAAAAGAAGATGAAGAGGTGACTTGATTATGGTGCATAAATACCCTCACAAAGAGAACATACTGGGTACTAAAGGACTCTTTCATCTAGTACAGAAAGGCATAATAAAGAAGTTAGTGCCAGAGAAATTGTAGAAATAAGGGACAAATTTGAAATAGGTGATTAAACATTGGAACAAAGCACCAAGGGAAATGATGGATTCTCCACCCCACATGGAGTTGGCGTGAGGGGACAGGGGCTACTTAAGCAAGTGCTCTCAGGTGATATAGAAAACTATTTCTTTCAGGTGTTTGGCTGGTGGGCCTTCCTCACATGCTCAGGGTCTACCTGATCTCCATTTTGGGGTTCAGGAAGGAATTTTTCCCCAGGTCAGGTTGGCAGGGACACTGGAGGTTTTTGCCATCCTCTGCAACATGGGACACAAGTCCCTTGCTAGGATCATTTCGGTATATCTCACCAAATCAATTCCCTGCCATTAAAGGGGCCTCAGGTGTGGGTGCCTCTCAGTCCTTCCTAGTCTCTGCCTGTGGCACAAAATAGTTTAGTCTCCTGAGGGCTATAACAGTTTGGTCTAATCCAGGTTGTTGGGCTTAATGCAGGGGTGACTTTAATGGTCTGTCATATGTATGGGGGTTAGATTGGATTATTTAATTGTCCCTACAGGCCTTAAAATCTACACATCTATGTTATGGCTAAGATGTTGCTGTGTCTGACCTGTGGCCACTTCAACTCACGGGTGCCCCCTCTTTCCAACCCAGTCACTGCCTAGTACTCAGGGAATGGCAGATGCAGCGAAAGGCAATAGGGTGTCGAGAGGAGTTGTCATAACTATAAAGGGAAGGGTAATAGCTGTCCTGTGTACAGTACTATAAATCCCTCCTGGCCAGAGACTCCAAAATCCTTTTCCCTGTAAAGGGTTAAGAAGCTCAGGTAACCTGGCTGGCATCTGACCTAAAGGACCAATAAGGGGACAAGATACTTTCAAATCTTGGGGGGGGGGAAGGCTTTTGTTTGTGTTCTTTGTTTGGGAGAGTGTTCGTTCTCGGGGACTGAGAGGGACCAGACATCAATCCAGGTTCTCCACATCTTTCTAAGCAAGTCTCTCCTATTTCAAACTTGTAAGTAAATAGCCAGGCAAGGCGTGTTAGTTTTCCTTTGTTTTCTCAACTTGTAAATGTACCTTTTACTAGAGTGTTTCTCTTTGTTTGCTGTACTTTGAACCTGAGACTAGAGGGGAGTCCTCTGAGCTCTTTAAGTTTGATTACCCTGTAAGGTTGATTTCCATACTGATTTTACAGAGATGATTTTTACCTTTTTCTTTAATTAAAAACCTTCTTTTTAAGAACCTGATTGATTTTTTCCTTGTTTTAGATCCAAAGGGGTTTTGGATCTTGATTCACCAGGAGTTGGTGGGAGGAAGGAGGGGAATGGTTAATTTCCCCTTGTTTTAAATCCAAGGGGTTGGATTTGTTTTCACCAGGGATTTGGTGAAGGTTTTTCAAGGTTTCCCAGGGAGGGAATCCATTGAAAATGGTGGCAGCCGAACCAGAGCTAAGCTGGTAATTAAGCTTAGAAGTTTTTATGCAGGCCCCTACATTTGTACCCTAAAGTTCAAAGTGGGGATCTCAGTCCTGACATGGTGGCAGCGGTGGGATCATTTTAAACCCAAAAGCCAGTGAGATTTTTTTTTCCTTCTAGCTGCTTGGAAAGCCGAGCTGGAAGTAGATAGATGCATATCTTATCTCTCCTTGCCTGAAGGCAGAGGTGTTAAGTTTTTTTTTTACAGGTCCTTTGTTAAGAGGAGGGTTCAATTAGCAAATGACTGGTAAAAGGTATTTACAAGCTGAATTGTTTTTTTTTCTTTTTACATCCTCGGGAGTAGCTAGTTAGAAAGTTACTGTTAACTCTGCAGCAGCCAGAGCTGAGAGCTTCCCAGTTTCAGCCCACTGCAGAGGGGGTTACCCAGCACAAGAAAACAGGAAAATGACTACCAAAGAAGTAGCTATCAAAATAGAACTGGCCAAACTAGAAGCAGAAGAAAATGAAAGAAAACATCAGAGACTGCTTCAATTAGCAAAACTCGAGACAGAGCAGAGAGAAAGAGAAGAAAAAGCCAAAAAGGAGGCCCATGAAAGAGAGATGGAGCTGAAAAAAGCCAAAGAGAGGGCCCACAAGAGAGAGATGGAGCTGAAAGAAAAAGAGATGGAGGAGAGAGAAAAAGAAAGGAAACATGAACTGGAACTAGCAAAGGCTAAGCAAGCTTTCACCCCCATCCCTGTTCCTGAGCCATCCACCAGGGCCCCGTCTGTGTTACCAGAGACCCAAACAACGGTGGTGGAACAGGATCCCCTGCCAACGACTGCAACAGCCGTAGTGGATCCAATCCCAGAGACCCAGCCAAAGCCAGTCCCAGAACCGGAACCGGCAACGCAACCAGCACCAGAACCATTGCCAGCCCTGAGTCCAGCGCTTGCAAACCCGTCTACAACTCCAACGCCAGAGGGCACCAGCGAGCCTGAATTGGCAGAAGCAGCAGATAACCCTACCCAAGAGGCTCAGCCAGAGCCTGAGTTACCACATAGTGCTCCAGCGGACAGCGGTTCACAGTCAATGGAAACAGCCCCAGCACCTGCATCGCTTCCAGAGGGACCAAGCCCCAGTCCACAGTCCAAGGAGGAACTGATGTCTCCAGCATCAAGGGAACAGTTCCAGGCCGAGCAGGAAGCAGATGACAACCTTCAGAAAGCTTGGGCGGTGGCGCGGAGCACCCCACCGCCTCTCAGCTCTTCTAACCGATCCCGGTTTGTTGTAGAACAAGGACTTTTATACAAGGAGACTCTTTCGGGTGGGCACCAGGAAGACTGGCATCCTCAAAGGCAGTTGGTAGTTCCCACTAAGTATCGGGTAAAGCTCTTGAGCTTAGCCCATGATCATCCCAGTGGCCATTCTGGGGTGAACAGAACCAAAGACCGGTTGGGGAAGTCCTTCCACTGGGAGGGAATGGGCAAGGACGTTGCTAATTATGTCCGGTCTTGTGAGGTGTGCCAACGAGTGGGAAAACCCCAAGACCAGGTTAAAGCCCCTCTCCAGCCACTACCCATAATTGAGGTCCCATTTCAGCGCGTAGCTGTGGATATTCTGGGTCCTTTCCCAAAGAAGACACCCAGAGGAAAGCAGTACGTACTGACTTTCATGGATTTTGCTACCCGATGGCCGGAAGCAGTACCCTTAAGCAACACCAGGGCTAAAAGTGTGTGCCAGGCATTAACAGACATTTTTGCCAGGGTAGGTTGGCCCTCCGACATCCTTACAGATTCGGGAACTAACTTCCTGGCAGGAACCATGGAAAGCCTGTGGGAAGCTCATGGGGTGAATCACTTGGTTGCCACCCCTTACCACCATGAAACCAATGGCCTGGTGGAGAGGTTTAATGGAACTTTGGGGGCCATGATACGTAAATTTGTAAATGAACACTCCAATGATTGGGACCTCGTGTTGCAGCAGTTGCTTTTTGCCTACAGGGCTGTACCACATCCCAGTTTAGGGTTTTCACCATTTGAACTTGTGTATGGCCGTGAGGTTAAGGGGCCATTACAGTTGGTGAAGCAGCAATGGGAGGGGTTTACGCCTTCTCCAGGAACAAACATTCTAGACTTTGTAAGCAACCTACAAAACACCCTCCGACATTCTTTGGCCCTTGCTAAAGAAAACCTAAAGGATGCTCAGGAAGAGCAAAAGGCCTGGTATGATAAACATTCCAGAGAACGGTCCTTCAAGGTAGGAGACCAAGTCATGGTCTTAAAGGCGCTCCAGGCCCATAAAATGGAAGCGTCGTGGGAAGGACCATTCACGGTCCAGGAGCGCCTAGGAGCTGTTAACTATCTCATAGCCTCCCCCACCTCCAACATAAAGCCTAAGGTATACCATGTTAATTCTCTTAAGCCCTTTTATTCCAGAGAATTAAACGTTTGCCAGTTTACAGCCCAGGAAACAGATGATGCGGAGTGGCCTGAAGGTGTCTACTACGAAGGAAAAAAGGATGGTGGCGTGGAAGAGGTGAACCTCTCCACGACCCTTGGACGTCTGCAGCGACAGCAGATCAAGGAGCTGTGCACAAGTTTTGCACCAATTTTCTCAGCCACTCCAGGATGGACCGAACGGGCATACCACTCCATTGACACAGGTAATGCTCACCCTATTAGAACCCCACCCTACCGGGAGTCACCTCATGCCAAAACGGCTATACAAAGGGAGATCCAGGACATGCTACAGATGGGTATAATCCGCCCCTCTAAGAGTGCATGGGCATCTCCAGTGGTTCTAGTTCCCAAACCAGATGGGGAAATACGCTTTTGCGTGGACTACCGTAAGCTAAATGCTGTAACTCGTCCTGACAACTATCCAATGCCACGCACAGATGAGCTATTGGAGAAATTGGGACATGCCCAATTCATCTCTACTTTGGACTTAACCAAGGGGTACTGGCAAGTACCACTAGATGAACCCGCTAAGGAAAGGTCAGCCTTCGTCACCCAGGCAGGGGTGTATGAATTCAATGTACTTCCTTTCGGGTTGCGAAATGCACCCGCCACCTTCCAAAGACTTGTAGATGGTCTCCTAGCGGGATTGGGAGAATCTGCAGTTGCCTACCTCGATGATGTGGCCATTTTTTCTGATTCATGGGCAGAGCACATGGAGCACCTGGAAAAAGTTTTCGAGCGCATCCAGCAGGCAGGACTAACTGTTAAGGCTAAAAAGTGTCAAATAGGCCAAAACAGAGTGACTTACCTGGGGCACCAGGTGGGTCAAGGAACTATAAATCCCCTACAGGCCAAAGTGGATGCTATCCAAAAGTGGCCGGTTCCAAAGTCTAAGAAACAGGTCCAATCCTTCTTAGGGTTGGCTGGATATTATAGGCGATTTGTACCCCACTACAGCCAAATCGCCGCCCCGCTGACAGACCTAACCAGAAAGAAACAGCCAAATGCAGTTCAGTGGACTGATAAGTGTCAAAAGGCCTTTAACCAGCTTAAGGCAACACTCATGTCTGACCCTGTGCTAAGGGCCCCAGACTTTGACAAACCGTTCCTAGTAACCACAGATGCGTCCGAGCGAGGCGTGGGAGCAGTTTTAATGCAGGAAGGACCGGATCAAGAATTCCATCCTGTCGTGTTTCTCAGTAAGAAACTGTCTGAGAGGGAAAGCCATTGGTCAATCAGTGAAAAGGAATGCTACGCCATTGTGTACGCGCTGGAAAAGCTACGCCCATATGTTTGGGGACGGCGTTTCCAACTACAAACAGACCATGCTGCGCTACAGTGGCTTCATACCGCCAAGGGAAATAACAAAAAACTTCTTCGGTGGAGTTTAGCTCTCCAAGATTTTGATTTTGAAATACAACACATTTCGGGAGCTTCTAACAAAGTGGCTGATGCACTTTCCCGGGAAAGTTTCCCAGAGTTAACTGGTTAACAATTGTTCTTGGAATGAAACATATTGTTAGTTTTTATATAATCAGTAGTATGTCTAAAGGTACATGTGTCTTATTAACTCTGTTTTCTCCTAGAACTCCAGGAAGAAATCACAGCCAGTGTGGAACCGAACATCCAACACTATCTGTGATTTGGGGGGCGTGTCATAACTATAAAGGGAAGGGTAATAGCTGTCCTGTGTACAGTACTATAAATCCCTCCTGGCCAGAGACTCCAAAATCCTTTTCCCTGTAAAGGGTTAAGAAGCTCAGGTAACCTGGCTGGCATCTGACCTAAAGGACCAATAAGGGGACAAGATACTTTCAAATCTTGGGGGGGGGAAGGCTTTTGTTTGTGTTCTTTGTTTGGGAGAGTGTTCGTTCTCGGGGACTGAGAGGGACCAGACATCAATCCAGGTTCTCCACATCTTTCTAAGCAAGTCTCTCCTATTTCAAACTTGTAAGTAAATAGCCAGGCAAGGCGTGTTAGTTTTCCTTTGTTTTCTCAACTTGTAAATGTACCTTTTACTAGAGTGTTTCTCTTTGTTTGCTGTACTTTGAACCTGAGACTAGAGGGGAGTCCTCTGAGCTCTTTAAGTTTGATTACCCTGTAAGGTTGATTTCCATACTGATTTTACAGAGATGATTTTTACCTTTTTCTTTAATTAAAAACCTTCTTTTTAAGAACCTGATTGATTTTTTCCTTGTTTTAGATCCAAAGGGGTTTTGGATCTTGATTCACCAGGAGTTGGTGGGAGGAAGGAGGGGAATGGTTAATTTCCCCTTGTTTTAAATCCAAGGGGTTGGATTTGTTTTCACCAGGGATTTGGTGAAGGTTTTTCAAGGTTTCCCAGGGAGGGAATCCATTGAAAATGGTGGCAGCCGAACCAGAGCTAAGCTGGTAATTAAGCTTAGAAGTTTTTATGCAGGCCCCTACATTTGTACCCTAAAGTTCAAAGTGGGGATCTCAGTCCTGACAGGAGTAACTTTAGGGACAGTCACTAGCCACAGAAAACAAAACCTCTCCCGAAACCCCTGACTCCTGCACATCAGGGTCTCTGGCCATACAGAAGATGGGCCAGCACCCCCAGTGGAAAAGAATGAGAGAGGGAGAGAAACACCCAGGAGGGGAAGTTGCATGTTTCAGCCATGCTGGTGTGTGGGGACCAGCTCAAACACATGCACTGTACCCACAAGCAGAGCAAATTCACACTGTAAAAACAACAAACCTAAGAGGGACGTGTCAATCTCAACACAAGTTCTTCTTTAACCCATTAGAAACAATCCTGTAATTATTGGGGCAGTTGGTGCTGGAGTACACCAAACTCCTGAAGTGCCAGTAGCGTGCCCGGTACACCGTCACTCAGAGGCAAGCACTGTATGTGCTTCGGCAGCTAGGTCTGATTGGTCCCACTAACTGCTCAGACACATGGCTAAGGGAAAAGGGGAAGGTTATACACACACTAGGTCCAGAGGCTTAAACGGTTACAGTTCATAGGGAGTAAAACTGGTAAATGTTTGGGTCTCTGAGGCAGTCCAGTTGAGAGTCAGGGCTCTTCCAGCCTAGAGCCTGGCGTGCCCTCTCCAGTCCAATCTCTATTCAAGCAAATTGGACCTTGCAGGTTTCCAGGCCGGTTCACTTAGTGTCTCTCTTTGGGGCCGCTCTCCACTGGCTCCCTACCCAGCCGCTGCTGTTCCTCCATAAACCTCTCACAGACCTGCAGCCAGCTGTTATCTCTGGCAGTCACAGCCGGTTCCATGTGCAGCTCTGCATACAATTCCTGGGGACTGCCCTCTGCATCCAGCTCTCTGCAGCTCCTCGTTTGCCACGTGGCCACCACTTCCCACAATAGCCCGGCCCTTTCCTGGTTCAGGTCAATTCCCCTTACCTGGCCAGTGGAAAGGGAAGTGCAGTGGGGAAGGGTCTGGTGGGGGTCGTAGTTCCATTCTTAACAGATCCATCACAGTCTCAAACATAGGATGAAAGATTCTGCAAACAAAGAAGGTTCCTCATTCCATATCATTCCCAAAGAGTTTTGAGGTCACATGGATTGCCCCCTTTTGCTTAAAGAAACAGTTTTAAAGTCTGAATCCACCTTTTCAGCTCTTTTACTGCAAACTTTAAATAATACAGTTTTGGAAACACACTGATTTCCTGTATTAATTTACCCATAAAAGATCCATGACATTTTATCAAGAAATAGAAATTTGAGAAATTCAAAGTGTTTGTGAAAAAATTAAATGTTGTAAAGCTATCTCTGGGGTCAGTGAACCCTGATCCATGAACGTTCAGGCCACACTGAAGACTGGGCAACTGAAGGGAACATTCAATTGATAGACAAAGTTTCCCTATCTCTCCCCCAGAAGCAGAGTCAGCAAAGCCAGGTCACATAAGCTGGCAGGGACCACAGCCAGGACAGGTAGGGGACATCTCTAAAACCTTGGAGACAGCATGGCCCAAGGCTCAGTAGGACTGACGCTCTGTAGACCTGAGTCTAAGAAAAGAAAAAGGATAGACACTGACAACAAGTCAGCACAACCCACTGCTTTTCACTGTGGGGTTTTCAAAAATTAAAAAAAACATTCCTTGATTTTTTACTTTTGGGTGTAGGTTTCCATTGAAAACCAAAATGTTTTAATGGGAAATTGAAAAAAAAAATCTCACAAAAGCAATTGGATTTTCAGTCCAACTCTGCCCTGCTCATAGGAAATAAGGCCTTCCCGTTTTCCCAGGAAGATTGTCTATAGGCCTTATTCCATTAGTGTCTCTCCTTATTCCATTAGTGTCTGTCAGAGAGTGATTTCCCTGTCATGGCACATGCTTTGGTTCGCTATGGCCCTGCCTGCTAGGGGAGGAGGGAGGAGCCCTGTGCAGCCTGAGTTGCTTTGATCAGTGGGCCAAGGGAAAGCACATGAAATCCTTTCCTTTATTCTCACCTCTACAGTCTCTGGGGAACCCACAAGGGAGGCTGCTTTTTGTCCCCTAATCTCCTTCTTGCCCCATGATCTGACCTGACCTCATGAGCGTGGACAGGCAAAGCTTGGGTTGAGATGCCCCTGAGTCCCACTGGGCATATTCCCAGGAGGGTGATGAGCTGCACTCTAGAATCTGCCAGAGCAGCTGGAGCAGCTTCTCCTCTCTCCCCCATATATCTCTATGAGGTGGGGCACACACAGGGGAGCTGATTCTCAGGGCTGCTGTGGCCTGAGCAGTCCTGGCTTCCTGCTCTCTAATGGGAGCCGAATTCTTTCCCAGGAGAATCCCCTGTGGTTAGTGTAGCTCCTGTGCCCTGGTGTGCAGTGAGTGTGTGGGGAAAGGAAATGTTGTAGAGTTGCCAACACGATTTTATTAGGAGTTTCTAGAGCCCCAGCTCTGGCACCCATAGACTGCATGAGAGTCTCAGCCTTCATTTAAACACAGCGATGTTCTAGCCTTCGTGGTTGTGGAGAAAAGCTTAAACACAGGGGCCCCCTAAAGGCTCAACAAAAAAGGCAAAGACAAGAGCCCAAATGTATTGTTTGAAAGCATCTCATGATTTTTAAGCCAGTCTCATGATTCTGGGTCCTGACACCCAGATGTTTGAACTCTTTTTTCAACATCCTTTTTGAAGCATGGACACCAGAACTGGACCCAGTATCCAGAATTGGTCTCACCAGTGCTGCATACAGAGCTGCTCCTGTTTGACATGCCCATGTTTATAAAGCTAAGCTTCACACTAGTCCTCTTAGCCATTGCATTGCATTGCAGTGCTGTGGCCAGCAGTTGGAAGCTGTGAGCTTCTGAACAAGGTTTGAAATCTAGAAACCTCTGTTCATTGGCTGAGCGTTAGTCAGGGGGTGGGGCTATCAAGAAGGCCAGGGCTTTATAAAGCAGTGAACAAGCAAACAGGTGCTGCCAAAAGGGAGTTTTGAGAAGGAGTTTGGAAGGTGAGTGGGAAAGGGGTGAGGTTCATTTGCCATTGTTTAAAACCTTTACTAAACTATAATCAAAACTTCTTGATTTAAACAGAAACTCTATCATTAACCTACGTATCTGTAGGAGAGAATGCAGGCAGAAGCCCAGCAGCAGAGTAGGGGCTATCCTGTTTATTGTGCTCAGTGTAGCATGTATGATTATCTTCCCTGTGGGCAGGTGGCGTATGTGTGCTTCGGTGCAAGGAGCTCCTGGGCCTCAGAGACCATGTACGGGCTTTGAAGACCAGGGTGGCAGAACTGGAGGAGCTAGGGAAGGCAGAGAGGTATGTTGATGGGGCTTTCCAGGACACTGTAGATTTGTCCCACCATTGGTCGGGCAGCCCCTGCACTGTTAAGGAGGATGAAAGGCTCAGGGAAGGACAGCAGTCAATGGGAGCAGAGGGAAACCTTCCCATAGTTGGGACCCTCCTTCCAGATGATGTTGGGGTATCCTCTTGCACTGAGGTTGCCTCTCTGGGGGAGGGAACTCCAGTCATTAGGAAAATGCAGGTGCTAGTAATGAGAGATTCAATCATTAGAAACATAGATAGCTGGGTTTGTGATGACTGGTAGAACCGTATAATGACTTGCCTGCCTGGTGCAAAGGTTGCGGATTTCTTGAAGCATCTAGACAGACTTATGTGTAGTGCTGGGGAGGAGCCAGTGGTTGTGGTACATGTAGGTACCAATGACATAGGGAATGGTAGGAGAGACGTCCTGGAGGCTAAATTTAGGCTGCTAGGAAAGAGACTGAAATCCAGGACCTCTATGGTGGCATTCTCAAAATGCTCCCAGTTCCACACGCAGGGCCAGGTAGGTTGGCAGAGCTTCAGAGTCTCAATAAGTGGATAAGACAATAGTGTAGAGCGGAGGGGTTTCGATTTCTTAGGAACTGGGGAAACTTTTGGGATGGGGAATATGTTGTGTATTTGGTTGTCCTGGTAATAGCACCTTGTTGCTATGGCAACTGAGTTAGATTATTAAGGGATAGCCCAGCCAGTTTTAGCTGATTTGGTTAGATCAGTGTGTGTAAATAAATGGTTGCTTTTTAAGGCTTATTTTAAGTTCTCTGGTCTCCAGTGATTTCTTCCTAAGCCTGCTGCCCCCAAGGATACAACAGGAACCTATACAGGAAGGATGGGCTGCTCCTAAACCAAAGTATATCCAGACTGCTGGCACTTAACATTAAAAAGGTTGCAGAGCAGTTTTTAAACTAAGAGATGGGGGAAAGCTGATTGCTGCAGAGGAGCACGTGGATCGGAGAGAGACGTCTCTTAGAGGAGAGTCTATTGATAGAGATTCTCTAGGTTTTAGTCAGGAGCAGAGGATGGAAGAGGATAAAGTATGGGCCAGATCAGATGAGAAACATTCACATAAAAAAGAAACTGACATCAGAAAAGGACAGACAAATAAACAGTGACAAGTTTTTAAAGTGCTTGTACACAAATGATAGAAGCCTAAATAATAAGATAGGTGAACTAGAGTGCTGCGTGTTAAAGGAGGATATTGATATAATAAGCATCACAGAAACCTGGTGGACTGAGGACAATCAATGGGACACAATCATTCTAGGATACAAAATATATCGGAAGGACAGAACAGGTCGAGCGGGAGGGGGAGTGGCACAATATGTGAAAAAAAGGTAGAATCAAATAAAGTAAAAATCTTAAATAAATCCACATTTTCCATAGAATCTCTATGGATAGTAATTCCATGCTCTAATAAGAATATAACAGTAGGGATCTATTATCAACCACCTGACCAGGACAGTGATAGTGACGATGAAATGCTAAAGGAGATTAGAGAGGCTATCAAAATAAAGAACTCAATAATAGTGGGGGATTTCAGATATCCCCATATTGACTGGGTACATGTAACCTCAGGATGAAATGCAGAGACAACATTTCTCGATACTTTAAATGACTGCCTCTTGGAGCAGCTGGTACAGGAACCCACAATGGGAGTGGCAACTCTCGATTTAGTCCTGAGTGGAGCGCAGGATCTGGTCCAAGAGGTAACTATAACAGAACCGCTTGGAAATAGTGACCATAACCATGATTTGAGGACTTCAATGGTTCAGACACAGGTTTGATCCAGGAGTGGGTGGGTGAGATTCTGTGGCCTGTGTTGTGCAAGAGGTCAGACTAAATGATCATAATGGTCCCTTCTGACCTTAAAGTCTATTAAAGTGGTAAACAGAAAGGAGCACAAACACTGCCAAATTAAGTGTAAAAATGTAATAAGAAAAGCCAAAAAGGAGTTTGAAGAACAGCTAACCAAAAACTCAAAAGATAATAACAAAATGTTTTTTAAGAACATCAGAAGCAGGAAACCTGCTAAACTACCAGTCGGACCCCTGGACGATTGAGATACAAAAGGGGCACTTAAAGACAATAAAGTAATTGCAGAGAAACGGAATGAATTCTTTGCTTCAGTCTTCACGGCTGAGGATGCTAAGGAGATTCCCAAACCTGAGACATCCTTTGTTGGTGACAAATCTGAGGAATTGTCACAGATTGAAGTGTCACTAGAGGAGGTTTTGGAATTAATTGATAAACTTAACAGTAACAAGTCACCGGGACCAGATGGCATTAACCCAAGAGTTCTGAAAGAACTCAAATGTGAAATTGGGGAACTATTAACTATGGTTTGTAACCTGTCCTTTAAATCAGCTTCTGTACCCAATGACTGGAAGATAGCTAATGTAACGCCAATATTTAAAAAGGGCTCTAGAGGTGATCCCGGCAATTAGACTGGTAAGTCTAACATCAGAATTGGGCAAATTAGTTGAAACAATAGTAAGGAATAAAAATGTCAGACACATAGAACATCATAAATTGTTGGGCAAAATCAACATGGTTTCTGAAAAGGGAAATCGTGTCTTACTAATCTATTAGAGTTCTTTGAAGGGGTCAACAAACATGTGGACAAGGGGGATCCAGTGGACATAGTGTACTTAGATTTCCAGAAAGCCTTTGACTAAGTCCCTCACCAAAGACTCTTACGTAAATTAAGTTGTCATGGGATAAGAGGGAAGATCCTTTAATGGACTGAGAACTTGTTAAAAGACAGGGAACAAAGGGTAGGAATAAATAGTAAATTTTCAGAATGGAAAGGGGTAACTAGTGGCGTTCCCCAAAGGTCAGTTCTAGGAACAATCCTATTCAACTTATTCATAAAAGATCTGGAAAAAGGGGTAAACAGTGAGGTGACAAAGTTTGCAGATGATACTAAACTGATCAAGATAGTTAAGACCAAAGCAGACTGTGAAGAACTTCAAAATGATCTCACAAAACTAAGTAATTGGGCAACAAAATGGCAAATGAAATTTAATGTGGATATATGTGAAGTAATGCACATTGGAAAAAATAACCCCAACTATACATACAATATGATGGGGGCTAAGTTAGCTACAACTAATCAGGAAAGAGATCTTGGCGTCATCGTGGATAGTTCTCTGAAGACATCCGTATAGTGTGCAGCAGCAGTCAAAAAAGTAAACAGGATGTTAGGAATCATAAAAAAAAGGGATTGAGAATAAGACAGAGAATATCTTATTGCCCTTATATAAATCAATGGTACGCCCACATCTTGAATACTGCATTCAGATGTGGTCTCCTCATCTCAAAAAAGATATACTGGCATTAGAAAAGGTTCAGAGACGGGCAACTAAAATGATTAGGGGTTTGGAATGGGTCCCATATGAGGAGAGATTAAAGAAGCAAGGACTTTTCAGCTTGAAAAAGAGGATACTAAGGGGGATATGATAGAGGTATATAAAATCATGAGTGGTGTGGAGAAAGTGAATACAGAAAAGTTATTTACTTGTTCCCATAATATAAGAGCTAGGGGCCACCAAATAAAATTAATGGGTCTCAGGTTTAAAACAGATAAAAGGAAGTTCTTCTTCACACAGTGCACAGTCAACTTGTGGAACTCCTTGCCTGAGGGGGTTGTGAAGGCTAGGACTATAACAGGGTTTAAACGAGAACTAGATAAATTCATGGTGGTGAAGTCCATTAATGACTATTAGCCAGGATGGGTAAGGTATGGTATCCCTAGCCTCTGTTTGTCAGAGGGTGGAGATGGATGGCAGGAGAGCGATCACTTGATCATTACCTCTTAGTTTCACTCCCTCTGGGGCACCTGGCATTGTCCACTGTTGGTAGACAGGATATTGGGCTGGATGAGCCTTTGGTCTGACCCAGTACAGCCGTTCTTATGTTCTTATGTTAACTCTTAAAGTTAGCAAGAGACACTTGAGCTGCACATCATGTCCATGGGGGTTGTCATGCTAGAGCAGCTGCACATCACAGTGTGTTCCCAGGAATTCCTTTAGGTCTTTGATGCCTGGTCCTACCTTCTCTCCTCCAGCAACTGCCTGCTTGGGACAGTGTTCTCTACCCACAGCAGACAGAACAGCTAAAGGCTGAGAGATGGTTACACTCTTGTTTGAGAGCGTATGAGGCATCAGACATCTGAGATCTCTGTCTCCATGGAGGACAGGGCCGGCTCCAGGCACCAGCTTAACAAGCAGGTGCTTGGGACGGCCATGGGAGAGGGGCAGCACCTGCGGTAATTTGGAGGCGGCAGGTCCCTCACTCCCTCTAGGAGTGAAGGACCTGCCGCTGAACTGCCGCCTCTGATCACTGCTTTTTTTTTTTTTTTAATTGCCGCCGCCGCCAGAGACACAGACACAACCCCACAAGCCCCCAAAGCAATGTCCTCAAATAACCCCTACCGAGTGTGAAAGGAGGGAGGTGGATGGAGGGTGGGAGAGAAGAAAGAGGAGGAGGGGGAGGATAATGAAGAGAGGAAGGGAAGGGGAGTGCAGCCCAGCCATCCTGCAGGGAACCCTGCTAGCAGGTGCCCAGCTCCACAATGTACAAGGCCTGCACAGGACCCCTGTGTAATGATAATCCCAGTCAAGCAGCTGCAATTCGCAACAGTCAGTGAGACAATCACCAGCCCCAAATCATTTCCCTCTGCTCAAAGACATTGGGGGGCGGGGGTGTGTGTGAAGGGGCGGGTGCAGTTGCTCTATTCAGAACCCCTGACAGATGATCAGTCTTGTGCTGTGTGTTGGCCTAGCACCAATGTTCATCACAAAGCAACAGTTCACTCCGTGCAACATGCAGGTCAGCTGAGCCAAGCACACATTCTTCCAGTATGTGGGCACACTCACCGAGCAAGGAAAACCTCCTGGCCACATGGGACAAAATTCAGTCAGTAAACAATAGAAACAGAGAAAAAAAAGTGTGAAATAAAACAAAAATCAAACATTTGAAAACAAAAATTTAAAAAACCACACCAATATCTGTCTTTTTGAAATTTTGTCACAAGAAGGAAATTTCTTCCAAATTTACTGTTTTCAAACCAGCACTTTTGATGAAATTTTTTCACTAGAAAAGTATTTCCCCAGCTTTCCCCTGACATGCTCATCTCTTGCAGAAGTTAATACATTTCTGACTATCAATGGAAATGTATTACACGGGCTCTTTGGCACATACAGGAAACACACACAGACCCACAGATCTGGAGAGATTTATCCCAAGGTGCGTAGTTAAAAAAGTGTCCCAACATCCTCTCATTTGAGAGACAGAGATTAATCCTTTCAAAAGCCAGATGTGACTATTGAAACCACAGTAGGCAGCCCCTCATCTGTAGGAGACTCATACTCCTCCTTTCCTGACTGTAAACTGTGCTATTAGCTCCATCTCTTACAAAACCACCATTATAAGAGGCAACAGCAGCTGAGAATCACACATGTGCACTCACAAAAAACATACAGTTCTAATCAAAACTGTGAAACATTGGCTAGGAGCTGGGGAGTGTTTTCTCTCTCGCACTCATACACTTTTACACTATGAGTTTGCAGGCCAGATACTACCTTTTATTGTATATTTGTACAGTGCTCAATATGCAGTGAGGCCCTAATCCTGACTAGGGCTGTTGTCTCTTTTCGACCCCAGCAGCTAGTCAAAGTTTGGGGCTCTGAGGATGTTCCAGATGGAAGCAGATGGAGTCTGGTATTTTCTCTGGTGCAATCTTGGTTGTTTACGAGGAATGTACAAAGTCCTGCTACTCCGAACACTGGAGGGACTAAGAACAAAAGGAGCCATTTTTGAGTTTAGAGCCCTCAAACTTCTTTAGCCAATAGACCCAAATGCTCTCTTTAGCACGGGGATCTGCTCTATGAAGGGCCTCTCCAGCCAGGGAGCAGCAAGCCCTGGCCTAAGGAGAAGCCCAGCAGGCAGGTGTAGGAAACCAGCTGATGCAGCTAAGCAGCAGCTAATGAGTGGCTCCGATTCCCAGCTGGAAGATGTAAGAGAGGACTCAGGCCTGGGGGAACAAAAGACAAACACTTCCCTGAGCAGCAGGAGCAGGAGGAGGCGGTAACAGGGAAGGGCCCTGTAGCCCCCTGAGGCTAAGGGAGGGCTGTGACCCTTGAGCTACTGGGGGTTGAGGACCCTGCAGTATCTGCCCCAATCAGGACTATCACTTGTGTTACTTTTCCATACACCTTGCCTTTGTGTGGCAGAGGAATAACAGAGGCGGCTAAAGCAGAGTTGGATGGGGCTGGATGTTCTGCCCCCAGGCTGGTGGACAGGCCCAGGGGACGGGTGGAGAATGCCGGCTGTGTCTGCCACTGCCCAGGAAACAATGGATCTTGAATCCCCTTTACAGTGGATGGGAGAGTAACTGTAGCTACAACATCAGCAGTTGCAGCAGATTGTGACCCAGCAGCAGCAGTTACACCAGCAGCTTCAGCTACAACAACAGTGTCAAGAAAAGCAGCAGGGAGCAGCAGCAGTTTATGCTTCGCCTATTAACCCTGCAGAACTGGAGGCCACAGGTGGGTGCGGGGCTGTGGTTACCTCTGTGGGAGGGGGGAGTCCTCACCAAAATGGGGACAGAAGATGTTCTTGAGCCCTTCCTGGAGACTTGAGCAGGTGGACAGGACATACTATTGGCCCTGGGAGGAATGGGCCACTAAGATTGCGCCCTACTCAACAGGAGAGGCCCAGGCAGTGTATCATGCCCTGGGAGTTGAGATGGCAAAAGACAATGGGACACTGCAGCCACCCTACCAACTTGCCTAGATCTTAGTGAAGAGGGCTATCATCGTCCATTCAAACCTGAACCCATTGGCTCTAGATTCCCACCAAGGGCTGCAGCCCAATGACTCTGGGATTTGTGTTCTCTCTGGCTGAAATTAGAGACTTATTTGCCAGTGGAAATGGTGATGTTAGAACAGTTTTGCCAAACTACCCTGGCATGGCCCAAGGAGTGGGTTGGCTGCCACCGGGAAACTTTCCTGGAGGAGGCAGTCTGCCTCGTAGAGAACTTTCTCAAGACTGAATTGGAGTGTGAGCCTCTGGGAAAACCTGGGCAATCAAACATCCACAGCTCAGGTTCAATGGGGAAGAGGCCCGGGCCCCAAGAATCACCTGGGGGCAGGCCACATTGGGCTATGGGGTGCACCCACAATACCGCAAGGGTCTGAAAGCCGTGCATAGCCCTGGCAATAGGCCAGCTATAATGAATGAGGGCTGACAGTCAAAGGAATCCCAGCCCAAGAAGACTGGGGAGTTTCCTTATTTTGTTTTACTTGTGACGAGAAGGCAACAAGTACAAAGATTGCCCCCAAATGTAGTGCAACTCTGCCTGTGCCTGTTCCTCAGAAATATGTGGCAAACCCCTTCGGCTGAACGCTTACGTCATCCTGGTTACAGTACGGGGGGAAGTGACATCACTCCCCCTACAACACAGCACCTGGAAACATCTGAGGAACAGAGATTGAACTGAGGAGGGGGGTGGGGTCCTCGGCAGGAAAGACGGAATCCTGCCTGTGTATGGAAGCTTGATGGATGTTTGTACTATCGAACAGGGTGAGACACAGCTTGATACAGATCCTATCCAGTTTAGAGAACTTAGATTGTGTTTTTGTTTAATTTCTTATGGTAATTTACTTTGATCTGTACGCTATTACTTATAATCACTTAAAATATATCTTTCTGTAGTTCATAAATCTATTTTATATTTTACCTGATAACAGTGTGCTTTGAGTGAAGTGCTTGGGGGAAAATCTCAGGTCAGTTAACAAAGGCTTGTACATTGTCCTTTCCACATTGAGGGAGGGGTGGATTGTGTAATAAATTCATATACTGGTCAGGCTTTTGACCAGGGCAGGACAGTGTAGTTCAGGGGTTCTCAAACTGGGGGTTGTGACCCCTCAGGGAGTTGTGAGGTTATTACATGGGGGGGGGGGGAGTTGCGAGCTGTCAGCCTCCACCCCAAAGCCCTGCTTCACCTGCAGCATTTATAATAGGGTTAAATGTGGGGGAAAGTGTTTTTAATTTATAAAGGGGGGTCGCACTGAGAGGCTTGCTATGTGAAAGGCGTCATCAGTACAAAACTTTGATAACCACTGGAGTAGTCCATGGGTGCAAAGCTGGGGAGCTGGGGGTATTTTGGCTGGAGTCTCTCTCTATTGTTAATTCATGAGTGGCTCCGGATCATTCATGCAATCTAGCTGGGTGTGGGGCTCCACATGCTGTTGTGCCGAGTGGTAGTAGCACCTGGAGGGGTTTGCTGCTTGTCACTAGCAAGGCATTATGAGAGACAGCGCAGGCTGGAGAGTTAAGGGAGCACAGCGGTAACCCAGTTCCAGGCTGCACCTTGGGAATGCCTGTCACATAAGGAATCCCAGAATTGGGACAAAATGCCCCTGTATATGTAATTTGCAATTCAGGAGGTTCCACAATCCTCCACCAGCTTTTCTCCCATTCAATTGCTGTTCAGCAGACAACCCCAGATGGTACTGGATCTTTCACAGGAGTCTTGGAAGGAAAAAGGCACTTCTAGCTAGGATGTAATACAGCATGTCCTCAAGTTGCGAGAGAGACTGGATCTGGTAGGGGGCTTTGCCAAGGAGAAGCTGAGAGTGGCACAGCACTCCCAGGAACAAGAGTAAAATAGGAACACTTCCTGTGGGTTTACCAGCCAGGGATAGGGTTCTCCTGCTGCTCCCCCCTGCAGAACACTAACTGCTGAGAAAGGGGCAAGGGCCTTTTGAGATCCTCAGATAAGTTGTGGGGGGTGAGCAACAAGTTTCAAGTGGTGCACAAGCAGCTGGGGTCCCAGATATATCACATCAAGCTGGTGTAGCCCTGGAGGGTCCAGGATGTGTGTCTTGCCCACATGCCAACACCAGAGGCAAAATTTGATCCGCAGAGGTCAGAGACCGGGTCATGCACAGAGATGCCTCTCAGGGAGGGGGCCAGAGAATTGGTCAAGCATTTCACAAATGGCCTTACTACTAAACCAGGGTGAACCCACCTAATCAAACACCACGTACATCTGAAACCTGAGAGCTGTGTCCAGAAGGGCTGCTTCCAGGTACAGGAGTGGTTAAAGGACACAGCCAAGAGGGAATTACAAACTCAGTTGCAATTTGGTGTATCTAAGGAATCAAATAGCAACTGGTGCAGCCCAGTTGTGCGGGTCCCTAAGCCAGACCACAGTGTTCACTTTCACATTGATTTTCACAAATTAAATGCAGTGCCAAAGTTTGATGCCTATCCTATACCCTGGATCAGCGAGATGCCTGAAGGCCTGAGTAAGGCTCAATACATCACCTCTCTCAGCCTTACAAAGGGCTATTGGGAAATCCCCTTGGCACCTGACTCCAAGGAGTTAACTGCATTCGCCATGACCTGTGGGCTGTACCACTTCCAGACCTTTCCATTCAGGCTCCATGGAGCTTCTCTGACACCTCACAGACTCATAGAAAAGTACTTCTGCCCCACAAAGCGTATGGCACTGCATACTTAGGCCGTGTCTGCACTTACAAGCTTACAGCAGCACAGTCATGTCAAAAATACCATCAGTCAAAACACACCATCATTCCAAAAACCACACGATCAGTCAAAAATACAGCATGATAACCCCTGCCTGCTGGCACCGCCTGAAGAGGCAAATGGTTTAGAAGCTAGTATGGTTCCGTCTGCAGAGGATATGGGAAATGACATGCAACCTGCCAAGAGGGAAATCATTGACTGTCCTGCAGCCATTACTGCTGAGAGCCCTGAGAATAAAGAAGCTCCTGTACTTCGACGTTCAGAATGAGAGCAAGAACCTGTACAGAAACTCTCTTATGATGTTTCAGGGACCTCCACCTCTGTCCCTTTGCACTTAGTAAATAGATGGGTGCGGGTGGTTGTGCCTGATAGTTAACAATGGAGACTCCAAGGTTAAGTCATTTATTTCAATATAGTAAGAATGGCTTATTAATGTAAAGTGAATAATAATTTAACATTTTAAATTAATATTGTATGTGGACACAGCAATACCTACTTGTTGACAAACAACATTTATTGTCCACTAAGCAATGTCTACTATTACCTGACGAAAAGGACCTTGCAAATTTGTGTTATGGTTAAATGACCCTTGCTGAGGACGGCAAGAACTTTCGCCCAGGGAAAGCGTAACCCCCAAGGAGATTACCTAGGTTCCTGGGGCTCTGTCTGCTGGCAGCTCAGGGAGAGGCACACTGTCCCTGGTAGGGATGGGGAGCCAAGGCAGACTCAGAGTCTGCCTGCCAACCAATAGGGAGTGAGATGCCCTTCCCAGGGAGCTCAGGAAAGGGGAGAAGCCATTTTAGAGGCAGTCTGGAGCCAACCACAGCAAGGCAGGACTGGCTGTGTGGGGAGCTAGTAAGTCCCAGGCCTGCATGCAGGGTTCCCCCTGAGAACTGGCCTCTAGGGACCTGAAAGCAAGATCCCTCAGCTGGGCTTTTCTCTCTCCACTGATAACTCCCAGTTTGTAGAGTCTTGCTGGGAAACTTCCCCAGCCAGGCTGAGTTAGCCCTCCAGCTCCCTAGGTGAGACCAGTCACCACATGGTCAGCTCTGCTCTGGCTGCTAGTACAGGGCTGCTGCCTGCTGTGAGTGTGTCTCGAGGCTGGGGTAGGAGACTACAGTTTGGATTTTAGTATAGTTGTGTAATCTGCACCTTGAGCACTGCACCTCTTTGTGGTGAGGGGAAATCCTGGGACCAGAAGCAGCCTGATTTCTGCCTGAAAAGGATCCCTGCCAGCAGAGATCAGCCCCTCTGCAGTGACCGAGGAGCCAGAGTCATCTCTGAACCTGAGGATCATTCATGGAGGTTGTGAGTGCACCATCTTTTAGTTAGTCAGGGAAATTGTTTTGGGGACCCCCTACTCCCTGAACTGTGTCCTCAAGCCAGCGAATAAGGGTTTGGGGATTTTATAACCTGCTGCATATTAAACCTGTGGAGGGATTTACCACCTTCTCCCATTTGTGAGTCCTTTGGGCTGTACTGAACCCAGTCAGCTACTCTGCTAAATCACTGCAGAGAAGATATCATGGTCACAAGTCATCAAGGGCCCCAACAAAGTACACGTACCAAGGGGACACTAATCTTACATTTGCTACATCAGGTCATGTGACTGGAGAAAGTCATGGGTATTATCAGCATGGGCACCGGTGACCCTAAGAATAGTGTTTTACCCTGTTATGTTATATTTGTCTCCTGTTAAATATAATTACTGTGTTGAATATAGTGTTTATGCATATGTTATTTCTTGGGAGTCTCCGATAGACCTTGGGGTTTCCTGCCTAGACCATGATTCTTTGTGGTAGAGGCAGAGCTTAGGGCTTCCTGAGTAGGCCATGACCCTCTCTTGCAGTAGCAGGATGTCCTGCACACACCATGCCCATCAGTGCTGTCAGTAGGGGGAAGATTCCTAGGAAACAAGTTGACTTGATTCTTGGGACACAGACAATTATAGGAAGAGGCACAAGGCAAGGGGAATATAGCACATAATAATGACTGGCTGGCACCTCACCTATCTCAGGCTCTTCCTAAAGAGAACTGTTACAAATACTTGGATTAAGGGAAACGTCTTTAACATTTTTGTGTGTGTTTGTGTTTACTTTTGTGTTTTCTCTCATGCTGCCCTTTCTGCATGGAGAAAACTCCCCAAAAAAATCCGTGCAACCAACATCTGATCCTCTTTTGAATCCCTCCTTGAGACGCCGCTCTGTTGTGATTCTGGAAAAAGACTTGACAGCAACTAGCTTGGCACATGAGGTGTGGCTGTGCCTCTTCCCCTTCCTTCCCTCTCCTTATTTTTACCAACCTCCCCACCCCAATCCTGCCATTCCCCCTCACTAAGCCCTCCCCCTACTTAAACAAACAGTAATGACAAAACACGAAATTGCACCAATCATCACAGTGTGAATTTGCTTCGGTGTTTATTTCTCCCCTCTCCAATCTCACATCTGTTCTTCAGTTTTTTAGACAGTAAGCTTTCTGGAGCTGGGAGCGTGTCTGTATTTGTGACCTGAATGGACCTTTAGGTGGTACAATAATAAACATGTAATTTTATTATTAATAATAATAATGAATCCCTCTCCTGCTTTATTAGCAGGGGGTTGAAAGAAGAAGGCTGCAGCAGTTAAAAAGTAAACTAACCTGTCTTAGAGGGGAAGTGAAGGCCGCTATAAAAATTAAAAATATTTTATATAGTGACAAAGTTCCTCCTCTACCTTGGTGGGTCCTGAGCTTATTGGCAGATTTGCTCGCTTCACAGGTTCACCCTGTGGGTCAGGAAACAGTCCCGAGACCTTCCCCTCTGGTAGAAGCTACAGTCCAGGTCAATTCCTCCTGTGTTTGATCAGGAGTTGGGAGGTATGGGGGGAACCCAGGCCCACCCGCTACTCCGGGTTCCAGCCTAGGGCCCTGTGGACTGCAGCTGTTTAGAGTGCCTCCTGGTACAGTTGCACGACACCTACAACTCCCTGGGCTACTTCCCCATGGCCTCCTTCCAACACTTTCTTTGTCCTCACCACCGGACCGTCTTCCTGATGTCTGATACCCCTTGTACTTCTCAGTCTTCCAGCAGTACACCTACTCACTCTCAGCTTCTTGCACTCATCTTGCTCCCAGTTCCTCACACACACTTCCACTCCCTCTGGTTTGACTGGAGTGAGCCCTTTTATAGCATCAGAGGGGCCTTAGTTAGAGTCAGATGCTTAACTGCCTCACCTGACTCTCTCTTCTGCTACTCTGCTCTTCCCAACTTGTCTGGGTCTATCACACTACCCACTCTACAATTTTTTGTACCTTTCTCTGAAGGTGGCTGGTTCTGGCCACAGTCAGAGACACGGTACTGGACGAGATGGACCACTGGGCGGGTATGACATAGCCGTTCCTCTGTTCTCCATGACCAGAGCTTCAGTGAAACATCAGGAGACTTAACCAACTATCAGATAATGGAGAGTTTCAACAAACTTTGTTTTGGATAGTTGAGGTTTGACTGCACTGAGCAATCTCCCTCAGAGTCCCAAATCCAGCCACCTTTGACTTCCTGCTCACCTCAGGAAAGGAAGATGCTGTGATCAGGAAGTGGAGCTGGCAAGATTTAGTACCTGGTGCACCAGACCTAGCCTTTGCAGTTCTCCAAGTCCTAGAGAGAGCCAGGGAGCAGGAATCAGATTTTTCCCTCCTTTACATCTGTAAATAAGGAGTAACTGGATTTATTGGAACTGGCAAAGGTACAGAAAATGACAACAAAAATGAGGGGTATGGAATAACTTCCATCTGAGATGAGATTAAAGAGGTGAGAAGAGACCACAGAGGGGAGCTATGATAGAGAGCTATAAAATCATGACTGGTGTGGAGAAAGTGAATAGGGAAGTGTTATTTACTCCTTCTCATAACACAAGAACTAAGGGTCACCCAAAGAGATTAATAGGCAGCAGATTTAAAACAAACAGAAGGAAGTATTTATTCCCACAACACACAGTCAACCTGTGGAACATATTGCTAGGGGATGTTGTGGAGGCCAAAAGTATAACTGGGTAGGAAAAAGGAGGAGGAGAGGTTCATTGATGGCTATTAGCCAATATGGGCCAGGACCCAACCCTATACTCTGAGTGTCCCTAAACCTCTGACTGCTAGAAGCTGGAACTGGATGACAAGGGATGATGGATCACTCAATAATTGCTTTGCTCTGTTCGTTTCCCCCTACAGCATCTGGCACTGGACACTGTCAGAAGACAGGATACTGGGCTAGATGGACCATTGGTCTGACCCAGTATGGCCATTCTTATGTTCCTATGTCCAGTGGAGTTTCTCTGGAGTTACACCAGAGTACATAAGCAGGTAGAATCATAGAATATCAGGGTTGGAAGGGACCTCAGGAGGTCATCTAGTCCATCCCCCCTGCTGAAAGCAGGACCTAATCCCCAACTAAATCATCCAAATCTGGCCAGAGGACTGAGACCTAAACATTTATATCTCCTACTGGAGTGCAGAGCACTGAGTTTGTTCTCCATGGTCCTCCCAACCTTCTGGAGAAAGAAATGCTACGTCTACACTATACACCACTGCTGGTGCTGTGTACTGTGTGTGCAGCTGCATGCCACAGTGAAAAGCAGCTGCATCTACACTGTACTGTGTAGTTACATGTGTCAGTGAAAGTTTCTGGTGGTGGTGGGGTGGGGGGGATGCCGCTCCCTGCAGCCGGATCCTTTCACTATGATGAGGAAAAGCACCAGAAGTGGGTAGCTGGCAGAGCCATTTTTGCTGCCTCAACCCTGCCAGAACCTTTTCACACTGCCTGTGTCTTTCCCTGAAGTGGGGAAATGCTCCAGCCGCAGGGAGGCACTGGAACACTACATTGGGAGAGGCACAGCTTGGGCAAGTAGAAAGCTGTGTAGGGTAAGTACTTGGGTACATACCCACAGCTTTCAAGCATGTCTGTACTCTACTCACCTAAGCAGCGCCTCTCTGCCTGCTCTACTATTTATATCTATGCTAGGGGGACTATCTGTCTCTGAACTGTACATGCCACCAAAAGAAGACATACTCAAAGAGACTGGGACTGGGGCTTCTGCATGGCAGCACAGACTACTAATTACTAAGCTGCTGTTCTGATTCTTCACAATCTCCTTTCTGTTCTCAGGTGGCTCAGTGCACTGGGAACGGGCGGTAAAGCCCCCTGCAGAAACGTTCCCCTCTTTCTATTCCCGTGCCCCCTCTGCTGAGGTTGAGATGACCAGCTATGTGCTTCTGGCAGTGCTCCATAAACCCAAACGGGCTCAAAAGGACCTAACATTCGCCTCACAGATTGTGCAGTGGATCATCAGACAGCAGAATCCCAATGGGGGTTTCTCTTCCACCCAGGTACAGCAACTACCTTCTGCCCTCTAATCACGCCCAGGAAATCACAGGCGGCTGCTCACATAAGCCAGCTGCATTAGAGATTGAGAGAGAGAGCCAATAGGACTGTGACTAAAAAGATCCATTGGTCACTTTCTCCCACAGATAGTCCAGGCCCTATTCCAAAAGCTGGAATAACAGCTATGAAGGGATTGCGGGCTTCCCCACACCCTGCCAGCTGCCACCCCTAGCCTCAACCTCTACGTACAAAGTGCCAATGCACTCAAGCTCTTTGCAGAATGATGTGTGTGTAAATGTCACCTGCTGGGGAAGCAGAACATTAGAGTTGAGTTCTGCTGTCCAGAAGACAATCTGGTCCTAAATGTGCCAAGGTGAAAGTCACATGGCAGCAATTGAATAGTAACAGGTACAGTTAGATCTTCACATGAATAGGAGCTCAGAGAATTCCTTTAGTCCCTGGTTCTAGCCTATTATTGATGTGTGTATGATTTGCTATCAGACACACCTGGTGCACTGAAGCGTTCTGGAGATGTGCCCTAATGCTCTACAGGACTCAGTTTCCAAGATGAATTGGGATGGGTTTGGGCTCATCTGCACTGAAATCTTGTGAGCCGTGAAATGACTGTGGTCTGTATTGGAACCATGTGTTTAATAACCCCATGCAGTATCCCAACACAGTGTGTCTGTAATTGACAATTATTCTACACTTTTTCAGGACACAGTTATTGCTCTTCAAGCGCTGGCTGATTATGGTGCAGCAACCTACTCTGAGAACGGCCAAAACACAGTTAAAATCAGCTCCAGCAAGTCTTTTGAGAAAGTCTTTGAGGTGAATAGCCAGAACCGGCTACTGTTGCAGCGGAGTTCCCTGCCTGATGTCCCAGGGAATTATACCCTGGAAGTG
Organism: Chrysemys picta bellii; assembly: GCF_011386835.1. Lineage (NCBI taxonomy): Eukaryota > Metazoa > Chordata > Testudines > Emydidae > Chrysemys > Chrysemys picta. Next base: position 4,173,303 of record NW_027052708.1, read on the forward strand.
AATGGCAACGGATGTGTCTTTGTGCAGGTAAGTGCTCACCCTACCCTTCAGCGTGTGGCTTCTTCAGCACATAATACAGCCTTTCTTCTTTTGTGTCCCTCTCTTCTGTCCAGTCTTTCTCTCTCCCCCTTCCTTCCTATCTCCCTTGTTATTTCTTTTCTTAAGACTCTTTGGACAAATATATCAACTTCTTTAAGTCCAGTTCAGAAAGAAAGAAAGAATTGGTCCTTGGTGTTTTTTCTCTGTATCACACGTGATTAGTTTTTCTTAGGTGATGACTGGTAACTGGACATGTGTCACACACAAACATCCTCCTCTTTATTTGTAAAACTTGAGTTCCAGTTGAAGGAGTATGGTTTGTCTATCTGTCAGTCATAGGGCTTTATACTACTGCCCATCTTTGTATTATCCAACCGCTTCCATGTTAAATCAATAGCAATCTTCCTATTTGGGGTAAAAATCTGCCTGGGATGTTTTAGTTTGAGTGGTTGGATAGGTAAACTTGTTAGATGTTTTCAGACATTTTTTTTTTTTTTGCAGGCATTTGTTTGGTAGATGTTTGATAGATGAGCACCAGCAGTGTTGTGAGTCTCACTGTTGCTATGGTGGAAAGATTTATTTTTTTTCCAAAGAGGAAGGTTTTGCAGGATTTCCTAAAGATAGTCAGGCTCTGTATTCACCTGATCTCCTCTGGCAGTCTATCCCAGAGCCAGTTCCCTTCTATTGACCATGTCTTGTCCCTAGCTCTCACATGCTTCACTCTGGGCTTTTTGATTTGCATCCTCCCAGAGGAACCCATCTCTCTGGCAGAAAACACATCAGAATTCAGTCCTTAACCTGTGGTCTTCGGACTGCAACAAAGGAATGGGAGGGAGAAGACGTGGGTCCTTTTCCGGTCTCTTCCACTGACTCACAGAGTGACCTTGAGTAAATCACTGCAACAAGGATGGTCCACAGGAAAAGCTCTAGTGAAGCAGTGCAGCATTGAATGGGTGGGGAAAATGTCATATGATGCAGCCAGAACTGGGAACACAAGTATTATGAGGTCAAAAAACCCAAAGAGCTGCTATAGTTTATAATGGCTAACTCTGAGAGGCCAAAACTCTGTGCACCTCTCTTTAGAAACACTTCATCCATTAAAATAGCAGCTGCCAAGACGTTAACAATAGAAGCCATTTGGAATAGCACTGCCCCTTTTGTTCCTGCTGAGTGGCTGCACCTTGAATCTTAACCCATATAGTAAGGTTTCAGAGTAGCAGCCGTGTTAGTCTGTATCCGCAAAAAGAAGAACAGGAGGACTTGTGGCACCTTAGAGACTAACAAATTTATTAGAGCATAAGCTTTCGTGGACTACAGCCCACTTCTTCGGATGCATATAGAATGGAACATATATTGAGGAGATATATATACACACATACAGAGAGCATAAACAGGTGGGAGTTGTCTTACCACCTCTGAGAGGCCAATTAATTAAGAGAAAAAAAACTTTTGAAGTGATAATCAAGCTAGCCCAGTACAGACAGTTAGATAACAAGTGTGAGAATACTTACAAGGGGAGATAGATTCAATGTTTGTAATGGCTCAGCCATTCCCAGTCCTTATTCAAACCGGAGTTGATTGTGTCTAGTTTGCATATCAATTCTAGCTCAGCAGTTTCTCGTTGGAGTCTGTTTTTGAAGTTTTTCTGTTGTAATATAGCCACCCGCAGGTCTGTCACTGAATGACCAGACAGGTTAAAGTGTTCTCCCACTGGTTTTTGAGTATTTTGATTCCTGATGTCAGATTTGTGTCCATTAATTCTTTTGCGTAGAGACTGTCCGGTTTGGCCAATGTACATGGCAGAGGGGCATTGCTGGCACATGATGGCATATATCACATTGGTAGATGTGCAGGTGAACGAGCCCCTGATGGTATGGCTGATGTGATTAGGTCCTATGATGATGTCACTGGAATAGATATGTGGACAGAGTTGACATCGGGGTCATATAGTGTGCTAGTCATGGTGAAAGGATCCTCCTAGACAAACATCATACTAAAGGTGAACAAACTTTGAACCCTACTTTGCCATCTACAGACAACACAATCAATGAGAGGAAGAATGGTGATGTGATCGATGCACTGGACTCAGGGGATCTGGGCTGAATTTCTGGCTTTGGCAAAGCTGCCTATGTGACTTTGGGCAAATCACTTAATCTCTATGTGCCCTAGTTCCCGTCTGTAAAATGGGTATTGTTACAACCTGGTGCAGTACCCTCCGTATAGGCATCAGTCTGTTGTGAGTGGGCCCAATCATTGTTGTGAGAGGGCCCAATCCAAGTCAATTGGATCTGGGTAGAGTCTAGTCACTGAGACTCCCCAGCACACTCAGAAGCTCAGATCTGTTGGGATATGGGGTGCTGCCATCCAGCTGCCCTGGATCCTGAAACCTCTCAAGCCTCCCAGTTGCTTACTCATTCTCCATCAGACTCCCAACTAGGCTAAGGGTCTCTGGGCTTCTACTGGGACTCTGGCAGGAAAGTAAGGAACACAGACTTAGCAAAATCGTGGCTTTACTTTTAAAGCATTCAAGAATTACAGATCTTTGAGAATAACAGAAGCCCTGAGATGCGCTGTCCCGAGTCTGATCTCATCCCTTCTGTAAGTCCCTGGTTTGTCAGACTCTGCTTAGCCTGAAACTCTCTCCTGCCTTTTCTCTTTCAAGCCCTTCTTACATGTTGCAGTGGATGGGCCCCTGCACAGAGCAGAATCTTGCTCTTAAATAGGGCCATGACTCTGAGCCATGTGCTCGAACTGAGATGCTCCAGATCCCCCAGTTATGCTTGCCCCCTACCCTTGTGGGCCCAGTGTAGAGACCATTGTTCCACGGGGTTGGACCAATAGTTCAGTCATTCAGAATCAGTAGCCCCAGATGACTCTGATGATGGGTCTTCAGAAAGGAGCTAGGGCAGCTGTCTGGAATGCAATGCAACAGGCTACCCTTGCACGAGTCCAGACTAGAGTTCAACACATAGTGTACAATAGAATTCATAATCTGATCCAGACATATCCTACTCGGTCACAGTGATAGCATTTCCCTACTTCACAGAGTTTATAAGATGCAGATACATTGGTGATGAGAACCCTATAAATCCCTAGGCAGATCAAAAGGCTAATGGGAATTAACATGTTTTTTCCCCACACTTCTGTCTGGCCACTTGGTGGCACACTTATTCCTTACATTGTTCAGCTGGATGGAACCTCAGTTGTGGGGAAGGGAAGGCTTTTAATGTTACTGATGGAAAGCTTGGCAGTTTGGTGGTTTGCTGAAGTAGTTCTCCAGTCACTAAATGTTACCCTTGGGGAATTGGTGCATTCAGTCAGGATTTCTCCAGGCATGGAGCAAAAAAGGGGTTGTGAGGCACCACAACAGGTGGGTCAATAGCTCAGACTGATTTCTAATTTTCATTACCATTTTTCATCTGTTCCAGACAACCCTGAGATACAACATCCTTCTTCCCAATAAGACTTCTGGGTTCTCTCTCTCAGTGCAGACGGTAAATGCTTCCTGCGCAGACAGTTTCCGGGCAAAGTTTGACATCATCCTCTCAACCAGGTAACCTCCCTTCAGTTGCCTAGATGACAAGAACTGGCTGGTTAAGATGGGATGGCTTTTGAAAGAACAGATTACAAATATTAAAGTGCTATTAGATGGTCTGTGTAAAATACCTGAGGGTTCTAATCACCTTGGCCTGCTAGACACTTACCCCAAACCCCAGGGATACCCCCTCTTTCCAGACAACTGTCCCTCCCTGGGAATATTTGTCCCCTTCTTGGACATCTATCATTGGTCATTTCCGCACCTCTTCCATGTTAATAAATGATCAGCAATTACATGCAATTCAAAAAGGCCTTTGCAGGCTGTGTGTGCTCTGGAGTCGAAGGTATCATTGTGTTTCCTCCACATTCATGGTCCAGAGTGACCCAGTCCCTCCCATTTCAGTTATGCCGGGAAACGCAATATCTCCAACATGGCCATTATCGATGTCAAGATGCTCTCTGGCTTCGTACCTGTCAGTTCATCACTGCAAAAGGTAAGGAATGGCAGTGACATGAATAAGCCACCTCAGGGGAAGAGGGGGTTACAGAATATTACAACATGGACTGGATAAAAGAGGGGGCCTGGTTAGCACTGAGAAAACACTTTCCAAGGGATTTTAATGTGTCTGTAGCACTTGAATAGATTGTGTATTCTCAGCCTGGGGGTCACACCCTCCAGGAGTCCTGAGCAGGGGTCAGGGTGTCACAACTACCCTGTTTCCTAGATTGCTAAACTAGACGGAGTTCGCAGATAGAGCCTGTTTAAATGGGAGTGAGATTCAGGGGAGGGAGGTGTCCTAATATGGACAAGGTTGAGGATCACTGGATTAGATTAACCAACTGGAATTCCAAACTGACTGTCTCCTGTATAACTCTTTAGGTATGTGCATTTCCTGACAAAGCCACTACACACTTGGGTCTCTATCAAGTGATTATTTTTATTGACCCATGCTATCCATTAGATAACACTTTGGCTCATTCATTTACTGCAGATTCTGGGGTGTCTTGCTTTCAGTGATTATTAATATTTTAATGTTTCCCACATTTCCTCATCTAAAGCTTCGTGAGGATCAGAAAGTGATGCAGGTAGAAACCAAGCAAAACCACGTCCTCTTCTATCTGGAGAGTGTGAGCTCTGGAAAATCAATTCTTTGGTTTGGGTTTAGCAGGTTTTAATTTTGCATAGAAGATACATGCATAGCCACTCCACATATGTGTGATCAACTGCATTGATCATGCACCTTTGCCCATTAATCCATCTACCCTGAAACTATTCTAACATTCCAAATCCCTCAGCAGCTTCCAGCAGCCTCCTGTTCTTTTATTCAAAATAAAACACACACAAAATGTTTCCTCCTTTCAGACACTGACTGCTGGGGGCCAGGGAGCAACCTCCCCAGTGTGCACACAGCTCCACTAGGGGGTTTCCTCTAAAGCAGCCGGTGCAGGCCACCAGCACAGACCGGATACTGCACTAGATGGAGCACTAATTTTATCTGGTCTGGAAATGTTGATGCTCCTTCTCCTCACACCTGCCACATAGAGAATTTCCACCTTCCCTCCAATCAAACTGCACCTGCCTCAGGTCTGGAGCTAGCAGAACACAGTCCTGCCACAGAAGCAGCTTTTCTAGTCAGAAAAAAATGTCGCATCTTTAAAGTTGATTCCCTTGAGACCCTGCAGGACTAGCAATGGGAGTGTTTACACCAGTGGAAAGGGGAGATTCCCAGCTTCTCCATGGGATACACACCCTCACTTCCATGCTTGGAGGGACTGCAAGACTTTAGACTTCAATGTCATGACCATTGGGGATTTAGAAGTTGTTTTTGCTTCCTCTGAGCCCTGTGTATTGGGACTCATGATGACTGAGGATCACAGCAATGCAAGAAGGAGAGGAAAATTGGAACCAATAACATTTTTAAAAAACTCTCGAAGACTGTTTCTAAAATGACAGATACAGGCAGGTAAATAATGGATGCCAGGGCTGGAGTGCATCATGCACACAGGAGATGTGTGTGTTGGGAACCCACCACAGCTCAGCAGTCCCTGGGGTTGACCATTTACAGAGGAGTCAGCGTTCTATGAACAAAAGCTGATGCCCATCTCTGTCCCTCACATTCACAGGTCTCACGGAAGATTATCAGTTTCTCCTTCTCTGTTGAACAAGACCTTCCTGTGTCCAACATCAAACCAGCTTCAGTGCTGATCTACGATTACTATGAAACAGGTAGGAGGGCTTTGTTTAGACCACACACCAAGTGGGGGGAAGTGTCACTGCATTTATTAAAGCTGATGGAGGGCCATTACAATTGGGAGGCTGATGAGGGCCTTGGAACTCAATAGCGGTTTGAGCCAAACCTACTCAAGTCAATGGAGAGACACCTGTTTTCTTCAATGAGCTTTGGCTCAGGCCATATGTGCTGAATGTGGAATAGGTGATGGACTAGAACTGGGAAGATTTCAAAGAGATCCATTCTGAGCTTCTATGGATTAGGGATACTCCACAAGGAGGGGAGGTTTGTGTGATGGGCATCAGAGATGGAGTGACTTCTTAGTGCAATGGGAATGTTCCCATCTCTTCCAGACGAACATGGTATTGCAGAATACAAGTCACTCTGCAATGAAGCTGCCCCTGAAAGCATTGAATAGTCTGGAAAGGTAAGTGAGAGCTGGAGACACTGAGCAGATACGAGGAGAAGGTGGTGAGTGGAGAGCAAGAAGAAAGGTGAGGTAAATGGGGAGCTGCACTGAGTAGATGCACAGAGGTGGGGTAAAGAGGTTGATAGAAGTTCCTGTAGGTTAGGGTTATCTAGTCTCCACCAGCCTGATCAAAGAGTAGGGAGACAAGGTTGTTTTCATGTAAGAGCCCAATCCTGCCAGATGCCAAGTTCCCAAAATTGATGGGAGTTGGGGGCACTCAGCAGTTCCCAGGAAGAGCTCTGCCCTCTGCAGCATTGGAGCCCAAGTGCATAAAATCAGACTGATGGAAAATGGCTGAAGAGTATTATATAAGCTCTAGCATCTTCCAAAATGCAGTGCTTTTCTAATCAGCCCTTTAAAGCCTGCCTCTTCCAGGTACCCACCTGGCAATTTCACAGGGAGCTGGGACTCATGGAAATCCCATTTCTAGCCAGTGAATCTGTGAAATGCTTTCTGGAGAGAAAGCTGGCTCATACTGACGTCATTCTTGGGGCTGGAGTATTGGTGGTTCAGTGGGAGACATATCACCTGATATGTGAGGCCCTGGTTCAATTCCTGGAAATGCAGCATTCTTACACCATGTTGGCTGCTACTTGCAGGGCTGGGCTGTTGGAGCTACAGACGTATCCAACAGCTGGATTCCTTGGTCCAGCTTCACAATGCTGCCCTCAATATAGTTGTGCAGCAGAAGTGAGCTGGGCCCCTAACCCAGAGGTCAAGAGATTAAGAACATAAGAATGGCCATACTGGGTCAGACCAGATGTCCATCTAGACCAGTATCCTGTTTTCCGACAGTGGCCAATGCCAGGTGCCCCAGAGGGAATGAAGAGAACAGGTAATCATCAGGTGATCCATCCCCTGTCGCCTATTCCCATCTTCTGGCAAACAGATGTTAGGGACATCATACCTGCCCATCCTGGCTAATAGGCACTGATGGACCTATCCTCCATGAACTTATCTAATTCCTTTTTTGAACCCTGATATAGTCTTGGCCTTCACAACATCCTCTGGCAAGGAATTCCACAGCTTGACTGTGCGTTGTGTGAAAAAATACTTCCTTCTGTTTGTTTTATAACTACTGCCTATTAATTTCATCTGGTGATCCCTAGTTCTTGTGCCATGAGAAGGAGTAAATAACACTTCCTTATCTACTTTCTCCACAACAGTCATGATTTTATAGACCTCTATCATATTCCCCCCCTTAGGTTTTTTTTTTTCCAAGCTGAAAAGTCCCAGTCTTATTAATCTCTCCTCATATGGCAGATGCTTCATACCCCTATGAATTTTTGTTGCTCTTTTCTGAACCTTTTCCAATTCCAATATATCTTTTTTGAGATGTGGCAACCACATCTGTACACAGTATTCAAGACTGAATTCATGCTCTCCTAGAATCTATGAATTCTGTGTTTGCCTTGTTCTCACTGATGTTTCTGCTTTGCTTTTTCCTCCAGGACTGTGGTGAACGATGAACAAGTGATCATGTTAACTATTTTCCTCTATGTTCAGTCACAGAAAGGGCCGTTTCATTGCACTTCTCCCTTCTAATCACAGGGGTCCATGACAACGTGTGTCATTTTTACCTGAACTTAGGCCTGATGTTTCCTTCCATGAAGCTTTTCTCCAGGTCCATATCCTGAATATGTATTAGTTGTCATCAGTAAATCTTCTCATTATTGGAGATGCACACCTGGTCTCTGCTTTGCTTCTTCTTTATAATTTGGTACCAGTGAGGACTTTCCCCACAACTCCAATAGGCTGGACGTTTCTGCTGCAATGATCAGAGGTGCCATTGTTAACTGTGGAGAAATTTCTGTAGTCACCAGGTTCAGATTTAATGCCTTATTCAGGCACAGACCCCATCTGAGAGTGATTGATTCAAGCTGTCTGTATGGACCCAGGCACAGATCACTACAAGATGCCACATTTGGAAGGTTTCCTTTACTGCTACAGGGGCAAGAAACCTTTTTTTTTTTTAAATGACAGTTCACATAGTGCAGAAACCGATGGGAAAACCAGAGACATATAGAGCAGAGATCACTGCATCCAAGCTCTATCCGGTGTCCAGGGACCACCTGGAATGGTCACATCAGCAAGAGCCTCTGCTCGGCCTCCAAAAAACAGCAAACAGATTCTGTTCCAGCAGCATTTTACTGCAATAGCCTTTTCCTGCCCATGGCACCATGTCAGAAAGGGAAATGCAGCCACATCTAATATTCGTTGGTAGTTATTGTCATGTAGCACGTTTAGCTATTGGTCTATCTCTCTCTTCTCTCCTTCTTGGGCCCCATCTCCCTTGGAGCCTATGCAATAGCATTGCCCTCACCCCCTTGCACTCGCATCACTTCAGTCCTGGAGGGAGATGTGTCCTGCTCCTCCTGTAGGTGCTGCCGCCCTCAATCACAACATCTTGGGATTTGTAGGGTTTGCCCTGACTAACTGACATGATCCTTCACATGATTTGTTTGTGAATACATACCATTGTGGACTCCATCACTTATGGCAATGACTCCCCTTGGTGTGTTAGCACCTTTTGTTCCCTGTAGTGTTCTGGCTCCCAACAATGTTTCCCTGGCTGACACAAAAGCAACTAAGAGAGACGCCCCTGGGTAAGGACATGCATATAACACTTGACAGATCCTTGTTGGATTTCTACTAGAACTCACCTAGAGCCCCTTCCCTTCCCTGGTGACTGAGAAGGGTGAGGGGTTCTTCAGCTGAGGGCTAGCTCCATGTTTGCTCTGGAGAGCTGTGCAGTGAGAACCTTCCCCTCACCACTAGCTCTCCTAACCCTTCACGTAGACAGCAATCGCTGATGAAGCCGTGGGATCCAGAAGGGATAACATGGAAGATCATCTCCTGCCTCTCCTGGTGAGAGAAGTTTCTAAAGCTCTGCCAGTTTAGTTGGCGATTTCTAGTTTAAGTTGGTGGGTAGCTGGTGCCAAGGTAAATTGTGCCTCCTGCAGGCATCCAGACCATCCCTTGATATCTGTTTGTCCCAGTGATATCATAGAGGTGTCACATCGCTGCCTTCTCCTTATTGTGACTCTTAGTAAGGAATGAAATGACATTTTCCAACTGATTGAATTTTTCACCTTGGTTCATTTTTTATTAGGGTCACAATTTCAAATTCACTAAACACATTTTCATTCCTTTTTCCTAATGATCTTGGTCTCCATGGACAGAAGTCAATAACTTGACAAGCGTCCAGTGAAGAGAAAGGAAGCATACTGAGAATAGCTGTGACATTACTATGGGTGTGACCATCAAAGCATGAGGCTGTGTAGCAGAGCTCCAAGCTCAGACCCCACTGTGAAGTCAGCTGGGATCCCGGACAGAGATGTGTCTTGCAGCACTTCCTAATCAATCAATGCTACACCCCCAGCCCCACACTGGCCTGCCCCCATCCTAGCAATGAATGATACAGCCCCAGGCCCACACCATTCCAATGACCCTCATTTCACCTAGGAGCCTCCTGCAGCCTCAGGGGGTCTTCGCCTCCTCTGACCTTTACCAGTGCTGCAGGGAGGAGAAGCAGGGAGCAGGCTGACCCAATTCTTTCAGCCTTCCTTCATAGGTCATGTTCTCAAGACCATTAATCATTCTTGTTGCTCTTCTCTGGACCCTTTCCAATTTCTCCACATATTTTTTAAAATGCGGCGCCCAGAACTGGACACAATACTCCAGCTGAGGCCTAACCAGAGCAGAGTAGAGCGGAAGAATGACTTCTCGTGTCTTGCTCACAACACACCTGTTAATACATCCCAGGATCATGTTTGCTTTTTTTGCAACAGCATCACACTGTTGACTCATATTTAGCTTGTGGTCCACTATAACCCCTAGACCCCTTTCTGCCATACTCCTTCCTAGACAGTCTCTTCCCATTCTGTATGTGTGAAACTGATTTTTCCTTCCTAAGTGGAGCACTTTGCATTTGTCTTTGTTAAACTTCATCCTGTTTAACTCAGACCATTTCCCCAATTTGTCCAGATCATTTTGAATTATGACCCTGTCCTCCAAAGCAGTTGCAATCCCTCCCAGTTTGGTATCATCCGCAAACTTAATAAGCGTACTTTCTATGCCAATATCTAAGTCGTTGATGAAGATATTGAACAGAGCCGGTCCCAAAACAGACCCCTGCAGTACCCCACTCGTTACGCCTTTCCAGCATGATTGGGAACCATTAATAACAACTCTCTGAGTACGGTTATCCAGCCAGTTATGCACCCACCTTATAGTAGCCCCATCTAAATTGTATTTGCCTAGTTTACCCCTGCCTGGGTGATGAAGGCTGACCTTTTCTTAGTGGGTTCATTTAGTGTTACTTGCCAGTACCCCTTGGTTAAGTTTAAAGTAGAGATGAATTGGGCATGTTCCAATTTCTCCAATAGCTCATCTGTGCGTAGCATTGGATAGTTGTCAGGACGAGTTACAGCATTTAGCTTACGGTAGTCCACGCAAAAACGTATTTCCCCATCTGGTTTGGGAACTAGAACCACTGGAGATGCCCATGCACTCTTAGAGGGGCGGATTATACCCATCTGTAGCATGTCCTGGATCTCCCTTTGTATAGCAGTTTTGGTATGAGGTGACTCCCGGTAGGGTGGGGTTCTAATAGGGTGAGCATTACCTGTTTCAATGGAGTGGTATGCCCGTTCGGTCCATCCTGGAGTGGCTGAGAAAATTGGTGCAAAGCTTGTGCACAGCTCCTTGATCTGCTGTCGCTGCAGACGTCCAAGGGTCGTGGAGAGGTTCACCTCTTTCACGCCACCATTCTTTTTTCCTTTGTAGTAGACACCTTTAGGCCACTTCGCGTCATCTGTTTTTTGGGCTGTAAACTGGCAAATGTTTAATTCTCTGGAATAACAGGGCTTAAGAGAACTAACATGGTATACCTTAGGCTTTATGTTGGAGGTGGGGAAGGCTATGAGATAGTTAACAGCTCCTAGGCGCTCCTGGACCGTGAATGGTCCTTCCCACGACGCTTTCATTTTATGGGCCTGGAGCGCCTTTAAGACCATGACTTGGTCTCCTACTTTGAAGGACCGTTCTCTGGAATGTTTATTATACCAGGCCTTTTGCTCTTCCTGAGCATTCTTTAGGTTTTCTTTAGCAAGGGCTAAAGAGTGTTGGAGGGTGCTTTGTAGGTTGCTTACAAAGTTTAGAATGTTAGTTCCTGGAGAAGGCGTAAATCCCTCCCATTGCTGCTTAACTAACTGTAATGGCCCCTTAACCTCGCGGCCATACACAAGTTCAAATGGTGAAAACCCTAAACTGGGATGTGGTACAGCCCTGTAGGCAAAAAGCAACTGCTGCAACACTAGGTCCCAATTATTGGAGTGTTCATTTACAAATTTACGTATCATGGCCCCCAAAGTTTCATTAAACCTCTCCACCAGGCCATTGGGATGATCATGGGCTAAGCTTAAGAGCTTTACCCGATACTTAGTGGGAACTACCAACTGTCTTTGAGGATGCCAGTCTTCCTGGTGCCCACCAGAAAGAGTCTCCTTGTATAAAAGTCCTTGTTCTACAACAAACCGGGATCAGTTAGAAGAGCTGAGAGGTGGTGGGGTGCTCCGCGCCGCCGCCCAAGCTTTTTGAAGGCTGTTATTTGCTTCCTGCTCGGCCTGGAACTGTTCCCTTGATGCTGGAGACATCAGTTCCTCCTTGGACTGTGGACTGGGGCTTGGTCCCTCTGGAAGCGATGCAGGTGCTGGGGCTGTTTCCACTGACTGTGAACCGCTGTCCGCTGGTGCACTATGTGGTATCTCAGGCTCTGGCTGAGCCTCTTGGGTAGGGTTATCTGCTGCTTCTGCCAGGTCAGGCTCGCTGGTGCCCTCTGGCATTGGAGTTGTAGACGGGTTTGCAAGCGCTGGACTCAGTGCTAGCAATGGTTCTGGTGCTGGTTGCGTTGCCAGTTCCGGTTCTGGGACTGGTTTTGGCTGGGTCTCTGGGATTGGATCCACTACGGCTGTTGCAGTCGTTGGCAGGGGATCCAGTTCCACCACCTTTGTTTGGGTCTCCGGTAACACAGACGGGGCCCTGGTGGACGGCTCAGGAACAGGAATGGGGGTGAAAGCTTGCTTAGCCTGGCTGCGGGTGACTATTCCCACCCTCTTGGCTAGCTTCACATGGTTGGCCAAATCTTCCCCCAGCAGCATGGGAATGGGATAATTGTCATAGACTGCAAAAGTCCACATTCCTGACCAGCCCTTGTACTGGACATGCAACGTGGCTGTAGGCAAGGTTACAGATTGTGACACGAAGGGTTGAATTGTCACTGTAGCCTCCGGGTTGATGAGTTTGGGGTCCACTAGGGATTGGTGGATAGTTGACACTTGAGCCCCAGTGTCCCTCTAAGCGGTAACCTTCTTTCCGCCCACTCTCAAGGTTTCCCTTCGCTCCGAGGGTATGAGAGAGGCATCTGGGTTTGGGGATCTTTGGTGTGATTGGGGTGTAATGAACTGTAATCAGTTGGGGTTTTTGGGGCAGTGAGCCTTTATATGTTCCAGTTCATTACATTTAAAACATCGCCCTGCTAAGGTATCACCGGGACGATGTTGGTTGGTGGAGACTGGTGTGGTGGGGTGAGAAGGCATCTGGGGTTTCCCTTGGGATGTGGGTGGGGCCTTGGGTTGTCCCCGGTGGTAAGGTTTTGTTTCGGCTTGCCCCTTCTGATATTCGCTCCAACTGCTACTAGTTTTTTTCTTTTCTGCCACCTCCACCCATTGGGCTCCAATCTCCCCCGCCTCGGTTACAGTTTTGGGCTTCCTATCTAGGATGTACCTTTCTATTTCCTCAGGAACACCCCTTAAAAACTGTTCCATTTTTACTAGGGAAAGCAGATCTTCCAGAGATTTAACATTTGCTCCTGATACCCAGGCATCACAATTTTTGTCAATGTGGTAGGCATGACGGGTAAATGACACATCGGGTTTCCACTTTAGGGCTCTGAACCGCCGACGGGCATACTCGGGGGTTAGCCCCATTCTGAGTCTGGCCTTGTTTTTAAAAAGTTCATAACTGTTCATGTGTTCCTTAGGCATTTCAGCCGCCACCTCTGCTAAGGGTCCACTGAGCTGCGGCCTCAGCTCTACCATGTACTGGTCTGCAACGATGCTGTATCCAAGGCAGGCCCTTTCAAAATTTTCTAAGAACACCTCAGTATCATTGCCTGCCTTGTAGGTGGGGAATTTTCTGGGATGGGAAGTAGTACCTGGAGAGGGGTTGTTAGGACTGGCTGGTGCATCCTGCTTAGCCTTTGCTACTTCCAGTTCATGCTTCCTTTCTTTTTCTTTCTCCTCCATTTCTTTTTTTTTTAGCTTCATAGTTCTTTTGTGAGCCTCCTTTTTGGCTTTTTTTTAGCTCCATCTCTTTCTTGTGGGCCTCCTTTTTGGTTTTCTCTTCTTTTGCTCTTTGCTTTGTCTTGAGTTTTGTTAATTGAAGCAGTCTCTGATGCTTTTTTTTTATTTTCTTCTGCTTCTAGTTTGGCCAGTTCTATTTTTTTAGCTACTTCTTTGGTAGTCATTTTCCTGTTTTCTTGTGCTCAGTCACCACCTCTGCAGTTGACTGAAACTGGGAAGCTCTCAGCTCTGGCTGCTGCTGAGTTAACAGAGACTTTCTAACTAGCTACTCCCGAGGATGTAAAAAGAAAAAAAAAACAATTCAGCTTGTAAATTCCCTTTACCTTTGTTTGCCCATTTGAACACTTCTCTTAACAAAGGACCTGTTAAAAAAACTTAACACCTCTGCCTTCAGGCAAGGAGAGATAAGATATGCATCTATCTACCTCCAGCTCGGCTTTCCAAGCAGCTAGAAGGGAAAAAAAATCTCACTGGCTTTTGGGTTTAAAATGATCCCACCGCTGCCACCATGTCAAGGCTGGATCCCCACTTTGAACTTTAGGGTACAAATGTAGGGGCCTGCATGAAAACTTCTAAGCTTAACTACCAGCTTAGCTCTGGTTTTGCTGCCACCATTTCCCTCCCTGGGAAGCCTGAAAAACCTTTCACCAACTCCCTGGTGAGTACAGATCCAAACCCCTTGGATCTTAAAACAAGGAGAAATTAACCATCCCCCCTCCTTCCTCCCACCATCTCCTGGTGAACACAGATCTAATCCCCTTGGGATTTAAAACAAGGAGAAATTAACCACCCCCCCTCCTTCCTCCCACCAACTCCTGGTAAATCAAGATCCAAACCCCTTGGATCTAAAACAAGGAGAAATTAACCTTTCCCCCTCCTTCCTTTCACCAACTCCTGGTGAATACAGATCCAACCCCCTTGGATCTAAAAACAAGGAAAAATCAATCAGGTTCTTAAAAAGAAGGCTTTTAATTAAAGAAAAAGGTAAGAATTATCTCTGTAAAATCAGTATGGAAATTAACCTTACAGGGTAATCAAACTTAAAGAGCTCAGAGGACTCCCCTCTAGTCTCAGGTTTAAAGTACAGCAAACAAAGATAAACACTCTAGTAAAAGGTACATTTACAAGTTGAGAAAAACAAAGGAAAACTAACACCCCTTGCCTGGCTATTTACTTACAAGTTTGAAATAGGAGAGACTTGTTTAGAAAGATGTGGAGAACCTGGATTGATGTCTGGTCCCTCTCAGTCCCGAGAACGAACACACTCCCAAACAAAGAACACAAACAAAAGCCTTCCCCCCCCAAGATTTGAAAGTATCTTGGCCCCTTATTGGTCCTTTAGGTTAGATGCCAGCCAGGTTACCTGAGCTTCTTAACCCTTTACAGGGAAAAGGATTTTGGAGTTTCTGGCCAGGAGGGATTTTATAGTACTGTACACAGGACAGCTGTTACCCTTTCCCTTTATAGTTATGACAGCCCCTCTTGTGTTGTAGGCAGCAGCGGCTGGCAGCGAGGGAGTGCAGCATGGAGCGGCAGGCAGCTGCCTGCTTGAGGCACCCACCCGCTTGAGGCAGGGATGTTCTGGTGTCTGGGGGAGGCGCACGGGCGTGGGAAGTGTGGCATGGGGTAGAGATCTGGCTCTGAACACTGGTGGAGCCGGGCCCCCGGGCCCTGAATATTCCTGGAGCCTGGGCACCACGGGCCCATACAACTCACCACCCCTGTGATTAGTTGACATAATGCTGAATAAGGGTTGCCTTGATCTACACACTGGTTATCAGAGAGAGAAGGTGGGTGAGGTAATATTTTTTATTGGACCAACTTCTGTTGGTGAGAGAGACACACTTGTGTCTGAAGAAGAGCGCTGGGTAAGCTTGAAAGCTTGTCTCTCTCAGCAACAGGAGTTGGTCCAATAAAAGATATTTCCTCACTCACCTTGTCTCTAATATCCTGGGACCGACAGGGTTACACCAACACTGCATATATGCTGGTTAGTCAGTCATGATCCTTATCACCATGTCAGCTAACTCAGCTCCTCAAAGTTGTTTTTAAGCATGCAAGATTCCTTACCAGAGACAAGCCCATAGAGCTGTAGTAGTGAGAGTAGTGTTAAAGAGGCCATGTCAGGTACCCTTTCTCACACATATTGTGTCACTGGTTCTGAAATGTGTCATATTAGATCCCAGCCTGAGTTGATACTTTTTTTCTTTTGATTTTCATAAAAATCTTTTAACCCTTATTTTTAATTAACAAAGGAAGAAAAAATCCTATTTTCCCAAGAAAAGATGTGTTTTAAGGCATTTTTCATACTTTAATGGTGGAAAACAAAACAATGTGTAATTTAATACATAATAATTATGAATGTGAACTAAAATTTGTACAAGGCTTATATTTATCATATTTTAATTGAAGAATATGATCGCTAATCACCCTGAACCAATGGTTAACTATATGAGGAGAAAGTGCATTGCTTAAAACTGAATTGGCTTGGCCAACACATACTGCTTAATATACTGCTTATTATTACCCTGAGCAGTTCCACTGAGGGGGTTCTGCAGGGAATTGTGCTATCTGAGGCTAGCAGAGTCAGTTAGCAACCAGCCAGTTAGAGTAAGGTGGTGTGAGTTGTGCCTCTCTGTTTTAGAGAGCAGTCTGGTTTTTCTTTCTGGTTTGGGGTTCTTGTGTGTTCTGAATTCTAAGGCTAGGTCTACACTACCCTCTTGAATCGGCAGGTAGAAATCGACCTCTCAGGGATCGAATTATTGCGTCTCGTCGGGACGCGACAATCAATCCCCGAATCAACGCTCTTACTCCACCAGCGGAGGTGGGAGTAAGCGCCGTCGATGGGAAGCCACGGAGGTCGATTTTGCCGCCGTCCTTACAGCGGAGTAAGTCGGCTGCGATACGTCAAATTCAGCTACGCTATTCGTGTAGCTGAATTTGCATATCTTAAATCGACTCCCCCCATAGTGAAGACCTGCCCTAAGAAATAAAGTAGTTTTACATTGCACCTTTCCAGGAAGAGTATTTTTTGCTATTTATCTAATTTCTCTGTTTGTACGCTGTAGAACATAACACACTTCTTCCCTTGGGAGACTATTCCACACCCTAATACAGGAGAAATCACAGTAGTCCCTACTGGACAAATGAGAACAGAGTCCCACCATGCTAGGCATTGGACAAACATAGCATAAGAAACAGTCCCAAAGAGTTTACAATCTAAATAGATTGCAATGGCAGAACATGTCAAGTTAATTCCATTTTTGTTTTTCACTGAAGTCCTTTCAATGGGATTCTGTTAGGAGGGGATAAGCTAGACGCTCAGACAAAAGAAAGGAGAAAGGATTGGAGCAAATCAGCAAAGGGGAGAGAATGTTCAGAGTGAAAACTGCAGAAAGCAGCCTGATGATGTCATCAGTGTCCATAATTCTGTGCTTGAGCTGCTTTCTACAGCTGCTGGACCAGCTGCAGTCTCTGGCTGACACTTCCATGCAGTTTCTTTTCCAAAGGCCACACAGCTGGAAGAAGGGGCAGGCCATGTGGCTTTTACTATCCACAGTGGGGTGGTCTCCTCTGCACACTTCTGGGCCTGCTTGTGGGGAGGGACAGCCCCTGCTAGACCCCATTTTACACTCCCTGTTCTCCAAGAGTATGTGGTTACCAGTGTGGTCATTTCTCCAGGTTTTCCCAGGACCGTCCCTTTTTTGAGGTAGCTGTCCCAGATTAAATGTTTCGGAAGTCCCAGTTTTTTCCTCCTCAGAGGTGGCTACCGTAGTAATTACTATTGTGCTGGCTTCAGTCCCTGGTTTGCTGATCCCTGCAGTTTCTTTCCCAAAGCCTATGGGACTAAACCAGGGAGTCACCCCCATGGAAGTGACTGAAATTGGGGTTATCCAGTATGTAAGTGAATTGGGGCCTTGAAAAAGTCAGTGGCCATGTTCCCATTACCTCCAGGAGTGCAGAATAAGGTTCATAGTGCACAGTAATGGTACACACCAGAGAGTAAAGAACTGAAACCACAGGGGGAGGTTTAGGAAGGCATATTGTAATAATCTGAGCTGGCACATCATCAGGCCTCTGCGTTTCACATAAATGTACTTTCATAAATGTGCTAAGGGCCATAAAATGGTCATTCCTGAATCAGAACTGGGGTCCACAATTGCTCAATACCTCAGTTTACATCTTTTCCAAGAAAGAGCACCAGTCCAGAACCCATTTGCCGCAAGCTGCAGGACTGGTGGGATACTGATTTAGAAAATGTCCTGTTACAGAGTCACCCCACCACTCTCTCCAGAAGAATGAAACCATCCCAAGATGAATGTTAGCACCATATCAGGGTCAGTGATGACTCAGAGGGAAGAGTGCACCTAGCGAGTCACCCACCCCACCCCCTGCAATACCTAGATACTTTTTAGATACTTCCATGCACATCCAAATAAAGCCCAATGTTGTTTAGATTGTGAGATCTAATGGGAAACACAGCAAAAAGTATAGTACTATGTATGTACTGCAGCGATCATACTTGGGAGCCTGGAACACACAAGGATGAATATTTCATCATTTGTCCACCTCGGAGAAGATATACACCTGGGATCTCAGAGCTGTGGGATTTTGGGAGATAAATCACACAGAACATTATTAGAGAGACCATGCTTTGAAAATAATAAGTCCTGTGAGGCGTTCAGAAGTTACATGGTGACCGTCAGTATGAACTCCCTGGTGTTTAGTTTTGCCAGATAGGCTGCAGTGCGAGCAGTGAAAGTTTTTTTTTGGAAAATAATGTAACTGTCTGCACATTAGGGATGATCTTAGGTCCCTGCTGGACTCATTTTAATTTATGTATTTTAAAAATGTACCAATCTGAGATTGTAAGGTCCTGTGGGATATGTAGAAGATTACTAAAAACTGCATTATTCCTTGATCAGTGTGGGAAAAAAATGAGCTCCACTTTTCTCCCTTTCCCCTTCCCATACACATACAATGAGCTGTATACATGCCACAGTTTCCACATCATGCTTTTGCCTGTGAAAATAGAAGGATCTTACCACGTGACCTGAAGTTAAGAGATTGGGTCTATAGGAACAGCAGGGAAGCCAATTCCATATATTGGGTCCTCTGCTGGGAATGCCCTTTCATAGTGCTCTGTACTGCCATGTCAATGAGCCATGTACAATTCTTGGTTCTAATGTCCAGCTACTGGTATGAATGAGGGCTGCTGTAATGTTCATGAACCAAGGCCCCATTGATTAAATACTGCTGTGCAGAACATATGGATTTAATTTCCACTCTAATTAGCTATTCCCATTTGGCTGTTAGGTAATGGACATTGTAGCAAGCAGTCCTTGTGTTGCTGAAGTTAGTATTCTGTAATGATATGCAATCACTTGAGTTCAATTCCCCATCTCTATGTCCTGTTCCTTATGTAGCGAAGGTACATGTGCCCCCAGCCCAAATCTAAAAGCCACCCCAGTAGATCACCAAGGCTCTGGTCATATTTTAAGAGAAGTTTCTTCCATCCTTCTCAACTAGACATAGTTGAGATTCAGTTTAACCAACTGAATGGAACGAGGCCTGGTTTCAAGAGACATAGTTATGCTCATGTTTGCTCTTCATTCCTCCTCCAGACCATATAAAGAATAGGGCCAATGAGAAAATGGAAATAATACATTTTTGAAAATGTTTGTTTCCATTTTTTGTTAAGATTTTGTAAGAGGATTGAGTCAACTAGATGTGCTGCTTGTAAAGACATCATTATTTTATATGAATTTCCATTGTTTGTAAAAATTATTCCTTAAAGAATTTCAAACCTCTTTGAACTGTTCATGGTAACTCATTTGGAATATGTTCTTTGAGCTTCCTATCTGGTCCCCTCAATTACATATTATTGCTTCTGTTACCTGATTGGCTGACCTAGCATGTGTAAAATGACTTCACTTCCATTTCAATGAATTTTGTTTAATTCACTCATGCCAAAATCTACAAATGAGAAGAGCTGGCCCAGGAGCTCACTGGAACATTAATGTTGTTTTCAGTAAGTCTTGGAACACAGGAAAAGTTCTAGAAGACTGGCCCTTGTCATCATTTTGTGTGGTGCTAGGTGTATTTAGAGCACACCTACCAGATGAGGCCACACAGGCAAGGTAGGCAAGGAAATGTCTATCCCAAGCTGGTTTGTGGATTGCACTGGGGCTTAGGCATGAGACAGGCACGCAGGTGCCTAAACTGGGGAAGGAAATCCAGAGAAGAGCAGCAAAAATTATTAAAGGTCTAGAAAACATGACTTAGGAAGGAAGATTGAAAAAAATGGGTTTGTGTAGTCTGGAAAAGAGACGACTGAGGGGGGATACGATACAAAATTTCAAGTACATAAAAGGTTGTTACAAGGAGTAGGGAGAAAAATTGTTCTTCTTAACCTCTGAGGATAGCACAAGAAGCTATGGGCTTAAATTGCAGCAAGGGTGGTTTAGATTGGACATTAAGAAAAATTTCCTAACTGTCAGTGTGGTTAAGCACTGGAATAAATTTCCTAGGGAGGTTGTGGAATCTCCGTCACTGGAGATTTTAAAGAGCAGGTAAGACAAACACCTGTCAGGGATGGTCTAGATAATCTGGCCATGAGTCCAGGGGACTGGACTAGAAGACCTCGCAAGGTCCCTTCCAGTCCTACAATTCTATGATTCTATGCCCAGAGGCAGGAATTTAGGAACATAAGGGATTTTTATGGTGACAATTAAATCACTTCTAGAGTTAGGCAGCCACTGAAATGGTGTTCTGAGGGTTTCAGCGGGGCCTAAATTTTGGACTTGGGCACCTAGCTCCCATTTTTGGTGCCAAGTCCTTTTGTGGAGCCACGGTTAACACATTCTCTTTTTTATTTTTGCAAACCCTGTTTCAGTTATATAATCAATCTCTCTCTCTCTCTCTCACTCTCTTTCCAAATACTGGAATTGTGTTCCTAAACACAGAAACAAACAAAGAAGGTCATTCAAAAAGAAACTGAGGGCATGGAGGAGCTAAGTACAAAAAAGCAGAAAAAAGGACTACTGGGCTTATAACTGACCCAGCATTTGAATATAAATTGACCAAGTGTTACAAATTATAGGTGGTGCTGGTAGCACAGCCTGTTATTAAAGTTATTTGATACTTGCCATTATAAGACCTTATAGTCAGTTGCCCATAACTTTGCCAAACGTTAACCATTTGGTCTGAAATTCTCCATTCTTGTTTTCTGTCTCAAGCTGATTTTAACTTCCTATGGCCCCTCAGATTTTCTTATCTTCGGCAGACTGACTCCCTGATAATGCCCAACACTGTTTTTATCATTTCTCTTTATTTTAATGATGGAGCCCTGCACAGTATCATTGGAGAGCCACAAGTCCCAGCAGTACCTCTGCGCTGATGTGAAGAGATGATGAAATATTAATAACCACTGCTCTTCCAGTCTCCACAATATGGGTTTCATTCTGTGAGTGTTAGTTCTGATGTATTCCTGTGAGTGTCAGGAAAATGAAACCCAAAAGTTTGGACTAGGACTTCCCTTTCACTGGGCTGAAAACTGCATTTTGTGCAGTTCAGACAAAAGCTTCCCTTAGTTTGTTGTTTTGTAGCATTGAATCATCTAAGAACATTTCAGCTGCTCCCTTTGGTATTATCACTCATTAGTTCCAGACTTTGAGATGCCACAGGGACCATGTCCCAGAGGTCTCAGAAATGTGTTTATATGTTCAGCACATGATGTAAACCTTGTGGGGGGGGGGGGGGAGTCGTGTGTGACACCCTGGCATTCAGAAAAATTATTTTGCATCATCCCTTCACTTCTATTATTGGGTTTTCACTAAAGGCAATATCAACGAGATGTTTCCCTTCTCCTTTTCTCTTTAAATAGGTCTTACTTCTTCTTCTTCAGAAAATGAAGAACTTTATTATCTGCACAGTTTAGGAAGATGGGGACAGCCAGACAGGGCCGGCTCCAGGCACCAGCCCACCAAGCATGTGCTTGAGGCGGCGCCTGGAGGGGGGCGGCGGGCGGGGCGCTCCGGCCCGAGAGTGGGGCCGCGACTGGGCTCGCCGCCCTCCCCCCGGCGCTCCGGCCGTTCAGGGAGAGCGGTGCCCTGGCCGGGCGCGCCAGCCAGTCGGGGAGAGCGGAGAGCCGTGGTGGGCTCGCCGCCCTCCCCACAGCGCTCTGGCCGCCGGGGAGAGCGGAGAACGCTAGCCGGGCTCTCCGCCCTCCCCTGCTGCGTTGAGGGGGGGGGCGTGGCTTTTCTGCCTAGGGCGGCAAAAAAGCCAGAGCGGGCCCTGCAGCCAGAAAATCTTGAATTCAAACACATATTTTCCAGCATTACCAGTATGAAAGAGATACTGGCAACTTCCTTGGAAGTTCCTGAGTCAATGTTCATGCTTTCCTAGCCAAATGTCTGATCCTGCCTTCACTGCACAATCAAAAGTGTCATTGACGGCTGCTGGAGTTTGGGCTCTTCCAGAGCTGAAGGGTCTTTGCTTATATCTTTTCAGTCTTGTCAACATCAAGAAAGACATCTTCTCTCTAGCTTACTTTAGCTGTTTCTTCTTCATTTGGTCTGAACTAGGGTGTGTTATTACTGCTGTAGATTTGACTACGTATGCTTAAAAGCATTATTTCCTGTACCTGTATTCTATAAAGATGAGGAATTATCCTTCTGAAATCTCAGAAACTACTGTGTGACAATAGGATAAATGTTGACTTCTAATGTTAACCAGTTAATTACTGAGTCGGAGCAGTATTTCAATTTCCTTTCTGATGTAATTACTTAGGCTATGTCTACACTACGAGAGTAGTTCGATTTTACTTAAATCGAATTTTTGGAATCGATATTGCAAAGTCGAACGTGTGTGTCCACACTAAGGACAGTAATTCGACTTTGTGAGTCCACAGTAACGGGGAAAGCGTCGACATTGGAAGCGGTGCACTGTGGGCAGCTATCCCACAGTTCCTGCAGTCCCCGCTGCCCATTGGAATTCTGGGTGGAGCCGCAAATGCCTTCTGGGTAAAAAAATGTGTCCAGGGTGCTTTTGGGTAACTGTCGTCATCCGTCCATCACTCCCGCCCTCCCTCCCTGAAAGTGCCGGCAGGAAATCAGTTCGCGCACTTTTCTAGTCAGTGACAGCGCGGACGCCACAGCACTGCGAGCATGGAGCACGCTGCGACCATCGCTGCAGTTGTGGCCGCTCTCAACGCCTCGCAGCTTATCATACACCTTTCCCTGAGGCAGATGCAGATAAGTCAGGCTAGGAGGCTACGGCACCGCGGTGAGTGCCTGAAGTCTGAGAGTAGCACAGACCTCTCAGAAAGCACGGGACCCAGCGCCGAGGACATCACGGTGGCAATGGGTCATGTTGATGCCGTGGAACGGCGATTCTGGGCACGGGAAACAAGCACTGAGTGGTGGGACCACATAGTGCTGCAGGTCTGGGATGAATCCCAGTGGCTGCAAAACTTTCGCATGCGGAAGGGAACTTTCCTTGAACTTTGTGAGTTGCTGTCCCCTGCCCTGAAGCGCAATGACACCCGGATGCGAGCAGCCCTGACTGTCCAGAAGCGAGTGGCCATAGCCCTCTGGAAGCTTGCAACGCCAGACAGCTACCAGTCAGTCGCCAACCAGTTTGGGGTGGGCAAATCTACCGTGGGGGTTGTTGTGATGCAAGTAGCCAAGGCAATCGTTGATGTACTGCTGTCAAAGGTATTGACCCTGGGAAACGTGGAGGCGATCATAGATGGCTTCGCAGCGATGGGATTCCCAAACTGCGGTGGGGCCATAGATGGAACTCACATCCCTATCCTGGCACCGGACCACCAGGCCAGCCAGTACATTAACAGAAAGGGCTACTTTTCCATGGTGCTGCAAGCACTGGTGGACCACAGGGGACGTTTTACCAACATCTACGTCGGATGGCCGGGCAAGGTTCATGACGCTCGTGTTTTCAGGAACTCTGGTCTGTTTAGACGGCTGCAGCAAGGTATTTACTTCCCAGACCACAAAATAACTGTTGGGGATGTGGAGATGCCTATAGTCATCCTCGGGGACCCAGCCTACCCGCTAATGCCCTGGCTCATGAAGCCCTATACTGGCGCCCTGGACAGTGAAAAAGAACTCTTCAACTACCGGCTGAGCAAGTGCAGAATGGTGGTGGAGTGTGCTTTTGGCCGTCTCAAGGGGAGATGGAGAAGCTTGCTGACTCGCTGTGATCTCAGCGAAACCAATATCCCCATTGTTATAGCAGCTTGCTGTGTGCTCCACAATCTCTGTGAGAGCAAGGGGGAGACCTTTATGGCGGGGTGGGAGGTTGAGGCAAATAGCCTGGCTTCTGATTACGCACAGCCAGACAGCCGGGCGATTAGAAGAGACCAGCGGGACGCGCTGTGCATCCGGGAGGCTTTGAAAGCTAGGTTCCTGAGTGAGCAGGGTAACCTGTGACTTTAAAGTTTGTGTACAGAGAAGCCGAACCTGCCCCCGTTTCTTTACCCAGTTAATGTTGACTATCCTCTCCAGTTACATACCCCCTTCACCCCCCTTCCAACACACGTTTCGAAATAAAATCAGTTCTACTTTGTTAATGAACACCGTTTTCTTTACTACTGTTTTCGCGGGAATTTTTTAAAACTGGGACGCAGATTGTGGTGCGGAGCGGGTGTAGTGTAGTGACGCAAATGAAGCTTCTAAACCCAAGGATTGACAGGCTCCGCTGTGGTGGGCTGGTTCTTTCAACGGAGCCTGTCACCCCTCCTGATCGGGACTGTGTGTATGGGGGGGGCTATGTGACTTTGTGGCAGGGGGAGGACGATTACAGATCTCCTGCTGCATGGCTCTGTGATCCTGCATAAGGACCGCCGCTTAAGATCTGTAACTGCCCTCCCCCGCCACAAAGTCACAGAGCAACCCACCCCCCACCACAGAACATGAAAACCACCTCCCAGACTGACCAGGGCAACTAGTCACTGCACTGTGTATGTGCCCTGCTGCTGTACCTGCCCCCGCCTATGTACCCTGCCAAAGGTGACTGTCCTGTCCAATTACCAACCCCCTTTCCCCGCCTCCTCCAAAAGAACATGATGGAAACAGTAGTTAACAGAAACATATTTTTTATTATCAACTACACATGGAACTGGGAGGTGAAACTTGGACGGGGGCTTGTGTCAGGCGGGAAGGAAAGAACTTGTCAAATTTTGGGGAATGAGAGCCTTCTGCTACTAGAGCTCTCTGCAGGGGTGGAGTGAGAGTTAGCACGGACTCTGCCGCCTCTCCTTCTTTGCACTTTGGGTGAGGTGGGTATGGGACTTGGTGGCGGGGAAGGGCGGTTAGAGATAGACTGCAGCGGGGCTCTGTCCTCCTGCCTCCATTCCTGCAGAACATCCACAAGGCGCCGGAGCGTGTCCGTTTGCTCCCTCAGTAGTCCAAGCAGCGTTTGAGTCGCCTGCTGGTCTTCCTGCTGCCACCTCTCCTCCTGATCCATGTTTGCTTGGTGCATTTGGGACAAGTTCTCCCGCCACTGGGTCTGCTGTGCTGCCTGGGTTCGGGAGCAGGCCATAAGCTCCGAGAACATGTCCTCCCATGTCCTCTTCTTCCTACGCCTAATCTGCGCTAGCCTCTGGGAGTGTGATGCCAGGCTAGGTTGTGAGACAGTCGCAGATGGGGCTGTGGGAATGGGAAAAAGGGAGTGAATTCCTCAGAAAGATAAATGTAGTTGTGAACAAAGAACATAGTCTTTCTCTGTGAACAAGACCATGCACAGCACCTATCACATGCGCACTCAGCACAAGGTCGAATTCTCGGCCTTCGCATTCAGTGCCTGGGGTCTTGCACAGCACATTTGAGAAGCGGGGCAGGACAACAGAATTTCTGTTGCAGGCAGACATGGTAAGCCGTAGACTTGTGGCAGCTTAAAACTTTAATATTAGCACTGGCCTCATTTCACATTGAAAGCAATGTCAGTCCCTGCTGCCAGCAATCCGGCAAGCAGGAACTCTGCTCCTGTCCCACCCCCTCGCGGCTGTCCCCGGGAACGATCCCTGTAGGCTGCCCCTCTCCCGCCTCCATCGCGTGGCTGCAAACCAGCAGTTACAGTTCTGTAAAGGAACGGGCAAGCAGTCCCAACACTAACATTCCCCTACCTCATTCAAAGCAGGTCACCATGAGCGACATCACCCTCATGAGGATCTCTGACAGCGAGAAAGAGAGAATGCTCCGGGAAAGCCTCCAAAGACCAGGGCCGTATGCCGCCCTGCTGTGCAGAGAAATGATTCCCGAGTACTTGCTTGTCTCGTGGCGCGGCAACGTGTCGTACTACGGAGGACCCAATAAGGCCGCTCTCCCCAGGAACCTAATGCAACGGCTTTCCAATTACCTCCAGGAGAGCTTCCTCGAGATGTCACAGGAGGATTTCTGCTCTATCCCCGGACATATAGACCGCATTTTACTCTAGCTGCAGTAGCAGTGACTAAACAGTAGAGCGGCTTGGGCAGGACAATCATGCAAAACCGGACATTGCTAGATTTTTTTTCAATAGTTGCACTGCCCATGACTGAACCGTTAAGCGCCTAGGGCAAAGTAATCATGAGAAACCCATTTCACGAGGTTCTTACCCACGAAAGCTTATGCTCCCAATACTTCTGTTAGTCTCAAAGGTGCCACAGGACCCTCTGTTGCTTATTTCTAAAGCAGTTACATCATAGTTAATGTCATATGTACCAATGAAATTAATACACTTATTCCAGACTTTCACAAATTTAACTGAGAGGGGAATTGGGCTCTATATTTCTCAAGGACATATCATGATTTGAGGATGCATACCTAGAGCACAATCTCTGAATTGATTGTGAGGTCTAGTGTTCAAACAATGAGAGAAATTCCCCAGTACATTAATTGATTGTGTGATCATAAGGTTGCGCACTTGTGTAAAACAAGAATTTTTTACACCAAGCAACCAAAATCTGACAAATCCCTCTCCACCATTATCAACCATCCAAGCTGTGCCATGTCAAAGATTCTCCCCTCCCCCTTAAAATGCCTAATATGACTCCAGCTAAGCATTCAATCCTTTACCATCATGGCCACCCATCCTGACTCCTTAAGAAAAGTGGAAATTCCTTGAAGCACTGATGGTTTTCTTATACTGTGGTATGGTGTATTGCACATTTTAAGGAAATCAGTGTATTGAATATGTAAGTCACTCTCTAATTCCCCATGGGGATAACCCAAATCCCTATTTTAATTTACATTTTTATTTTACCATGTACGGTGCGGTCAGGTTATCATTTCCCAGAAGGAAGCACTGAAGAAATTAGCTAGCAGTTATGAATGTTTGAAAATCAAGTTTGTAGCATGTGCAGTTTGTTATTGGCATTCCTATCACTTGAAGTGTGGAGTTGGGGAAGAAATAGGACAAACCATGCTATTGTATTTGCAAAACCAAAATCTGGTCACAAACATTCTGCAATCCCAACAAAAAACGAAAAGCATGCTGTTTTTTCACAATCTCCAAATGATACTGTTCTGTGAGGCTCCTGCATTTTCAAATCAAGATCCTTAGCCCGTAGAAATCAATGCAGGTGCACTAAAACTTAGTCAAACACAAATCATAAGATTAGATCAAATATCAGGAGATTTAATAAAAATGATTATATTGTGTTTTTTCAGTCTGTCTTTTGATTGGTGAACTCCTCCTGCCCATCTCCAGTGCATGTGTGTGTGTGTGTGTGTGTGTGTGTGTGTTTGTGCACGCACGTATGTGTAAGACAGTTTGTTTGCCACTCTTCCAAATTTATTGGGTAAGGTAATTTTAACCTTGGGTCCAGGAACTTTCACGCTCACATCTGCCCATCCTCTGCCCAGCAATTAATCTTGTTGCCTAGCCCCCACATCAGTTTCAGTCCCCCAATTCTATCAGCCTCATCCCCCTCAGTTCAGTCCCATCCCCTAGGTACAGCCTTACCAACCTTACCTCTGCACCTCCTGGGCTCTTCAACCCTCTCTCCCAGGCCTGAGAGGGGCTTCAGCAAGCCTTACTGGCTTGCGGGGGGGGGGGAGGTTACAGGGGCTCTTCACCCCCCATCCACCCTTTCCCAGGCCAGGGGCTGCAGGGGGAGGAGCAGAGATGCTGTCCTGTGCATGTTTCTCACCAGAGGGCAGTGGGAAGAGCACAGCCACCCTAAGCTGCTTTCCTGCTGCTCCCAGTTCTCCTCTGTTTACTAGGTCCCTGCCCTCTTCCCAAGAGCATCCATATTATTTTCCAGGTTCCCATGAGTTTGTTCCAACTCCCCAAGGTTCCATTCTTCTCAAGATATCCCCTACCCCATCTCACCCCCATACATAGCTCCTTCCATCACAAGGATTTCCCCTTCCCAATGTCCATCATGAACATGGACCTTCTTCTATATTTCACCCTTCTCTATTCCCTGTCTCCCAAAGCTGAACCTTGCACCAGCCTCCACAAGGATCTTTTCCCCTGTCCCCACCACAAGCTCAACCCAATAAGGTACACCTTCATCAGCATCAAGGATCAACCCTCCACAGATCTTCCTTCCCTTTCTTCTTGTCTCATCTACGATGGCTTCTTCCCTACCCCTACCTAGGTTTCAATCCCCTCCCCTTCCCCATTCCGCTTTCTAGAGGGAGAAGTTGCTGTTGGGTGCAAGGCCAGTGGTTGTAGTTCATCTCCAAGTAGGGTGACCAGGTGTCTGGTTTTTCACTGGAACACCCAGACACAAAGGCACCCTGGTGGCTCCAGTCAGCACTGCTGACCGGGCTGTTGACTGTCCAGTTGGCGGTGCCATGCAGTGGGGTTGGCAGGTTTCCAGTTAGCTTCTGCACTGCTCAGCTCCCGGGAAGCAGCCGGCAAGTCCCCCCGAGTTCCTATGTGTAGGGGAAGCCAGGGGGCTCCACATGCTGCCCCAGACACAAGTGCCACCCCTGCAGCTCACAGTAGCTTTTATATCACAGTCTTTGTGTCACTTCCTAACTAATTGAATTTTCCCTTTTAATGTTAGCAATATTACCAAGGAAATAAATTCACAAAACAAGACCAGGCATTTTAACTGCTTTTATTAGACCATACTGGTGCATTTGAAAAGAGCCTTGCAATCAAGTCAATGTCATTTCTCCCAAATCTGGGCTGGCAGTCTCCCCTTTGCTCTGTTCTCACTTAACAGGGACAGAAGCAGGGGCAACCCTTCTCTTGATGCCTCTCCTAGCATTGCTCTTCTTGGAAGGTAAAACCACAGGCTGATTTAAGTGCAGGACTCCACCCTGACAGATGGTGACACCTCCCAGCAGTTTCTTGAGCTCTGAGTCGCTGTGAAAGGCCAGCTGCAAGTGGCGTGGGGAAATCCGACGCTTCTTGCTGCGTGCAGCGACTTCCCCAGCAATATCCACAATCTCGTCAGTCACGTATTGAAGCACCGCGGCCATATATACTGGGGCTCCAGCTCCAATACGGTCTGCAAATTGTCCTTTGCGGAGCAATCTGTCTATGCAACTGACAGAGAACTGCAGCCCAGCCCGGGAAGAACGGGTGATTTTGGCCTTAGGGTCTTTTGCGGTTGAGGGCTCACCAGAGTGCTCAGACTCAGCCTCAGTCTCAGACATTTTGCAGACTTCTAGTGTTCCAGCAACACTTGGCTTGAGTTTCCTGGCTTTCTTTTGTTTTCTCTGCTTGGTTTACCTGAGTCTTTCCTCAGGAATTGGCCTGCCTAGCTTTTTTCTTGACTTGCTTGGCTTCAGTGGATGTTCCCTTGCTTGGCTCCACTTGCCTGTGTCTTTCTTTGCTTGGCTTGCCTGACTCTCTTTCCTTCTGTTCCTGGCTCTGTTCACTTGCTTTTCTCGCTCTTATTTTGCCTTCTTTGATTTCTTCCTGGTCTGGCCTGATTATGACTGGCCTGACAAAGTGTGGCTTGGCTAAGCCACCTCTTGAAATCACCACAGTAGTATGCTGACCCTGTCTGAGCCTGCAGCCTTTTATAACCTCAGTGCAGACAGAGGAAACATCCTTTCTGATTGGTTGTCTGAGAACCAATGGGCAGCTACTTCATTTGTTACCCAAGCCAGAGGGGATATGTCATCCTTTTATGACATCATTCCCATTCATTCACCGTTTGTGTTGGATTTTTAGTCAGTGATATCTGCTATTAGCAAAACTCATCCTGTAACGGCATGAAATAGGCTTTGGTTCCATTTTGAAAATAGGATGCCTTAAATTAGGCACCTAAATAACTTATAAGTGGCCTGATTTGAAGAGGAGCCGAGCACCCACAGCTTCTGTTGATTTCACTAGAAGTTTTGAGTGTTCAGCACCTATGGAAATCAGGTCACTTTTAGTTAGTTGCTTAAAAGTGGGTTTAGGGGCTGAAATTCAGGCATCCTAAAGTTTGAAAATATTGGCCAGTTTCTCTGGAGCCCTTAACTTGGTGATGCTTCCCGTCTCTTAGAGAACCCTCATGGCACCCAAGCCCATGGTAAGGGTTCTTCGCCATTCCAGAAACCCAAGTGTTCACCATTTGTCACTCTCAGGTTTGATTAGCCGCTTCTCTTGTTCGAGAGCTATTTTCTGAGACCGGTTTAAAAACAGCATCTGGAGAGAACCCCTCACATCAGGCCAAATCCATTGTGTGATGTTGTACTCTATATGATTTTATGACAATATGCTAATGAGTTAAATATAATGTAACTGGAATATGCTTCATGCAAAAGGTCTCTTGTAAGGTATCATTACAAAGCTAATAATCTACTGAGTGTGGTCCTCCTATTTGTATAAATGTACCACTCATGTATCTGAAACTAGAAATATGAAATATAACTCTGAGGGCCTATTGTAATTGTGCAAAGTGTGGGCCATTCATGGTGGTTTGGAATCTTGATGACTCCCATTAACCAGGACAATCGTCTGCAGATGGCTCTCTATGACTTGTAAGTCTCCCTGTATACCTGTGAGCTGGCAAGTGGGTAATGTTTTCCCTTTAAAAAGGTGATCAAAGTTTATGTGAGCCCCTCCAGGTATTTAATAATTTCAGAAAGCCTGATTCTAGTATCACTTATACTGTATAAATCTGATATTACTCTAAACGAGTCAATGGTTTTATAATGGGGTAAGTAAAAATAACAAAACAAAACAAAACGAACAAAACAAAAAGAAAAACCAGGCTCAGAGGCTTTATCCTTCATGTGTAATGGATTACATTTTTCTGTCATGAGTTTGTTCTTTTTTCTGTTTTCACAAAACATGCAATACACATCAACTTCACTATGGGAAACATGTTCCTAATCTTCAATCTATTGGGGAAATGCCTGAAAAAAACACAGAAATCACCTCCCAGAATCTACACGATTTAGACATTTATGCTCCAATACGTCTGTTGGTCTATAAGGTACCACAGGACTCTTTGTCACTTTTTACAGATCCAGACTAACTCGCCTACCCCTCTGATACTTGACACCATTTAGTCAATTTCTGATGTCAATTTCTTAATGAAATGATTGAGTTCTATCTTTCTAGGCTTTTATACCATATTATCAATGCAGCTACCTGACCAACTGAATGATCCCTTAAAATTGTAGGATAGTAAAAGAGGAAATTAATTCACAAAAGAAGACCAGGCATTTTAACTGCTTTTATTAGACCATACTGATGCATTTGAAAAGAGCCTTGCAATCAAGTCAATGTCATTTCTCCCACATCTGGGGTGGCAGTCTCCCCTTTGCTCTGTTCTCACTTAACAGGGACAGAAGCAGGGGCAACCCTTCTCTTGATGGCTCTCCTGCCATTCCTCTTCTGGGAGTAACTGATTTGGTCCATTGCCTATTGACAGATTTTAACTTTCCTTGTCAAATTAATTCTTTTTAATTTTGTAAAAATACGCTACCAAATAACCTTCTTTATTTTGTTTTCTGTAATTCTCTCAAATTATTTTTGCTAATAAAACTTGTACATTTACAATCCTCCTCCAGTTCTGTACTTTACCTAAGGAGCAGACGCACCAGAACACTGAGAAAATTGGCATAGGTAACTGGTTAATTAAAACTACTTAATTAATGTGTTTTTATACCTTTATTGTCTTCTCTGATTTGACACCTGAAAGATCTTCTAAAGATAGATTTTGGAGGTAGAGACACAATACTGGTAATAAGAGAAAAGTCTCTGGTTTTGCCACAAAAAAACTGTGAAAGAAATTAGCTCTGAGAAAATAGTTAGCACGGACACTGACATATTCACAGACCATAAATTATAATGAAAGATCTGGGAAATGCTGCCCAGAATCTAGAATCTGAAACTAATTGAAATGTCAGAATCCCCAGAGGCTGAGTGTGATGGTAGCTGCCACCCACCCTGAGAGCTGGGCCTTCCTGATGTCGATTATTTGCATATGGCTTGTAGTACCTTTTCACATCTTGGAGGTGGTCCTTAAGCTCCTCCTGGATATGGTGAATTTGTTGGATACAGACAGCAACTGCTGGGTTTGGGGAGGCTGCCGTCAAGGACAAGTGGAAGTTAGGGTGGAACCCGTAATTTGCTAAAAACGGATTCTCCCCAAGTAGGCATATTCAGCTTGATGTATGAGAACTCAGCATAAGGAAGGAGGCAGAACCAGTTTTCTTGATGGTAGTTAACAAAACATTTTAGGTGTTGCTGTAATACTTGATTCACCGTCTCTGTCTGCCCATTTGTTTGGGGAGGGTGTGACATTACGTCCCATATTCTTCATAGAAATATGCTTATGATATGAATATGGCATAACTAAGATGTATTTTATGCAAGGTGGGTCATATGAAAGATTATGATTTACTGAATATGATTATCCTATTTGTATACATGTATCCTTTCTGAGTGGTAACCATGTTAGTCTATATTAGCAAAAACAACGACTAGTCCTTGTGGCACCCTAGAGACTAAAAAAATTATTTGGGCATAAGCTTTCATGGGCTAGAACCCCCTTCATTAGATGCATGGAGTGGAAAATACTGGATCAGGTATAAATATATGAAAAGATGGCAGTTGCCTTACCAAGTGTGAGGTCAGTCTAATGAGACAATTCAATTAACAGTAGGATACCAAGGAAGGAAAAATAACTTTTGAAGTGGTAATGAGAGTGGCCCATTTCAAACAGTTGACAAAAAGATGTAAGTAACAGTAGCGGTAAATTTGTATGGGGGAAATTAGGTTTAGGTTTTGTAATGATCCAACCACTCACAGGCTTTATTCAGGCCTAATGTGATGGTGACCAGTTTGCAAATTAATTCAAGTTTTGCAGTTTAACATTGGAGTCTGTTTTTGAAGTTTTCTTGTAGACTAATTGCCACTTTTAGGTCTGTTATTGGGTGACCACGGAGACTGAAGTAGGGGTGGGGACAAAACAGGGAAACAAAGGATTCCCACCATACGTAAAACCTATTTAAGGCTGGGGAGTGAGTTAATCAAGGTTGCCGGTTCTTCACAGATTCCCCACCCAGGATGACTGCTGGAAACACCTAAGACTGATCTGGGGAAGAAGGACAGGGACCCAGGCTGAGAAAGAGGTCTGGCCTGTGAAGAGAAATACCTGGAACTTTAAACTGCAAGTAAAAGCAGTTTGTCTTCAAGAAACTCTGCAACCTGCCTAAAACAACATTTAGGGTGAGAATTTACTATTTGTCACCAGTTTCTTTAGTGCATTAAGCTCAGTTTGCGTGTTTGTTTATTTTGCTCAGTAATCTGCTTTGATCTGTTTGCTAGCCCTTATAATCACTTAAAATCTGCCTTTGTAGTAATAAACTTGTTTTTGTTTTCTATAAACCAGTTTGTGCAATTCATACGGGGCGGGGGGGGGGGGGGGGGGAGGGGAGGGAAGCTGTGTATATCTGCCTCCATATTGAGGGAGGGGGCAATTTGCATGAGTTTACACTGTATACATTTCTCTATAGTGCAAGATAATATAATTTGGGTTTACACTTCAGAGGGTGTGTGCACTTGAGTGCTGAGCAATCCCCGTGCTGAGTCTTCCCACACAGCACTGATCTCAATGTCTCTGTGACTGTTTGCAGCTGGTTGTGGCCCTACCTATGTGTGTGGTAGAGGAGGTTTGAGGGCTGGGCACAGCAGGACAGGGTGATGGAGCCCAGGCTGGTGGAACGGATGGGCTCAGTGGGACCCCAGTACATCAGGTGGCATCCCGGACGGGGGGTGCAACCCATCACAGAGTATACACGGAGGAACTGAAAGCATGAACATCCACTAGCCAGCACACTTCATGACCAAAGTTTGAGACAAGCTCTGGGCCTCGGTCCAATGTGATACAGCCAGGAAGTTCCTCAATATGGATCACATAAACCACTAGGAGTCGAGCTGTTTCAGCAGAGGGCAGGCTGTTACAGGGGATGAAGTAGACCAAGTGACCAAAATGACGCACAATAATCAAGACAACAGTGTGCTTATCAGAGTCAGGGAGTTCCACTATGAAAGTCCAAGCTTACGATGGCTCAGGGTCTAGGTGGAGTCTCCAGGGGCACTAAAGGGCTTAGTACAGGTCACCTTGGTGTGCACACACAGGTCATAAGAGTCAATGCAGTCCTGGACTTCAGCTTACAAATTGGGCCACCAGAAGAAATGGGAAACTGTGCAGAAAGTCTTAAGGCAGCCAAAGTGGCCTGCCAATGACATGTCAGAGCAGAGATGGAGCACTTCTAGCCAGGGGCCTCCCACTGGAACAAATATGCACCCATCCATGTATGTGATCCCATCCTGCATGGAACATTGCATTTTGGTTCTCATTTGTGCAGGCTGTTCTGTTACCTCCAGTGATAGTGGATCTCCCCGCGAAGCAGATCGGATTAGATCAAGCAAGTCTTGACATATTGTGGCACTAAGGAAGTTGTGAGGTTTTAGGAGACAAGATACTTCTTGGTTAGAGTATTCACCTCTGGTAGTATTTCCCCTTTCAGGTTAAGGCGTTGGCTTTCCCATTCCTGGTTCCCAGGCGATAGGTGATGATGAAATCAAACCAAGAGAAGAATATTTAGTGACACAAGTATTCAATGTTTTTAAATAATGTATTTAGTGTATTTTTAAATTATTACAAATTAATTTTTGAACGTATTTCATTGGTTATTTTTTAGTTACACAAATATTCAAGGTTTTTATGGTCAGAAAAGATGTGCACTGGGCATTGGGCTCCTTCAAGTTAATTTTGCCACTCTTCGAAGGCCAATTTAATTGTGAGTAGTACATTATATAAGATATCATAATTCTATTCAGCTGGGATGAGTTTTCAGGAGTAGTGGGCAAACGGGTGCAATGCTTGGTATGTACCATGCCTCTGGGACACTATGGCCCCAATGGCTATATTAGAGGACTCTGCTTCTAATACGAATGCCTGGGCCAGGTCCAGGAATGCTAGAATGGGAGCGGTGGTGAAAGCAGCCCTGAACTATTCAAATTTAACTGCCTTGAGAAGGAGGTTTGTCTTGGGGGTTATTTTCCCTGAGAAGCCTGGAATGAACCATTTGTGAAAATAGAGAAAGCCCAGGAAGCACTGTAACACCCGGTGGGATCTGGGCATGGCCTCTACCTTCTGGGAGTCCATCTTGATGCCTTCTCAGAGGAAAGATAGAACCCAAGAATTCTGTGGAGGATTGGTCAAAGGTACATTGTTCTAATTTCACGAACAGGCCATGCTTCTGTAATCTTTCCAGGATGGAACGAACGTGGTAACAATGCTGATCAGGATCATCTGAAAATACAAGGATGTCATTTTAATAGATGCCTACCTACTGGCCCAAGATGTCTCTAAATAGGTTGTTCATGAAGTATTGTAAGGTCGCGGGAGTGCTGGTCAACCCAAATGGCATTACTAAATATTCAAGTGTCCATAACGGGATCTAAAGGCAGTCTTTCATTCGTCTCCCGCCCTGATGCAAACTAGTTTATATGTGCCGCAGAAGTCCAGTTTTGTGAAAATTCTCGCACACTTGATACAATCTACACACTGCACACTCCGAAATTAAGGGCAGGGAATACAAGTTTCAGACTGTCACCTGGTTTAGGATCCGATAGTCTATGCAAAAATGTAACTTTGTCCTTTTTCTTAACACAAAGTACTAGCGCCCCTTCTGAGGAGGTAGAGCACCAGATGAAGCCCTTGGCAAGGTTTTCCTGGATGTACACATGAAATGCTTCCAATTCTGACTAGGATATCACATAGATCTGTTAATAAGGCACATTTGCCCCAGGACGCTGGTCTATGAGGCAGTCATAGTCCCAGTGCAGAGGTAGCATGTCTGCATTCTTCTTTTCAAAAAATGTCTGCATAATCCCAATATTTTTCAGGGATATGGGGACTGAGGCTTGGAAGTGACCACTTCAGGCTAGCCACCACAAACTGGAGTTCCTCCATAGGCGCTTCCAAATGGCTGCAGGAGCCCGGGACCAGAAAGTTGGGTTTAGGTGGATGCAGGCAGATCCTTGGCAGTATTCAGAGAGGAAGCTGATCCTCTTTTCACACCAGGAGATGCAAAGCTTATGCTGCTTCAATGGGGTGATGCCGTGTATTAGGGGGAAGTTTGGAAAATGGATCACATTGAACTGTAGCACTTCCCAATGGCCCTGAATTACAATCTCTAGCAGTACTGTTTCTGTATCATTAGCCCTGAAGACAGGAGGGGCCCATCTATTGTTTCTATGAGAAATGATGAAGGCTTTAAACAGAGGGGGATTTGTAGTGTTTGATCAGCTGTAGCATCTGTGAAGTTATCAGTAGCCTCAGAATTGATCAGAGTCCACTTGGAGGTAATCGGCTTGATCCCATCCGTGGCATGTAACTATTCATACTTGGAAGTGGGGGGAGGACCCCACCCGCTCCCTGTCCTCTGACTTCTCCAACCCCTATGCACACCCCCACCCCTTGACAGCTGCCCCGGGACTCCCACGCCTATCCAACTGCCCCCTGCTCCCTGTCCCCTGACTGCCCCCAGGATCCCCTTCCCCTTCCCCAACCCCCCTGTTTCCCACCCCCTTACCATGCTGCTCAGAGCAGCAGGAGCTCATGCAGGAGCTCACAGCCCCCCCCACCCGTGCTGCCTGACAGGATCAGTGGGCCAGAGCGCTGGTGATGTGGTGTGTTGAGGCTGCATGGGAGGGGAGACAGTGGGGGAGGGACCGCGGGCTAGCCTCCCAGGCCACTAGCTCAGGGGCTGGGCAGGACGGTCCCACGGGCCGGATGTGGCCACAGTTTGTCCACCTCTGATCTAGCCTGACCAATCTAAGGCAGGCCACAGGACTCCCCTGAATAAATTCCTGTTAGAGTGGAGCCTAACTTTAACAAAAACATCCAATCTTCATTTTAAAATTGTTAACAAAGGAGAATTAACCACAACCCTCGGTAGGTCATACCAATAGTTAATTATCCTCACTATTAAAAAAATAGTGCCTTATTTCTAGCCTGAATTTACTAACCTTCAATTTCTAGCCATTGGATC
The DNA here is from genome assembly GCF_011386835.1 of Chrysemys picta bellii. Lineage (NCBI taxonomy): Eukaryota > Metazoa > Chordata > Testudines > Emydidae > Chrysemys > Chrysemys picta. The sequence goes on from NW_027052708.1 coordinate 4,210,414, forward strand.
CTGTTATACCTTTGTCTGCAAATTTAAGAGCCCCTTGCCAAAGTTTTATTCTTCATGTAGGTTCTTGTAGACTGTGATCCAGTCACCCTCTAACATTCTCTTTGATAATCCTTCTTAAATATTGGGCACCAGAACTAGACACAATTTCTCAGGCAGTGGTAGAACAAGTGCCTACTACAGAAGTAATATAACTCTGCTTCTACTCAATATTCCCCTATTTATACATCCAAGGATTGCATTAATTCTTTTGGTCACAGCATCACACTGGGAGATCATGTTCCGCTGATTATCCACCATAAGCCCCAAGTCTTTCTCAGGGTCACTGCTTCCTAGGATAAAGTTCCCCCATCCTATATGCAGGGTCTACGTTCTTTGTTCCTAGATGTATAACTTCACATTTGGCCACATTAAAACACATATTATTTGCTTATGTCCATCTTACTAAGTGATCCAGATCATTCTGTATCAGAGACCTGTCCTACTCACCCAGTCTGTTGTCATCTGCTAACTTTATCAGTGATGACTTTATGTTTTCTTCCAGGTCAGTGATAAAAAAGGTTAAATAACATAAGGTCAAGAACTGATCCCTGTGGGGCCCCACTAGAAACACACCCACTCAATGATAAATCCCTGTTTACAGTTACATTTTGAGACGTGTGTTGACCTGTAACCCTAACCTGATCTGACTCTGCAAGATTAGATTAGATATCACGTATGAAGGCATATTAAAAGGCTTGAAGATAGTAAAATAGAAGCTTTTGGAGCTGTAATGCAAGAGATGTAAGTAGGTTTACATAAGAATCTGTGTAACAACTAAGGTGGGCTTAACAATAAGCTGAGGCCTGGTGGGCCTGTTAGTAGTTATGATAGCCTATGTAGGAAAGGCGTTAGTATGACTGCTTAACCTAATATTATAGGATTTAACAATAGTTTGCAATATGTATCTTGGGATACACAAAGACACCACAGAAATTGGAAATAATGGATTTCTAGGGGCTTTGTGGGGATTTGGAGAAACCACATTTGTGTATTGAAACCATTGGAAAAAGAATGACACAAAAAGAGCTAATGCTAGTACGCGGAACCTAAATTATAGGCCCTTCAATGACAAATATGGGCAGCCGGCTGAGACCTAAATCAAAAATGGTCCCAGATGTGTGGGGGACATAAGGAAAGGGGTATAGAAGATGTTTGCAGATAAAGATATTACCTCACCTGCCTCATCCCTTTTATAAACAGATGGTCAGACCAACGCCTAGCTGAGACATCAGGATGGGGGAAACCAGATCATCACTCCCCATTTCTGGTGCTCTCCACATACTGTTCTCTTCATCTCTAACAGTTGCTATAAGATTGCAAATATGTGAGACTTGGCGATGTTTTGTTTTATATATATATATAGAGAGAGAGAGAGAGAGAGAGAGAGAGAGAGAGAACCGCTAGTCTAAAATAGGTCTAATGCTTAGACCTAGGTATCAGTGATTGCAGCTCTGCACCATGTAACAAGACTCCTAATGGAATCAAAATTAGCTCTATTATTACACAGTGGAGAGAAGCAGGGTCAAGGTAGCACTTGGGGGCCCATACTGCCAGGTACATATACCTGTCCTCAGCCTTTCTCAGTTCACTAGCCTTTGGAACCCATGTCCCTTGCCTAGCGAGTGCTACTTAATTGAGGACTCGTCCCTCTGTCATAAAATGCCAAGTACAGTTCTACTGTTCTTGATTCACATAACCAGGACAACAACACTTTATTACACCTGCCCCAATAATAAAGAGACTGGGGATTCCACAGCAGCCAAAGTGACCATTTGGGCAAGCAGCCCCATCATGCTAGGCGGGGTGGGTGTTCCCATGCAAACGAGATCAGCCTGTGATGTCCTTTTCCACAGCTCACCACCAGATGTCACGGTACAGCTCCTTCTGACTGTGCATATATATGTGTGTGTGTGTGTTCGTATAATTATGCTTATGCTTGGATTTATTTGGATTTTAAATACATTTAAACAAAGTCTTCCTGTTCCTATTTATGTGATTCATCAGTCTCACTTGATAATAATCTTAGGGAGCTCCCTGAGTAAGGAACCTGTTATTAGTGACCTGTTCAATTTGCACCCTAAACTTATCAAAGACTACACCTGTCAGGTAGCCATTTTTTAATCCATAATCAAGTTGAACGTTATTTATCACAACATTTGTAATCTCACCAAAAAGGGACATCAGATTAATTTGACAGGATCCATTTTCCATAAACCCATGTTGTTTGGCATTAATTAAATTATACTCATTTAATTCTCTATTAATTGAGTCCCATATCAGAAGTTCTATTATTTTGCCTGGAACCAATGTCAGTCTCACAGATCTATAATTACCTTCAGGGGTTCTCAAACTGGGGAGGGCGTGACCCCTCAAGAGATCGCGAGGTTATTACATGGAAGGTTGCAAGCTGTTAGCCTTCACCCTCAAACCCCACTTCACCTCCAACATTTATAATAGTGTTGAATATAAAAAAAAATGTGTTTTTAATTGGTAAGGGTGATCACACTCAGAGACATGATGTGTGAAAGGGATCACCAATAGAAAAGTTTGAGAACCACTGACCTAATTCATGCTCTTTACCCTTTTTTAAATATTGGCACAACATTACCTTTCTTCTAGTCTTTTTGGAGTTCCAAGAGTTATTGAAAACCAATATTAATGATTCAAGGAGCTTCCCGGCCACTTCTTTTAAAACTTTTGGTTGCAAGTTATCCAGACCTGATGATTTTAACATGTCTAAAAGTAGCTGCTGTTTAACGTTCTTCTGGGTTTCTGCTTCATCATCATCCTCAGGGCCGGCTCCAGGGTTTTTGCCGCCTCAAGTGGCAGGAAAAAAAAAGAAGCCGCGATTGCGATCAGCGGCAATTCGGCGGTAGCTCCGCCGCACTGCTTTCTTCTTCGGCGGCAGGTCCTTCCCTCCGAGAGGGACTGAGGGACCCGCCGCTGAATTGCTGCTGAAGAGCCCAACATGCCGCCCCTTCCTCTTGCCCACCTCAAGCACCTGCTTGCTGAGCTGGTGCCTAGAGCCGGCCCTGATCATCCTTATCCTCATGTGATACAACTACATCATCTGACAGCACTAATGGGCATGGTGTGTGCAGGACATCCTGCTACTGCAAGAGAGGGTCATGGCCTACTCAGGAAGCCCTAAGCTCTGCCTCTACCACTAAGAATCATGGTCTAGGCAGGAAACCCCAAGGCAGGAGTGAAAGTAACGTTAAGCACTTACCGGTACGGGGGCCCGGAGCCGGGGTCTCAGAAAGGGCGGGGCCTTGCACAGAAGGGGTTGGGTTGGGGGTCAGCCTCTCCCAGCCAGCCCATCCATGCTTCCAGGCCTGCACCACTCAGGGCTCCGGTGATGTTTTAAATTTTAAATCACCGGCCCTGGGACAGCTGCGCCTTTTGCGCCCCCAGTGTTGGTGGCCTCGGGGTGTGGGGGGAAAGGGGCAATGATGTTAAAGCACTGCTGCATACGAGCTGGTACCAGCAGCCACTTTTTACCAGTACGTCGTACCGGCCCCCTTTCACCCTTGCCTCAAGGTCTACTAGTAAAAGAACTGTCAATATTTCAGATGTTGCTGAGTAATTCTACCCTTAAGCTGATTTGAGTGACACAACCTGGTTCTAGTGACTTCTCCTTGTCTACAATTGGACATGTCCTATATTGGGAATTGGTCTCGTAATGATCACCTTTGGCACAGGGGATTTCCTCCCTAGTTTATAAAATAACCTGCCTCTAATGTCTCCCAACTGATGTCTAATACAGTATAGAATCTATGAGGCTGAGAAACAGCATAGATATATACAGTTTGTACAGCAGTTTTTTCTTCTCGCACCAGAGATGGGGGTTACATGATGATCTGAGGCTGTGGTAAAACTGACGTCAGGAGGGGGCTCATCACTCATATATGGTGATGTTTGTTGCTTTCAAGTTTTATTGGATGTTTTAGCTGCATAAAGACACAGATAAAACCACTGATAATAACTAAAAAGGCAGATGGGTTTGCTATTGGTTCCTTTGTGCAGCTGATGCCAGCCTCTGAATCTATAAATTTCCCTTCCACTGCTTTGTTGTCACTTGTCAGACACAGAGGAGCCCTGGCAGGTGCTTAGGTGCAGCCAGTGTGGTGTGAAGAGGGGGCGGCAAGTCAGGCTGGCAATGAAGGGACATCTCTCCACTCTGGTGCTGTGGCTTCTTCTCCTCACAATTCAGGACATAGCAGGTAAGTCTCCTCTGTGTTTCACTAGGGGAGCTGGGTTAACTGGAACTAGGTTGGTAACTTTTACAGTCAGCTTTTTACCATCCATGTCTGGCTTGGAGGTTGTGACTTTTCCTTTCGGGATTGGACCTTACCACTGTTACCGAGGCTTTTGTTACCTTGAGATTGGACTATTGCAGGACCTCTGTGTGGGGCTGCACCTTAAAACCATTCAGAGAATGAAGCTGGTGCAAATGGCGGCGACTCACTGAGCAGCGCATCTCGCCGGGAGCATGTTACAGCCGTGCTGCAGGGTCTGCACTGGCTGCCCAGCTCTGGGTGGAGGTTAAGGGGTTGGTGATGATTTATAAAGTCCTAAATGACCTGGGACCAGCCTCCCTGAGGGATGACCTTTCTCCCTGTGCCGTTGGGCCACAGCTGTTGTCAGCAGGGTGCCTGAGCTGGTTCCCCCTATTATAAAGGAGAGGGGTGGCTGTCACGGTGCTCTCTGTGAGGGCTCCAGGACTTTAAACTTGCTCACCCCTTTGGGCCAAAATATCCCAAATTTGGTGACCTTTTGGGCACACTGCCAAATACACTTGTTTGAGGGGTGGGGGGTGGGAAGGACCCAGGCTGTGCGTCACATAATGAGAAATGGGTGGGAAAGAGTTTCTGTAGGTAGCTGGCTAGCTTAGTTCCTGTGGAAATGGTCACTTAATGCTGCTGGAAATTGTGTGTATTATCAATGCTGTCCGGGTGCCTAGAGCCTTGGCTGGGCATCACTTTCGTGTTCTAAATCCCAATAAATACATTGATAATTTGGGATCCCACAGAAATGTCTGTTTGGTCCACAATCCAACAGCTCCAAGGGCCAAGTCCTGGCTCTTCACTCCCCCATTCACTCACTGAAGCCAGTAGAAGTTTTGCATGTGTGAGATGAGCAGGATTTTCCCAAATAAACTCAGAGCTGATTCCTGCCACAGATGGGGAGGGGGGGTGAGGTAGGATGCAGTGTGAAATGCCCTGTGCACATAAGGGTACTGGAAACTCTGCCAGCAGGAAGATTTATCCTGCGGGAGCCCTGCCTCCCTCCCCACCCAGGGTTTCTGCTGGAGCAGAGAAGCTTTGAATCCTAGCTGGAGTGTAGAGAAGCCCGACAAGCACAAGCTGCATGGCAGAGGTGCTGTATTAGTGCCTCTCACGGCCACATTGGTTTCATTCCCTCAAGGCCGCCCCTGCCCAGTTTCAGGGATGCTCTCATTCCTCCAGCACAGAGGAGGCTGCAGGCTCTTTGCCAAGCTGGGTCCCAGCTCCAGGCACACTTAACACTAGTGGGGAAGCCTAAGCCATGTGTTACAGCAGCATGTGCTGGTGCAACACAGGGAATGAATCTGACACAAAGATTCCAAAACTGATTAAAAATGGGATTAAAATTGAATGTGGGTCCCAGATATGATTTAAATAATACAGTTATTGGAACCTTTTTGGCTGGTATTAATAGGATGAAAATGATCCAGGTGTTTGGCAGGGAAGCAAATTGGGTTCATGGGAACCTGATGTGCTGCTGCGCCAGCCTGAGAAACTGAAGTTGAAGATGATAATGAGAAATATCCATCTTAATTATTGCATTAGAGAAAAGCCTGCCCTAATGTATATTTCACAGGCAGCTCAGTAACTGTGCCGTGAGTAGGGGCCTGATACCCAGAAAATCCTGAGCAAACCAAATAATCCAGCAGGTTATGTGGAGTTTATATTTCAAATTCCCAAGAAGTTGAATAATAATGTGCTGGGGTTAGAGCCCATGACACAGCTGTGCATAACCAGAAAGCAGAGAATTCTGTGGTGACTCCTGGGCGATCAGACTGACATTGCAGGAGATGGACAATTGCTGCTGTGTGAGGAATAAATTACTGCATGATTGTAGGACAGTATCATATAGCGATGCTAAGCACATGTTCAGCTCAATGTATTTTTGTTGGATTTATGAGGAAATGTGCATCATCCCCTAGATATTTTTTATTTTCTATGGGAAATTTGAGTTTGCGTCACATGACGCAGACACAGTGATTCAGGGGAGCATACAGGATAGGGGATATCACCATGTATCTATTTTCCCTTTTCCTCAGTGCCCCAATCCCCCTGCATTAGCCCTGAACAGAAGCTCGGTCAGTCTTTGCCAGAAGATCATTGTGACACTGCACCCCATACTAGTCACAGTGATATTATTATGATACGATTATGACATAATTATGATGTATTTTATGCAAGATAAGTCATGTGAGGTGTCATTGGAAAAGTTATGATTTTCTGAATATGATTATCCTATTTGTATGCATGTATCATATTTGTATCTGAAGTTATGAATACTGACTATGTATCTGTACTTAAAATGTAGTTACACCTGGGTAAGACCCACTAGAGAAGATGCTTTCAGTCTAGATAGTGGGTGGGGAAGGGCCTATTCAGGGTAATGGGCCATTCAGAAAAACAATAGGCCTTAGGAGAAGCTTATCCCCCGAGCTGGTGAGCCTTCCTGAGAACGCTCCAGACAGCCTGTAAGTAATGGCCTCCAGACAGCCTGTAATGCTGTAATACTCCAGACAGTAATGGCTGCTATGACTCTACAAGGGCGTGTGATCAGGCCACATGATGCTGGACTCCATCTTGGGATGTCAGTATTTTCCCACAAACTGGTCTGGGAACCAAGCTTTGAAACAAAGAGTTCCCGCCAAAAGCAAAAGATATATAAGGCAGGGAGTGACATCATCTGGGGTCTTCACTCCCCACACAAGAAGACTCCTGGAAACACCTGAGGACCAAAGACTGAACTGGGGGAAGTGCTGGACCCAGGCTAAAGGGATTTATATCCTGTGTATGAAACACCTGGGGATTCCAAGCTACAAAGCAAGTGTAGCTTGCACCTTAAGAATCTACAAGTCTGCCTGTACCATCAGTTAGGGTGAGAATCTGCTATTCATATCCAACCTATCTAGTATATTAAGCTTAGGTTGCATTTTTGTTTATTTGCTAGGTAATCTGCTTTGATCTGTTTGTTATCACTTATAATCATTTAAAGTCTATCTTTTGTAGTTAGCAAACTTGTTTTTGTTTTAATCTAAACCGGTGAGCTTTGACTGGAGTGCTGGGGGAAATCTCTGCTTGCTTACCACAAGTGTTCATTGTTCTTTTCACATTGAGGGAGAGGTAGATCGGGTGTTAAACCCATATTCTGGCCAGATTTGACCAGGGCAGGATGGTTCTGCTCTGGGGTCCTAGGCTGGTAAGCTGGGGGTTACAGAGTCTGTGTGTAATTGAAGCTGGATGTGTCCCTACCTATGTGAATGCTGGTGAAAGTGCAGGGTGGAGGGCTTCACAGTTTGTCACAGCAGTATAGTGTGAGAGGGAGCCCAGGCTGGTGTGTCAGGGGACTCAGTGGTACCTCAGTTCCAGGTGGCACCCCGGGGGGAACCCATCACAATAGTGTTTCACAATTATTGACCCCTTTAAATTGTGTGGGTAAACAAAAATGTGGGCTCCAGGCAAACATAATACAATTATTTGAGCTCCAGGCAAACAAATGAGAAAATATCAGGGACAGATCAAAGCTGCAGGTTTCACTCCCAGACCTGTATCTGAACTTCCCCAATGTTCAGAGTGCTGGGTGGGGTCATTATTCCAAGTTGGCCCACAGAAGTGGTGCAAACATATGATAGGTGCAGTATGTAAATGTAATTGTTATCCTGAAAGGTGGTAATGGCTGCCATCGCAGGGTCTTGCATTGAAAGCGAATCACAGACCTCATGAAAGCCAATGTCTGGGCCAAGCAAACTCTATTAGGCTCAATAGACAGAACCCTCAAAATCCTTTACGTAGTAAAAATATCTGCAGACAGTGGGGGCTATTGCCCAAGGCACTGGCCACATGGTCAGGGCAGAGCTAGCCAGGGGGTTCCCTTGTTGCCAGTGCAGGGGCCAGGACATAGGTGTTGGACTATGTCTGTTGGAGGGAGAAGCCAGGAGAGGAGTTGTGACTGGGATCCTAGACGGGAGCAAAGAAACAAAGCCTGTTGGAGCTCACTGGAGAGGCAGGCTGGGGATTTCTGAACATTGAAACTGTCGACTGTTGTTAGGTTCAACTGTGTTCAGGGAAACAGAACTTTACGTGCACTTAGCCTTGGGTCCTACCACAAGTGAATGTCACTGAGTTAACGCGATTGAAAAAAGCCCCTTTTTTCCTAGTGCAGACCAGGCCCTAGGGGTTTCCTTTGGGATTGGACTGAACAGAGCAGCACATACTAATCTTCCCTATGGAATGCAGCAAAGTTTTATATTTGCTTGGCATTGAAGGAGCAGGATGGTCTGGCCACATACTGGTGTGAACTGTACTGTTCTCTAAGCTCCATCGAGGCTCCTTAAACATGGTGTCCCCAGCTCAGCCATCCACTGCTGCAGCCAGCCTGTTCCAGGGGTCACAGTGGAACTCTTCATGTAGCCGTAGCTCCTAGGCGTAGTAATGATGCCTTACTTGCTCCAGTCTCAGGGACAGTCCTGGGTCTTCAAATCCTGTCCTGGGGACCAGTTCTCCCAGGCAATATCCAAGACCTCTGTGGCAGGCAGTGGCCCATCCTCACAGTTCCTGTGAACTGCCTCTCTCCCAGCAGCCAGCTTTGCCTCTCCACAACCCCCAGAAATGCAAACAGCTGTAGAGACAACTGGGGGCAGGGGGTGGAACTCAGAGCTACTGGGAGAAAAGCAGCTTGCAGGGAGTGGGGGCAGAGTCTGCTCCTCATCTGGGGAAGGAGCAGCCTGTACATGCAGGGCAGAGAGGCCAGGTAGAAAGGGGAGAAGAGGAGGGGAAAGAGCCCAGGGGAGGTGGGTGGGAAGAGACCAGTGGAAGAGGGAAATGTGTGGGGAAGGTGGGGAGAGGATGTTCCGGTAGGGAGCACAAGGCTGTAATGCCAAGCACCACAGAACAAAAATTACAAGGTTATAAAAACCATCCCTTCATGTTACTCATTCTGTCTATGGACTTTTGAACTCCCCTCTGCTCCTCTGCCAGAGTTGGGGTGAGAATCGCAGGCTGAAAAGTCACCGTTTCATGCACCCAAACTGCATGACTCTCCCTGGCTGCTCAGCTGGTCACTGCGCTTCCCTCCCCTCACCCCTGAGATGGGAACTGCCGTCCATTGCCCAGCACTGCCTTCGCTCTCCCCTCCTGGTTCAGTTCCTCTGACAGACGAAGGGCTGCCTGAGAAATAGTTGACAGCCACTGAGCTAATTCATGCAGCATGGTTCCCACTCCCACACAGAACTTCTGTTACTGTTCAGAGGTGAGTTACAGATATTGGAGACCGTCACACTGACATCAACCATTCACATCAGCTATAATGTCACCGTAACAAAACGAGAATCGCTGAGCCTTTTGCAAACAGCAACACTTCCCAGGCTTCCCCCACTCCACCCGCCGCAACTTCTCTGCCTGAGACTGGGAAGCACTGCTCCCATTCTAGAGCCCCCTCCCCTCTCCTCCCCATCTCTCCTTCCCTCCTACCCTCTCCCACTCCTGACCCCATCCCCTGCCTACTCCAGACTCCATTCCCATCCCCAATACTCCCTCCTGTCCCCCTGCCCTACAACCTCTCCCCTACCTCCTGTCCACCAGCACCAGACTCCCCCACTAGATCCCAACTCCTTCATACTCCCCAATACTCCCTCATGTGCCCCTGCTCCAGGCTAACTCCCCTCCCTCCCATCCTCTGCGCCACACCCGTCCCCTCCTCACCTTCTTGCTGCCCTGCTTCAGGCCCTCTCACTTCTTCCCCCACAAGTTCACCCTTACCCACCTCTCCCTCCCCCTTCCCCCATACCCCATACTCCTTTACCCCATACCCTTGCAACCCTTTAATCTGTCTCCTGTCCCCACAGTGCCCTACTCCCCTACTCTCCCCATCCTCCTTTCACAGAGTCTCTGCTACCCATCACAGTCCCTGGACCCTGTGAAGCCCCCTCGGCCTCACAGAGACAGCCGTGTTCCCCGTGGGATTTAGTGGGAAGTGGCAGCCATCATTACTCAGGGCAGCCTCACTCCCTCCTGCCGACAGATTGTAGGGAGATGGCGGCATCTCGCTGGCTTCAGCCCCAGTGACAGTGACAGGAGATGGCACCATTTGGAATAAGGGAAACTCAGTGGGTTGGCACCTTTCATTGTGTTATCGCAGGACAGGTAAAAAAAACCCAAATCGCCAGAGTGGGGATAAAATGGTGAGAGCTGCAGCACTGACAGCCCCGAGTGTGAGGCACTGAGACAGGATCAGGTGGCGCCATGAGACAGCTCTGGACATGACCAATTCTCATGTCCCATTCCCATTATCCTAGCTCTGGACGCAGATCCCCTGCTGCCAGGCGCAGACTCTGCTGTGATAATGCTCGGGAGGGGGTTCCCTGCTCGCTCTGACCCTGCTCTGTGTCTCTCTTTGAAGGTGCCAACGAGCTAAGGCTGGCGGATGGAGGCAGCCCCTGTGCTGGGAGAGTGGAGGTTAAACACCAGGATCAGTGGGGGACAGTGTGTGATGATGGCTGGGACATGGCAGATGCTGGGGTTGTCTGTAAGCAGTTGAGATGTGGAGCTGCTGTCAGTGCCCATCGTAATGCTCATTTTGGACTGGGATCTGGAAAAATTTGGCTGGATAATATTGCCTGTCGTGGTACCGAGTCTGTTCTCTGGGATTGCGGGAACAGGGGATGGGGTGAGCATAACTGTGATCACACAGAGGATGCTGGAGTGATCTGTTCAGGTAAGAATCAGCCAGCTCTGTCCTGAAAAGCAAATCCCCTGAGACAAAAGGGCTTGAACCCAGAGGTCATCGTGTTCCTGTGACCCTAACAAGAAATGAACAAAAACCAGAACAACTCCTGTATGATTGTTATTACTGAACTGTAATTATTACTAATCCTGTTACTGGCCACTGAGGAGCCCCCTGTGTGACTGTGAAGCCTTTTCATTAACTCATTTCCAGTTGTTTCAATGCCATGTCTTTCCTTTCCCTCTAAAAATGCAGATAGGAGAGAAAATGGAAAAGGAAAATGTCACTTAGGCTCTTAAGTCACTGAGGCACTTTTGAAAATGTTACACTCCTGCCAAAATCCAGACCCAGACACCCAACCACAGAGGTACAGAGGGTGGGGCATTTATGTAGCCCCTTTGCCTCCCTCATAGGGTGACCAAGGAATGGGCAGATTCTCTCAGCTTGGCCAGAATTAGATTTAGCCGAGACCACTCCTCCATCTGCTCTGTTACTTCTCACATTTTGGACCAACCAATAATAGAAAATTTCACAATCTCTGATACCCTGTAGATTTAGCGTAGCATAGAGAGCTCAGCCAAAAATATACCTCAACCCTACACAGCACAGGAATATATTTTGGAGGCATTTGTTGTGACTTAATAGTTAACATTACAGCTACAGACCCATTATAAGTTTTATTTTAAATTTCTCTCCTCTTAACATTTAGTAAGAATAATATCTTCCTCTGAAATGGCAAAAGGCAGACAGAATATTTCCCATAGTTGCAGAAGTTTTATCAGCTCCCCTTGGCAATGGGAGCTCAGGGCAGTGTTTAATCTCAACCCTTTCCTGGATTTTGAGTGTTTCGGTGACAAACCTCAACATTCTCTTCACATGGGTAGCAGCGGGGAGGGGGAGAGGTTGTATATGTCACCTTCTGCCAGCAGCAACCAGGGCTGGGTTCATTACCTAGGGGTTCCTTTTCAACATTACAACACAGAACCAGTTTGAACACCTGCCCAGTAAACTGGGAAAATTACACACCACCCTGGGCACCTTTGAGAGGCAATACTTCCCCATTCACAAGCAGAGCCTGCATGTAGAAAAAAAAATGAATGAAAGGAGGGAAATCACCTGACATTAATTAGGGAAAATGCCACGAGCAGGATTCATAATCATAAAACTGTGAGTAGGGCACCCTTCCCCAGCATGCGTGGGGCAGTGTCTTCTGCCTCATTTTCTTGAGTTCTACAACCAAAAGTTCCTTTACTGCTGCCCCCGCTCTGCTCCCTCTCCATATCCCACTCACAGTGGTTGTTCTTGGTCAGTGAGGACCCATGGTTCAGAGGTGTATCTGTGTGAGTTCACCTCCCACCTGGGGAAGAAGGTGCCTTGCTTACTGTGCCATCTGAGCACTTGCTCTAGCTGGCTGCCTTGCCAGCCACTGTTCCTCTCTGCTGGCCACCCTGGTAGCCACTGTTCCTCACCACCTGGCCGCTCTGCCAACCAACATTCCACTCGTCGGTCACCTTCTGCCACCTGCCTCTCTGCTGTGACCTCTGCATGTCAGTCTCTTGAGAGTCCACCCAACTCTTAGTGAGGGTCAGCTCTCAGTGAAGCAGGCTGGGCAGAAATGCTGCCCCACCACAAGTGAGAGAACTCATTCAGACCCTGCTTACATCTGCAATTTCCTAGTATTTTTTTTAAAATGAAAAGATGGGTTGGGCAGGAACTTTACAAAAATGAGCTTCATTGCCAGGACTTTGAAAATCTGCAGAAAACAGATCAACCTTCACTAATGTAAATTCCCTAACCTGGTAATAACAACCGCAATGCCTTGTGCTGCACACCTAGCAAGTGCCCAGTAGGGAGTCCCTCTCCTCTGAGCTTCACCAGGAGGAGGAAGCTACACAAGAACCAAGGGGTACCAGAGCAAAAGTCCCTTCTGTGCACCTTTCTGTAAAACTGCACCTGCATCTCAGCTGGAGCTGCACGTTTGCAGTGAGAATAAAGTTCGGGTTTGTAACAGGGCGCTTGAAAGGCCAGTCTGCCTAGTGGTTGGTGCCCCTGACCTCCAGCCCCTTGTTTTGAAGGTCAATTTGCCTCAGTCTTGTAGGCAGTGGGGTAGGGAAACCCAGGTTCTCCCTGTCCACCCGGTTCCAGCTCAGGGTCCTGCATGCTTCTACCCCTGGATAGGGGAGGCCTCTGAACAGGTCTAAATCCATTGCCCTGGGCTACTTCCTACCACTGTCCCTTTTGTTTGGGGCCTGGCCCTCCTAGTCCCGGTCGCTGGGTGGCTTGCATCCCATAGTGCCCTCTTGTGTATCTTGGGTGGCACTGTGCTGCAGTCCCAGACTCCTTCAGGTGGGGCAGCAGCAAGTCTCTGGGCTTCAGGGACCCAGTTACCTCAGTTGCCAGAGGCTCCTAGGTCTCCTCCACAGTCCCCCTTGGCTGGGAAGACAGTGCTTACTCCCTGGTGGCTGCCTCGGCTGGCAGGCTAGTGACCCTTCCCCTCAGGTAGGGAGGCAGATACTCCTGCCTCTTTGCCGGTCAGCCCTCAACTGAGCCAGGCTCTCTTCTTTTCTCCCTCCAGACCTGGCATTGGCTGCAGGTATAGCGGGGTGGGGCTAGCTGGGCCAAAAGGCTCCCTTTAACCCAGAGGTGGGCAAAACTACGGCCCGCAGGCCACATCCGGCCTGCGGGATCGTCCTGCCCGGCCCCTGAACTCCTGGCCAGGGAGGCTAGCCCCCCTCCCCTCCCCTACTGTTCCCCCTTCCCCGCAGCCACGCAAGCAGCACGGCTTGTGCTCGCCCACCTCCCAATAAGCCTGTCCTGCCACCCTGAGCAGCATGGTAAGGGGACATGGGGGAGGTGTTGGATAAGGGGCAGCAGGTCCTGGGGGGCAGTCAGGGGACAGGGGGAAGTTGGATGGGGTGGAGGTTCGGGGGTGGTGATAAGGAGACAGGGATCGGGAGGGTTGGATGGAGGTGGCGTCCCGGGGCATCAGGGGGTCCTGGGAGGGGGGGAACAGGGATCGGGGGGGTTGGATAGGGGGTGGGGTCCGGGGGGGGCAGTTAGGCATGGGGTCCCGGGAGGGGGCGGTCAGGGGACAAAGAGTGGGGGGGAGGTTGGATGGGTTGGGGGTCCCGGAGGGCCTGTCAGGGGGCGGGGGTGTGGATAGGGGGCGGGGCAGTCAGGTGACAGGGAATGGAGGCGGGGTTGGATAGGGGGTGGGAACCCGGGGGGCAGTTTGGAGAGTGAGGTCCCGGGAGGGGGTGGTCAGGGGACAAGGAGCGGGGGGGTTGAATAGGGGGTGGAGTCCCGGGGGGGGGTTAGGGGTGGGGGGTCCCAGGAGGGCAGTCAGGGGACAAGGAGCAAGGGGGTTGGATGGGTCAGGGGTTCTGAGGGGGGCAGTCAGGGGGCGGGAAGTGGAAGGGGCAGATAGGGACAGGGGGCCAGGCTGTTTGCGGAGGCACAACCTTCCCTACCCGGCCCTCCATATCATTTTGCAACCATCAAGTGGCCCTTGGGCCAAAAAGTTTGCCCACCCCTGCTTTAACCCCTGCTATGCTGGCAAGGTAATTCCACATTCCTGTGCTGAAGGTTGAAGAGGAGGATGAGTCTTTCCATGACCCTTATAGTTATGTTCATTCTTGTCACTAATCCCCATCTTCCCTGGATATAGGTTCAGGGCCAGCTCATAGGGCCAAACCCAGGGTTCCTTACGCAGGCAGGCAGCTATTGACTGTAATGTGAGTTTGCTTTGTACAGACTCGGTAGAAACAGAATAGAGGACTCAGGATTGGGCCTATTCAGAATTATTCCAGAAATAACCAGTCAGCCTTCTACAAACAGCCCTATACACCTGATATCACTGAGAATAAACACATACGGGAGCAGTGAGGTATCTGCACCAAGCGATTTTTGAGATATGCTGTCCTGACAGAATAGTAGAAAACTTTCCAAAAAGTGACAGTCGTCTTCTTATATGCAGTGTTGTTGTAGCCGTGTTAGTCCCAGGATATTAGACAGACAAGGTGAGTGAGGTAATAGCTTTTATTGGACCCATTTCTGCTGGAGAGAGACAAACTTTTGATCTTACAGAGAAGAGCTGTGTGTAAGCTCAGAAGCTCGTCTCTCTCACCAACAGGAGTTGGTCCAATAAAAGA
Organism: Chrysemys picta bellii; assembly: GCF_011386835.1. NCBI lineage: Eukaryota > Metazoa > Chordata > Testudines > Emydidae > Chrysemys > Chrysemys picta. Next base: position 4,225,605 of record NW_027052708.1, read on the forward strand.
TATTACCTCACCCACCTTGTCTCTCTCAACCCCTTCTCGTCCAGATTTCAGTTTTCGTTTCTGGTTGGATTAATACCAAACTTTGCCGAAACATTCTCCTCTGCCAAGGTCCCTGCCTCAGTCAGTGCACAGGATGTACGCTGCCCAGAGAGTGAATCAGGGATGCACAGGGAAAGAGACTGTTGTCTGTAGGCCCACAGCCTCATTGGTTGCAGCATCAGCATTGTCATCATCAGCGATACCTCCGTTCGAGGATGATCTCTACCACAGATTTATGTATGGGTCCTGAGATGACTCAGGAGTCCGATCCTGGAGCCATAGATCTGCCCATAGGTACCGACATTTCCTGACGGGTCAGCTGCCTGCTGGGAGAAAGTTCTTTTTCTTTCCTTCTGTCAGGGTTCCCTCCCCACTCTGAACTCTGGGGTACAGATGTGGGGACCCGAATGAAAGACCCCCTAAGCTTATTTCTACCATCTTAGGTTAAAAACTCCCCAAGGCACAAATTCTCCCTTGTACCTTGGATTAGGTAACGCTGCCACCATCAAGTGATTAGACAAAACTCAGGGAAAGGACCACTTGGAGTTCCTACTCCCCCCTAAAATCCCCCCAAGCCCTACACCCCCTTTTCTGGGGGGCCTGAGAATAAACAAGATGAGCACAGACCAACCTTGGGTTTTTTTAGGACACTAAAAAAACCAATCAGATTCTTAAAAAAACAGAACTTTATTAGAAAGAAAAAAGATAAGAGAAGCACATCTGTAAAATGAGAATGGAAGATAATCTCACAGGGCAATCAGATTCAAAACACAGAGGATTTCCCTCTGGGCTAAACTTTAAAGTTACAAAAAGAAAACCAGGGATACACCTATGTCTCAGCACAGAGAAAATCACAAGCTAAAATAAAAGTAAGCTAACACATTGCCTTTCTAGTACTTACTAATTCTAATGGAGTTGGATTGCTTGCTTTCTTGATTTGTCTCCAGCAAGCACACAGAACAGGCAGACAAAGAACAGAAAAAACAAAGCCTCCCTCGCCTCCAACCAATTTGAAAGTATCTTGTCCCCTTATTGGTCCTTTTGGTCAGGTGCCAGCTACGTTACCTGAGCTTCTTAAGCCTTTACAGGTAATAGGATTTTGTGCCTCTGGCCAGGAGGGATTTTATAGTACTGTATAAAGGAAGGTTGTTACCCTTCCCTTTATATTTATGACACCTTCTCTCTCTTTTCAAGTTCAAGGGCAAGGCACTTCTCCTTGAAGCAGGCTACTGCCTGTTGGAGGATGTGGCATCATTGAAATCAGTTGGTTGCTTGTTCCTCCCAGCTTGTGATGTCCACATGAGTTTTCTTGAGATACACTTTCAGTGTGTTTTTGTAGGGTTTCCTCTGACTATCATGGGATCTCTGACCATGGGTGAACTGAGAGTAGTGGACTTGTTTTGGGAGGCGAGAGTCTGGCATCTGCACACAATGTCCAGACCAGCGGAGTTGGTGAGTGAGGATCATTGCTTCAGTGCTGGTGACATTGGCTTCAATGAGAATGCTGGTGTTAGTGTAGCGATCTTCCCACTTGATGCAAAGGATCTTCCAGAGGCATCATTGGTGGTACTTCTCCAGACGCTTGAGGTGCTGCTGATAGGTCACCCAGGTTTCACATCTATAAAGGAGTGTAGGAATAACAATTGCCTCATAGACCTGGATCTTGGTTTCCTGCCGTAGGTCATGGTCTGTGAAAACACTCCAGAGCAGTTTCCCAAAGGAAGCACTTGCGCAATGGATCCTATGCTGGATCTCACTGTCAGTTTTTGCATTTTGAGAAAGTTGGCTACTGAGGTAACAGAAGTCCTCAACTCTCTCCAAAGTTTGCCCCTCGATGGTGATTTGTACTGGCTCATGTGTGTGATCTTGAGTGAGAGTCATAGGTTTCGGGTAAGCTTGTGCAAAAAAATCCATTGTGCACTGAAGGTCATTCTCAGTGTGCGCGAGGATGACACAGTCATCAGCGTACTGAAGGTCAGTAATGGACGCCCTGAGGACTTTAGACTTTGAGCAGAAAAGTCGAAGATTAATAAGCCTCCCATCCATTCTATATTGAATGTCAACTCCAGTGGAGAGGCCGTCTTTAACAAGGACGAAAATGACTGCTAAATACATGGAGAACAGGGTTGCGGCAATAACACATCCTTGCTTAACCCCAGTTTTGATGACGAAAGGATCCATCTCCAGGCCATTACAGAGAACGGTGGCAGTCATCTCATCATGAAGAAGCCTTAGGCCCTTAATAAATTTTGGAGGGCAGCCAAATCTGGCCAGCACCTTCCACAGGGCTTTGTGATTGACAGAGTTGAAGGCCTTTGTCAAATCGATGAAGGCCATGTACAGGTCCTGATTTTCCTCCCGAGATTTTTCCTGGATTTGGTGGGCAACGAAGATCATGTTGGTTGTCCTGCGGGATGGTCTAAAACTGCACTGAGATTCTGGCAATATTTCCTCAGCAAGGGGAAGTTATTGGTTTAAGAGGATATGGGCCAGAATTTTACCTTGTAGGTAGCAAGGCAATGCCACGATAATTTCCACACTGCAACTTATCTCCTTTTTTAAAGATTGTAACAATGTTGGCATTTCTCAAGTCTTCCGTAACCTTCTCACTATACCAAATTTGAAGAAAAGTGAAGCTCCCAACAGCCTAGCTCTGAGGATCATTGGCGCACACGAGCTCCTTCATGACAGAAAGGTGACAGTCCCCAAAGAGGGGTTGCAGCAATGGCAAGTTGTGTAACCAATAAAATTATGCTAAAATTAAGCTCCTGGCTGCTATGGGCCAGAGTGGCACCAGGCACTAGAACTGAGATTCATAGATTCATAGATTCTAGGACTGGAAGGGACCTCGAGAGGTCATCGAGTCCAGTCCCCTGCCCGCATGGCAGGACCAAATACTGTCTAGACCATCCCTGATAGACATTTATCTAACCTACTCTTAAATATCTCCAGAGATGGAGATTCCACAACCTCCCTAGGCAATTTATTCCAGTGTTTAACCACCCTGACAGTTAGGAACTTTTTCCTAATGTCCAACCTAGACCTCCCTTGCTGCAGTTTAAACCCATTGCTTCTGGTTCTATCCTTAGAGGCTAAGGTGAACAAGTTTTCTCCCTCCTCCTTATGACACCCTTTTAGATACCTGAAAACTGCTATCATGTCCCCTCTCAGTCTTCTCTTTTCCAAACTAAACAAACCCAATTCTTTCAGCCTTCCTTCATAGGTCATGTTCTCAAGACCTTTAATCATTCTTGTTGCTCTTCTCTGGACCCTTTCCAATTTCTCCACATCTTTTTTAAAATGCGGCGCCCAGAACTGGACACAATACTCCAGCTGAGGCCTAACCAGAGCAGAGTAGAGCGGAAGAATGACTTCTCGTGTCTTGCTCACAACACACCTGTTAATACATCCCAGGATCATGTTTGCTTTTTTTGCAACAGCATCACACTGTTGACTCATATTTAGCTTGTGGTCCACTATAACCCCTAGATCCCTTTCTCCCGTACTCCTTCCTAGACAGTCTCTTCCCATTCTGTATGTGTGAAACTGATTTTTCCTTCCTAAGTGGAGCACTTTGCATTTGTCTTTGTTAAACTTCATCCTGTTTAACTCAGACCATTTCTCCAATTGTCCAGATCATTTTGAATTATGACCCTGTCCTCCAAAGCAGTTGCAATCCCTCCCAGTTTGGTATCATCCGCAAAGTTAATAAGCGTACTTTCTATGCCAATATCTAAGTCGTTGATGCAGATATTGAACCGAGCCGGTCCCAAAACAGACCCCTGCGGTACCCCACTCGTTACGCCTTTCCAGCAGGATTGGGAACCATTAATAACAACTCTCTGAGTGCGGTTATCCAGCCAGTTATGCACCCACCTTATAGTAGCCCCATCTAAATTGTATTTGCCTAGTTTATCGATAAGAATATCATGCGAGACTGTATCAAATGCCTTACTAAAGTCTAGGTATACCACATCCACAGCTTCACCCTTATCCACAAGGCTCGTTATCCTATCAAAGAAAGCTATCAGATTGGTTTGACATGATTTGTTCTTCACAAATCCATGCTGGCTGTTCCCTATCACCTTACCACCTTCCAAGTGTTTGCAGATGATTTCCTTAATTACTTGCTCCATTATCTTCCCTGGCACAGAAGTTAAACTAACTGGTCTGTAGTTTCCTGGGTTGTTTTTATTTCCCTTTTTATAGATGGGCACTATATTTGCCCTTTTCCAGTCTTCTGGAATCTCTCCCGTCTCCCATGACTTTCCAAAGATAATAGCTAGAGGCTCAGATACCTCCTTTATTAGCTCCTTGAGTATTCTAGGATGCATTTCATCAGGCCCGGGTGACTTGCAGGCATCTAACTTTTCTAAGTGATTTTTAACTTGTTCTTTTTTTATTTTATCCGCTAAACCTACCCCCTTCCCATTAGTATTCACTATGTTAGGCATTCCTTCAGACTTCTCGGTGAAGACCGAAACAAAGAAATCATTAAGCATCTCTTCCATTTCCAAGTTTCCTGTTACTGTTTCTCTCTCTTCACTAAGCAGTGGGCCTACCCTGTCTTTGGTCTTCCTCTTGCTTCTAATGTATTGATAAAAAGTCTTCTTGTTTCCCTTTATTCCTGTAGCTAGTTTGAGCTCATTTTGTGCCTTTGCCTTTTTAATCTTGCCCCTGCATTCCTGTGTTGTTTGCCTATATTCATCCTTTGTAATCTGTCCTAGTTTCCATTTTTTATATGACTCCTTTTTATTTTTTAGATCGTGCAAGATCTCGTGGTTAAGCCAAGGTGGTCTTTTGCCACATTTTCTATCTTTCCTAACCAGCGGAATAGCTTGCTTTTGGGCCCTTAATAGTGTCCCTTTGAAAAACTGCCAACTCTCCTCAGTTGTTTTTCCCCTCAGTCTTCATTACCATGGGACCTTACCTATCAGCTCTCTGAGCTTACCAAAATCTGCCTTCCTGAAATCCATTGTCTCTATTTTGCTGTTCTCCCTTCTACCCTTCCTTAGAATTGCAAACTCTATGATTTCATGATCACTTTCACCCAGGCTGCCTTCTACTTTCAAATTCTCAACGAGTTCCTCCCTATTTGTTAAAATCAAGTCTAGAACAGCTTCCCCCCTAGTAGCTTTTTCAACCTTCTGAAATAAAAAGTTGTCTCCAATGCAGTCCAAGAATTTGTTGGATAGTCTGTGCCCCGCTGTGTTATTTTCCCAACATATATCCGGATAGTTGAAGTCCCCCATCACCACCAAATCTTGGGCTTTGGATGATTTTGTTAGTTGCTTGAAAAAAGCCTCATCCACCTCTTCCCCCTGGTTAGGTGGCCTGTAGTAGACTCCTAGCATGATATCTCCCTTGTTTTTTGCCCCTTTTAGCCTAACCCAGAGACTCTCAACACTTCCGTCTCCTATGTCCATCTCTACCTCAGTCCAAGTGTGTACATTTTTAATATATAAGGCAACACCTCCTCCCTTTTTCCCCTGTCTATCCTTCCTGAGCAAGCTGTACCCATCCACACCAACATTCCAATCATGTGTATTATCCCACCAAGTTTCAGTGATGCCAACAATGTCATAGTTGTATTTATTTATTAGCACTTCCAGTTCTTCCTGCTTATTCCCCATACTTCTCGCATTTGTATATAGGCATCTAAGATACTGGTTTGATCTTTCCTCCCAGTTTTGTCCTGACCCTCCTTTCTCTCTGCCAATATAGCCCACACTCCCTCTCGTTTCCGACCCATCTCCCCGGTCTCCATGTTCCCCACTTACCTGTGGGCTTTGCTCACCTGTCCCCGTCGAACCTAGTTTAAAGCCCTCCTCACTAGGTTAGCCAGTCTGTGTCCAAATAGGGTCTTTCCTCTCCTCGAAAGGTGAACGCCATCTCTGCCTAGCAGTCCTTCCTCGAATAGCATCCCGTGGTCTAGGAAGCCAGATGAGGGAGACTGTTTCCACCTATTGGGTCCAGGCAGTGTGGGGATGAAGCCACCTTAATTGAATGCAGACCGAGGTGAGAGGGGAAAGTAGATGAGGATAAGAATGCAGGGGGAATATTCTGAGCTGGAGGCTGGTGGATGGAGAGAAACTGGGACTGGAAGTGAAAACAGGAGATGGGGACTGGCTGGGCAAGTAGACTGGGACTGGGAGGAGGGGGAAAGAGACTAGAACTGGCTAGGCAGGGAGATTAGGACAGGGTGTGGGTGGGGAGAGACTGTGACTTGCTGAGCAAGGAGAATGGGAGCTAGGGGGACTGGGACTGACTGGGTGAGGAGTCTGGGACAGGGAACCAGTGGGGAGGAACTGGTGGTGGGTGAGGAAAAACAGATCAGATCAGGAACCATGGTGTCAGGGGAGTCTACGAATAACTGAGCGATGAGACTGGAATAAGCAGCCAGGGTTGGGTGGAGGAGACTGAGAGCAGATCTATGTTCACATTTAGTGTGTGGCAAGCTGGGGTGTAAATCTACCCTGCACTGGCCTGCCATGCACCAAGTGCCCATGTGGATGGTGTGGCTGCGCACTGAGGCCTTGTCTATACTACTGCTTACGTTGATGTAAGTTACATCGCTCAGTGGTGTGAAAACACCCCTGCCCCAGATCAATGTAACTTGCTTCGACTTAAAGCAGTGTCTGCATCACACTATGTCAGCGGGCAGCATAGCTTCTGCCTCTCGGTGAGGTGGACTAATTATGTCGACAGGAGAGCACTCTCCCATCAACGTAATGCATCTTCACCAGACGCGCTAAATCGGCGCCGCTGCATCGATACAGTGGCACTGATTTAGTGTGGTAGTGAAGAGAAGCCCTAACAGTTCCCTTGTGTGCTTTGATCTACCCCATTTCCAAGCACTAGGGAAATGTTAGTGCGCAGCAGCAGGCTCCACACAGACACTCAATGTGCAGCAGGCTAGTTCAAGGTAAATTTACACCCCAGTTTGACACAAGCTAAGTGTGTGTAAAGAGAAACCCTGAGACTGGATGAGGCATCCATGGAGAGAAACTGGGGCTTGGGGCAGACAGGACAACCCAAGGCAAGGGTAAGAGTGAGAAACAGATCAGATGAGGACCCCAGAGGGGAGGGGCAGCACAGAGAACAGTGGGGAAACTGGGACTTGGCTGGGGAAGCCAGAGGTGAAGTCCAGGACTGGCTTGTCCAGGAGACTGGGACTGGGGATGAGAAGCTTGAGGAGTGGAGACTGGAACTGGTAGACAAGAAGAATGGGACTTGGACACAGACCAAGGGATGGGGAAGAGACAGGACTGGGACAGGTTGGAGGGGACGTGGTAGAAGGGGTTAGGCTTGGGGGAACAGGGGAAGAGGGGTCTGTGACCACTAGAGAACACATATCTCCAGAGCCTGGAATGGAACCCAGTATCCCTGTGTTTTGCCATTCCCCTGCTGTCAGCAAATATTTGTCAAACCCTCCAAAAAAATCTTCTGATCCCCCTCTACTGCTGGTCCACAAAGAGGATGACAACCTACTACTGCTGTCAGTTACTCTATTAGCTCAAGTGGCAGAGGTTTGTGTGGCGGATCTAAAGGTTCCAACCCTGCTGACGATCCATGTGGGTGTCAATATGATTCCGCATCTTGGAATTTCTGTTTTTTCAGTTTGCTTTTTTAAAAACCTAGGAAATTATGCACAAAATGTTTCTTTTAAGGAACATTAAGTTTGCAAAGTTGAGCTGTAAAAAATAAGGAAATGGCAGAATTAAAGTTGTCTTTGCAACTCTATTTTGGCCCACTTGTACGTATGCATTAAGATATAGCCTTTATTACATGATATCATGCTATTTTCTCCACAGAATAGACAGTGCTCTGAATCAGGGCTGTGGAGTGAAGGAGGCAGGTGTCTGTAGGTCCCCTGCCTCATTTGTTGCAGAAACTATAAAGTGTGTTGTGTGTGAGGCAGGGGATTGCAGAAAGAGAAAGGAGAGTCTCTTGTTAAGGCAGCTGAATGCTGCCCTGGGGAACTGGATTCTATCCTTGCTTCTGCCACAGAGTTCCTATGTGATACTTGGCAAGTCACTGAAACCAAATGTTTCACAGGTGGTCATTAATTGTGTGTTCCTCATTTTATGGGTGGCACCCTTGAGACTATGCACGTCTGATTTGCAGAAGTGCTGAGCACGCGCTGCTGTAAACTGAAGTCAGTGGGAGCTGTGGTGCACAAGCCTAAGTACTCTCAAAAGCCAGGATGTGGGTATCTCAAGTTGGGCACCCAAAATCAGTGGACACTTTTGATAATTTTGACCATAGTGTCTCTGGGCTTTGGTTCCCCATGTGTAAACTGGAGATAATTACACTTCCCTACCTCCCAGGCGTTGTCAGTTGTTGGCTGTGCGTGTTTTCTCTGTGTGTGTTGCACGAGCTCTGCGCAGATAGCTTAACCAGGAGGTCTCGATCAAACTGCCCAAGAAGACTACAGATGCGGTTCAGTGGTGAAGGTGCTCGTTCAGGTTTATTGCTGACAAAGCACGGTACTAGCTCCCCGGATCAATGTCTACAGTTATACTGGCACCTCTATGCCCCGTATAATGGACTCGTCTCAGTGAGTGGCGAGACTTTGCACTCCCTCCCCCCCCCGAGGTCAGAAAAAGACACCCCCTCTGTGACCTGTCTTTTATACAAACAAGTTACACATTGCCCCTCTGACGTGACTAGTTACCACTCTTTACCATGTCCATGTTGGTTTGATCAAAACATCTCTATCCATCACCCTGTCATCCTGACCTTACCTTTAGGAGGGGTCAGTGTGTCCTTATGAGGGTCATTGTTTTCCTTTCATCATCTTTGGGGAGTGTGTTTGCACCATAACCCTGTATCAGGGTGTTCTGGTATTACCCTTCTGTAATGTGTTTATGCACGTGCCAATGCCTAGCACTTCTCATGATTTTTTGTAACACCAACCATGTTTTTGCCAGGTTCATGTTCTGGACAATGAACTTGCAAGCACAGTGACAAAAGGGGCTAATTAAGGTTTCACAGACAAGTACAAGTCTGGCATTCTGAATGTTTCAGTGCTTCACTTTGCAAACTTTAACTTTCTTTTTGATTCATAGCTGTATAGATTTTAGGGCCAGAAGGGAGCTTTAGATCTAGTCTGACCTCCTGGGTAACAAAGGCTATAGAATTTAAACCAATTATTCCTGTGCTTCATATAAACTTGTGTTTGGCTAAAGCCTATCTTCCAGAAAGGCATCCAATTTTGTTCTGAACACTTCAGGAGGTGGAGAATCTTCTGCTTCCCTTGGTAGCTTGTTCCAATGTTTCATCACTATTACTGTGAAAAATGTATGCCTTATCTCTAATAGGAATTTATCTGGCTTTAACTTCCATCCATTGATTCTTGTTATGCCTTTCCTCACTAGATTAAGAAAGCCTTTAGTATGCAGTGTTTTGTCCATGCAAAGGTACTTATACACTGCAATCAAGACATGTCTAGGTCATCTTTCTGATAAACTAAACAGATTAACCTCCTTAAATCTCTCACTGCAGGGCACATTTTCAATCCCTGGAATCATTATTGTGGATCTTCTCTGCGCCCTATCCAATTTTTTAATATCCTTCTTACAATGTGGACACTAAAAGCAGATGCAGTATCTGTCTCCCCAGTGCTGTACACAGAGGAAAAATCACCTCCCTACTAGAGCTGGTTGGAAATTATCTGGCAAACCAGAGTTTCATTGGAAAATGCCAGTTTGTTGAACTCAACATTTATCATGAAAGTGAATCGGGTTCAACGAACTTTCTCGAAACCGCAAGCAGGGTCTGGTGGAAATGTCCCTGGTTCCCTGCCAGGTTCCCTGGTGGCTCCTGTTAGTCCTGCCATGCAGATTGTCTGGGGGCTGGGTACCCCAGTCTTCTAGGATCTGCAGCTCTGGGGCAGCCCCACCATACAGATTGCTCCAGAATTGGAGACCCTGGTCTTTCTAGGGTCTGTACCTCCAGGGCAGCCCTGCCAATGCTTTCAGGCTCTCTGCCATGGGATAGGAAACTGAAAGCCCTGGGAGCCCCAGCTCTAAGCAAGGCTCAGCTCCAAGGTCTGCATCAGGGATACTGGAAGTCCTGGGATGGGTTCTGCTGCCCCAGGATCTGTGGCTTTGGCAGCCCTGCCTTGCAGAATGTCCCGGACTGGCCTACTTGCCTATTTAGGCTGCCAGCTGGCCAAGGAGTCTGGAAGCTCGGGGGTCCCCAGTCCAGGGCAGACCACATGATGAGGCTGCCCCAGAGCCCCAGTAGTGGCTGTGAGAAATTGACATGCTTGTTCTGATGTTAACAGTGGTGAAACTGACAAGAATGTCAGTGTCACTCCACATCTGTTGGGGTTCCTGGGAGCAAATTTAATGTTGGATACACCATAGACTGGAGTTTCAAAAAAAAATTGTTAGCCAGATTTCCAATTCACAGGCAATTTTAAAATAGTGAAATTTCCTGTACATTGGAAATCCTGCATTTCAGCCACCTGTACTCATTGCTCCCCTGTTTATACATCCAAGGATCACCTTAGCTATTTTTGCAGCAGCATAACACTGGGAGCTCACGATAAGTTCTTTGTCCACTATAACCCTTGCATAGAACATGGGCTATATCTGTATTTCTGTGAATATTATGTGTACTTCAGCCCCTTTTACTGCTATTTTCACATTTCCTACCTGGGTTCAAAGGGCAACCCCGGTCTGACCATGTCCCAGAGCATGTCCCAGGACGGCAGACAATGGTTTCATAGAACACAGTTACTGGTACTTAACTTACAATACAGGTGTCAGGGCTTTTGATCTTTGGCATCTGGCCAAGCTGAGCACAAGCCCCCTCCCTTGGGATGGGCCCCTGAGGTGGGAAATCTTAAACAGAGAGCCTGGGAATTGTTAACAGGGGAGCCCTGATGAACAGAGGGGGTGAGGCAGGGTCTACAGGGAAGGAGACTGAAACACAATCCCCAGAAACAGGGGTTCCTGGTATAAACTGAGTCAGCCCAGGTTTTGAGGGAAATGCTGAGCTTTAGGTAAGACATAGGCCTGTTGGCCTTCAGTTGCTTTATTCTTTTTTTTCTTTATTTTTATTCTTTAGCTTCCCTTATCAGTTTTCTTCATATCATAACTTCTAATGTATATTGATTTGCTCTAATTCCCACTTTTCAATTTTTTTAAAATATATTGACTTTCTATTTCTATTGCTGCCTTCACTTTGCCACTGATGCAGAATGAGTTTTAGGCAAAGTTTTATACCAGTGGAGCACCCCAACTCCCAAAGCCCCCTTTATAATTTTCAGCCTTCACATTAAGCCCCGGATGGTTGGAGGAGACAGTGCCTGCTCAGGACGTGTGCAGATAAAATGTGGAAACACGTGGACCACAGTCTATGATGCACACTTTGATCTCAAAGTTACCATTATCTGTAATGAATTACAGTGTGGAATAGCTGTATCTATCCCAGGAGGATCTCACTTTGGAGAAGGACAAAGGTTGACCTTGGCTGAAGAATTCCAATGTGTGGGGATTGAGTCTCTCCTCTTCTCCTGTCCCAGGATATCACAAGTAAATCAGACATGCTCACACACAAATGATGTTGGTGTCATATGCTCACGTAAGAATTCAGCACAATGTCTTTAAAATCCCAATGATGTGTATTCTAGACTAGGGTGAAGCAATGTAGTGATCTCACTGTGTAGGGAGCTGGGTTTAATAGGGTTGGATCAAAACCCCAGACAAGCCAAGATAAGGAGAAAGGGATCAAATGCCCCCTGACTTTCCTTTCTTTAACTATTTGCTATAAAATAGCTCCAAGGCTCCCTCTCTAAACCCCTTCTCCCTTCTCCCCAGGGCATACCCCAGGGTTCCGGCTGGTGAACGGCAGCATAGCGTGCACAGGGAGGGTGGAGATCCAGGTTCTTGGTGCCTGGGGAACCCTCTGTGATTCACGCTGGGATTTACCGGATGCCAACGTTCTCTGTCATCAGCTCGACTGTGGGTTTGCTGTATCGGCTCCAGGAAAAGCGTATTTTGGGAAGGGAACTGGCTCTATCTGGACAGACACATTTCACTGTAAAGGAACTGAACCCCATTTGAAGTATTGCCCTGTTACCGTTCTGGGGGCCTCTCAGTGCTCACACGACAATGATGCCAGTGTGATTTGCTCAGGTAAGTGCAGGAGAGATGCTGGATTAAGGACACCTGCTCCTCAGTGTGTGACACTGACCCCAGAGCATCGCCAACCTGTGGAGTGGCCTTGGGCCTGTCATGTCACTTTTCTGTGCCTCTGTTTCCCCTCCCACCCTTAGACCACAAGGTCTTCAGGGCAGTGATAGCCTCTCACTACTTATCTGTAGAGCACTTAGCACAATGGGACCCAGATCTCAGCTGAGGCCTGTAGGTTCTACTGGACTCGAAACAGGATTGAGGAGCAGGGTTAGGACACAGGCAGTTCTCCACTTTACGACATTTGAGTTCCGATGAACGGCACTAACGACGTTTATAAATTAACATCCTGTTTCAACTTTCCGACATCGGTTTCGACTTTCTCTCACTCGATCTGACATTGGTCCTGCTTTGAGCAGGGGGTTGGACTAGATGACCTCCTGAGGTCCCTTCCAACCCTGATATTCTATGATTCTATGACACAGCAAGGGGAGGGGGAGCTAGATCCTAAACCACGTATAATAGTGGTAAATGTATTAAAGATAAAATCTAAGTAAATAATATTATCACAAAAGAATAGTTGTGACCTGGGAAGCCCTGGATTCTCCAGTAAAAACATCAGCAACTCTGTCCTTACGCAGGGCAGCGAAGCAGGGGCAGCACTTTGTCCTTCAGGTTACATAAATGTCACCAATTCATTGTCCCCAGCCTTCTCCAATAGTAAATAGAGGGGGAGCTGGTAGTGACTCCCAATATGGAGGTTGCTTCATACTTTCTATTATAAAATATTCTCAGCACCTTCTTGAGAAGCTCTCGCACCTTCCTTGATTGTTGCATCCTTTGCAATTTGGGAAGGTGTCAGTGCTGGGGCCAGAAGCTGCCTTCTCCTAGTGCAGGGAGATTCCTTCCAGGTTTGGCTAGGGTGACCAGATGTCCTGATTTTATAGAGACAGTCCCAATTTTGGGGTCTTTTTCTTATATATTACCCCCCACCCCCATCCTGATTTTTTGCACTTGCTGTCTGGTCACCCTAGATTTAGCTGAATTATAAACTGCTGAAAATCACCATTTCCCTTCTCTCACGTGAGTTCCTGAGGGTATTTTTGGTAGCACACCACAGAGAAAGTAGTGCTTTCACTCACTTAGCTTTTTTTACTTTTTTCACACCTTCCCAATTGAAAAAGACTTTTTCCCCTGGTTTCTTACTTTTTTCTAACTTTTTACGGTGGAAGAAAAGATGAAAAAATAGAAAGGGGGAGGAAGTAGCAAACCTGTAAATCCAAACACTAGAAAGGAAAATTGAATGTTTCATTTTCCAGAAGTTGAAATGATTCAACATTTTAGTTAGAGTCCAAGCAAAAATTCTCATTCTATTTCCACATGCCAGTATCTCAGATCTGTTTAAAAATTGAAATACTGCATTCAAAATACTTCACAGGAAAAATTTTGGGTTGTTGACATGCTCTAATATTTACCTTTTATTAAAAAAATTAAGCAGTATTATTTAGTTTATTTAGTCAAAGCCTTTTAAAAGCACAAGAATTAGAAAATACCATTGTTAAGGTTACCTGTGTAATGTTAATTCAGCCCCCCACCCTCCCTTGTGCATATACATTATGATACCGTCTAATTGCATGCACATGTCCTATTATTCTCACCTACCCCTAGTTCCCACCTCTTCGAGTGCACTGGGACTATGGTGCTCAGGGGATGGAGGAGCTGTTGAATATTTTTTTTATCCTCATCATTCAACATGTGATCCAGGGCCTTATTCACTCTACATACCGTACAAACACTGCACTGAATACAGAATTATTAATTTTTTCATGGGCTTTTCTAGGGTGCTCGTCACCGTAATATCAGAGTGCACCATAAACATTAACAAATTTGTCTTCATAACCCCCAGGAGATAGCAGACTCTTATGACGCCCATTTCAAAAGTGACTTAGGCACTTAGAAACCCAAGAATAACATTTTCAAAAGTGCCTAAGTGATTTAGAGATTTCAATCCCATTTTCTCCAGTAACGTAGGAGCCCAAGAACCCTGGAGACTTCACCTTCTTGTAGCCTAAGTCACTTCTGAAAATGGCCCTTAGGCTCCTACATCATTTAGGATTGGGCATCGTGATTGGGCACCAACCTGAGACCCTCAGGGCCTGACTCTTCAGAGTACTCACCATTTCTGCAGAGCTTTGCGTGTTCAAAGTATTCTCCAGACATTAATAAACCCTCACCAAACTCCAGGGAAGCAGGTGGGTAAGTATTATTAGCTCCAATTTATAAATGGTGAAACTGTGATAGAAAAGAGAAGTGACTTGCCCAAGGCCACCCAATCAGTCAGCAGCGGAGCCAGGATAAAACTCAGTGTTTTGACTTGCAGCCCTGTGCTCGTTCCCCCCACCCACACTGCCTGACTGCAGAACATCTGAGCAGTCACATCTTGTCTTGACCCTAGCGGCAGTTGTGAGTGCTCAGTGCTTCTGCTAATCAGACCCCATAAAAACTGGCTTAAGAGACCTGCTCAGCATCACCTGTGAAGTCTGCAGCAGAGGCAGGAACAGCACTGAGCTCTACTGAACGACGGTCACTGCTCTTAACAAGATCATCCTAGTTCTTCCTGCGCTCCCCTGCTCATTCTCTACAGGCCTTCCAGTTTCTACAGCGAATGAGGCAGGAGTCATACAGGCAACAGCCTGATGCTGCACAACCCAGATCTATCCATCCTGGGCACTGAAAGTGGCCAGGGCCCTGCGGGAAAAATAATTCACTAGAAAACTTAATTTTAGTGGCCAGACAATCTGGTTCCCATGTGGCTAAATGGAGCCTGTCTTCTGGGTCTATAGAGCCGCAGAGTTTTAAGACCCAAAGAAGTCATTGTGATCATCTGCTTCTCCCCTCACTAAAGGGATTCCTCCTGCTAAATGAAGTTGCAACTCCCCTCTCTGCCCCATCTTCTCTGCCCCATCTTCTATGTACAGAGTCTCCATAGGGGTACTTGACTGGCTGGAACTGGGGTCCTTACAGAAAAACCTACTACAGAAGCCCTGGATTTCAACCTTCTTCCTAATAATGTATCGTAGCTTCCAGGACTGTCTCCCACAGATAGGGTGACCAGTTGTCCCGAATTTATAGGGACAGTTCTGATTTTTGGGTCTTTTTCTTATATAGGCTCCTATTACCCCCACCCCCTGTCCTGATTTTTCACATTTGCTGTCTGATTACCCTACCCACAGAGCCCAGAGTCACTGGTGCCGTTACACACCATGAGTAAGGCTATAGGATCCTGCCCAGCTCTCTCAACAGACATCTACTCTCCTCTTTACAGCTGATACCTTTGTACCTTGGGGGCAAATCACCTCAGAGTTCTCCTGCTTCTCAGGGAGGCTGTTCCCTGCATTCCTAACTGAATTCCTTGCAGCCCTGCCCAGCTTCTCCTAACTAGCTACCCAGCCCATACCCTGGTTCTCAGAGGGAACTCCTCAGCACATGAAGATGCTGATTTCTCCCTACAGTTGCTGGAAGGAGAATCCCTTCTAAGGAAAAACACCTGGTCCCTTCCGTACGAGCTCCATCTGCCATGATCCCATCTGGCCTTCCTGAGGAGCAGTGGTACCCAGTTATAGTCTCCTCAGAAAGACCCAGATCTACTCTCTACTCTCACACTACACTAGTGGCATAGCTAGGACAGGAAATCTGGTTGGGCCCCGGCTTTCGGGGGGTGGGCAGTGATGGGAGGGGCACAGGGAGGGGTGCAGGAGGGATCCAGTGCCCTGGAGAGGGGGCAGATGGGAGGGGGGCCTTTCCTCCCTCTGCCCCTTCCAGCCGGCCTTTACTGCTCAGCAGGCACCCAAAGCTGAGGCTGCCCTGGGCACACAGGCTGTGGGACGTGCCTAGAGTAACCAGATAGCAAATGTGAAAAATTGGACAGGTGGTGGGAGGTAATAGGCTCCTATATAAGAAAAAGCGTCAAACATAAGGACTGTCCCTATAAAGTCGGGACATCTGGTCACCCTACGGTGAAGGGAGGTCCCGCTGGGGCTCGAGCTCCACCCACCCTTCCTAACCCTGGCTCAATATCCGTCAGCCCAACCGCATCCCTTTCCTGCCGGCACTGGGAGCTGCTGCCCCAGTTTCCAGCCCCAGCACTAGCCCCGCCCAGATCTGCCCCCGCAAGGCACACCCCCCGCTGGGCTAGCGCTGGGGTCAGAGACCAGCAGGAGAGAGACAGGGCCAGGCTGACGGACACTGAGCTGGGGTTGGGAGTCCCAGCCTGTGGATTTGGGGGGCTCCAGCCCTGATTGGGTGGGCCTGGATGCGAACTGGGTGGGCCACAGCCCACCCGTGGTTACACCCCTGCACTACACTAGCTGCACACAAGCATTCTCCTGGTCCAGTTTTAGGGCAAACTCCTGGCTCTGTTGAAGTCAATGGAGGTTTTAGCATTGCCTTCAGTGGGGCCAGGATTTCACTCTTAGCCTTGAAATGTTATTTGGCTACCAAGATCCTTGAGCTGTTTGGATCCAGTGCACACACACTGCACCTGTCAGGTCGCCATACTAGTACATACTGTACCTGACACAGCCAGTGGGTGTGCCCTGCACTGACTCTGCTGTTGTCTTTTAACATTGTCAGTCTCTCCTGGCTGCACCTGGGTCTGAACTCAGTGAGTAATTCCTAACTTACCACCTTGCTGTAGGACTCACTGATTCTGAGACACATGCAAAGACTGAGATTCACATCCCAAGGGAGTCACAATATTCACCAACAGAGAACATCCCCTTCCCCTGCTTAGTGTGGTGTGAATTGATCAGCTGGAATCTCACGTTGGACTCAGAGATGACACCACACTTCAGGGGACAGCTCCAGTCAGAACCACCAGTGCCTGGAACTATCTAACACTAGGAGCTCCTGCACTGGACCCAGGTGAACCAAGAAAGTTGCCACCTACTGAGCAAAGATCAGAGGGAACTAAGGGAATTTACCAACAATAACCTGTTCCTGACCACCATGAACCCAGCTCTTCCATTGGCCAAACTACCTCAAGGCAAACTTGCCTAAATCATTCATGACCCACCTGCTAAGTGCTTGTGCAGACACCATTCACTGGCTTCCAGGCATTTAAGCCTGGATAAAGGGATTACAAACCTCAGTAGCCATTCCACAAGCACACACAGAGACTATTTTCCCAATCAGTAACCTGCAGGAATTCCCTCGCTCACTCATTTACAAGGTCTGTTGGCAAGCCCCTCTGTCAAGCTCAGAGTGTTACAATCCTTATAGGATCTTCCACTTATAGATTCAAAAGAATAAGTGTCTTCTGACAGAGGTTGTTCCCTTTAACACTGTGATACACTCTGACCACTGGCTTATACCTTCTTATTGAGAAACAGTCCATAATTTCATGCACACTCTGTATTATTTTTAGTGTATAACAAGGAGCGTTATTCAGTGTGTTTCCCATCTCTCCTGAGCCCAGGTCGCTCTGAATCACTCAGACTGCTGAATGGAGAGAGCAGGTGCGATGGGAGAGTTGAGATTTCCCTCCATGGTGCATGGAGCAGAGTGCTGGATGACCAGTGGGACATGAATGATGCCAGCGTGGTGTGCAGGCAGCTCCAGTGCGGAGTCGCAGAGAAATCTTATAACCCCTCTAAGTCTGAGCGAGGAACGGGCCCTGTGGGGCTGAGAAGGGTCCAGTGTGTAGGAAATGAGACTCGTCTGACTCTCTGTGACAACTCCACGTCTGAGACAGCCCAGGCAGGAATTGCTGAGGATGTCGGTGTCATTTGTTCAGGTGATTCCTTTCCAAATCTCACAAACATTTTCTGTTCAGTGGGAAAATACATATTAACAGCTGGGATCTATCCCTGCAGGGAGCAGGCAGATCAGACTGGTGAATGGGGCAGGTCGTTGTGCCGGGAGAGTGGAGATTTATTACAATGGCAGCTGGGGGACAGTCTGTGATGATTCCTGGGATCTGTCAGACTCCAATGTCATTTGCAAACAACTGGGATGTGGACGTGCCATCAATGCAACTGTCTCTGCTCATTATGGGCAAGGATCCGGGCAGATCTGGCTGGATGATGTGAACTGCTCTGGGAACGAATCCGATCTCTGGACATGTCCTTCCAGGGGCTGGGGCCAGCACAACTGTAGACACAAAGAGGATGCAGGAGTTCTCTGTTCAGGTCTGTTCTGTGAGTGCTCTTGTGAGCCGTGTTACCAGGGGATTTAATGGAGCGGGCAGATGTTTAAGGAGATCGTTGAGAATGATACTTTCCCTGGCTGTCTCTGCCTCCCTTTCCCTTGTGTAACTACCTACCAGGGTCACCATTAGAAAGTCCTCAGCTACCACCCAGAGGTATTGGAGATATTGGAAGATTTCCCTAATGTTACAATCCTGCATCCCAGATATCAGAAGGAGACTGTATAATGGAAACCAGTGACTGAAAAGGATGTAGGGTCCTAGTGGAGAAATAACTGAACATGAGCTCCCAGTGCCGTGTGTGACAAAATGGGCTAATGCAAACCCTGGATGTATAAACAGGGGAGTAGTGATAGGAGTGGGGACTAAATTTTACTGTTGTACATGGTACTGGTGAGACAGATACTGGAATACTGTGTCCAGTTCTGATGGCCACAAAAATTGGAGAGGGAGCAGAGAAGAGCCACAAAAGTGATCTGATGAATAAAAGCCTTACGGTGAGAGATTTAAGATGCTGAATCTATTTAGCTTATCAAAATGATCAAGAGATAACTTGATTTTAGTGCATAAGTTCCTTCACAAGGAGAACATACCACTTACTAAAGGGTTCTGGGGTGGGCCTGGGGATGAGGGGCTCATGGTGCAGGAGGGGGCTCAGAGCTGGGGCAGAGAGTTGGAGTATGGAGGGGGTGAGGGCTCCAGCTGGGGGTGTGGGCTATGGGGTGGGGCTGTGGCAGAGAGAGAGGACGCCCCCCAGCCCTCTCTTGCTGCAGCAGACTGGGGTCAGGAGAGAAGCACCTCTTTCCCCGCTGCGGCAGCTCCGGGCCAGGAGAGAGGCGCCTCTCCTTGGCCGTGGCAGATCAGGGCTGCGGCCAGGGGAGAGGTGCCAGTCCCCGATCGCAGCAGCTCCGGGGCTGGGGAAGAGGCGCCTTTCCAGTCCAGGCCCCCGGGGCTGTGTTGCTATGCGACCCTTGATAGTCTGCTGCGCGGTCACATGGCCATGCAACTTAGAGGAAACTTAGTCTTGGATCACTAAATCTATCTTGCCATGGAGTCACAGACAGTCCCCTTAGACTCTACAGTCTATCTTGTCACCTAGACAAATTGGACTGGATAATTGGTCACTTAGACCAAAAATCACACCATATTTACGTTTCTTCCAGTCCCAAAAGACCAGTCACATACCCCAGATTAGTTAGTACCCTGGATCTTACAACAAAGACAATGCCTGTAGCCAATCCTGTAATAAACTATATACACGTCTATTAAATAGATAAAAGAAATAAAAGGGTTAATTACATGGTTAAAGCAAGCAATCATCTACACACAAATGAGTTACCATTTACATCCTAGGAGTGACCGAGTCGTAGCGATCTGTCAATTCCAAATGTCCTTCAGCGCTGACCCAGGGGTAACCCCTTGGGGTCTCTGGCTTCAGTTTGGTGTCTCTAGCCCTGTCACAGTTCAAACAGACAAAAAGATGAACAATTTTCATGTCTACTATTTTCATTTCCCTCTTCCAGCCTTCAAAGTGATGGGACGAGGCCTTCTGCATGTGCTGCTCCCTGGGTGCGATAAGGCCATTAACCAATCCTGTATATTGTGATGATCCTTGATGGCCCATCTGATTTTGATATTCCTTGGGGATGGAAGGGGGGATGATTCCTGTGCCCGAGTTCACAAGTTCAGAGCCAACATTTTCAAACTTATAAAGCAAAACTTACATATTTTCTTGTAGCATGGACCACAGACATTACAAGAGAGATTAATGCCTGCAGTAACTAACCATCATTTCATAGAATCTAAGCACAAAATACATTCCTACAAGATTAATACCTGTTTTGAGCAAAACTAACACACAGGTGACCTGGCCTGGTCTCCAGCTATGAGATTGTCAGTTCTCAGCTGCAGCCTGCTCAAGAGCTGGCATCTGGCCTGCCAATGTTACAATCCTCTCTGACCTTAATCTATTACAATCTGTATGTAGCTGCTGGTAAATGGTGGCTTCCAGAGATGCCCATTGTATTTCTAAGGGGCCTGTGGGATCTAAAAGAGTCTTTGATTCTTGGAGTGCTTCTGACACTTGCTCCTACAGAATGATGCCAGGATCATTAGCGATCGCTGGTATTTCACTCTTCACACCCCAGTTCATTTCAGAATCAGACGATTTAAATTCCCCTTTTGTGCATTTCCTTCTAGAGTTCACAGATCTGAGGCTGGTGAGCGACAGTGACTGTGCTGGGCGGCTGGAGATTTTCTACAATGGGACGTGGGGCAGTGTTTGCTCCAATCAGATGTCTAGAGACACCCCAGCAATTGTCTGCAAACAGTTGAACTGTGGAGACGGAGGGCAGATTGCAAGAGACTTTGAATATGGAGCAGGTTCTGGTCCCACATGGCTGGACCATATTGTATGCAGTGAGCAGCACAGCTCCCTCTGGCAGTGCCTGTCAGAGCCCTGGGATCCAAAGTCCTGTGATAACCGAGCAGAAGAGACCCATATTTCTTGCACTGGTAATTCTGAAACTACCTGCATGCAGGCATGCAGACACACAACATATATGTGATGTGTTCAATTAATTGAAGGTTTAGGATAGAACTTGTTATTGTTCACATCTCAGTGTAGGCAGATGTAAATTCTCAACACAAGATACAAACATATTTTCATGATGTTTTATAGGTATAAGCATTTGTCTGATTAACAACAAACATGGAAGTTAATCAATTAATTATAAAAGAGACCAGTGTTATACAGTGCGCTAAGGTAGTGTGAGAGTGAAGAAAAGCCTCTCCCTAGAGACCATCATTAGGCAGCTCTGTGGTTATTAATCCTTTTGGGATGAACAATCAGAGATGGGCCCAGGCTGTGCAGTTTGGGTCAGAACTGGAATCCCCCACAGGTCTGTGTGCATGTGGGCCTGTGTGTCTGAGTAACAGCTGAATAGCAAATTAATTAGGTATTAAATGACCCAGAGTTCACATCTCAGTTCATACAGTGCTGAAATTAGGGTTTTAAAATACAGATAAATTCTACTCCCACATCACACACACAACCCAGTGCATTCACACACAACCCAGTGCATTCACCTCGGCTTTTTCTCTTCATAGGGAAAAAAGCAAAACCAACTCAGACCCTGTTTGCCGAATGCCCAAACTCTCCAAGCTGCACAGGTATCTCTGCTTCTCACTGTCTCCCTCTTGGTCCCTAAGGACTTTCCCAGCTGTCCCAGTAACATGTGAGGTTTTTGCATTTCCAGACCAGGAGAAGTTACGTGTCGTGGGAGGAGAGGACGGATGCTCGGGGAGAGTGGAGGTTTGGTACCGTGGCTCCTGGGGAACAGTTTGTGATGACTCCTGGGACATGGCAGATGGTAACGTTGTGTGTAAACAGCTGGGCTGTGGATCTGCTGTATCTGCCCCGGGCGAGGCTGCGTTTGGCGAGGGGACTGGTCCCATCTTGGTGGAGACGCTGAATTGCAGAGGGACAGAGTCATCTCTCTGGGACTGTTGTTCCAAGCCCTGGGGTGAGAGTAACTGTGACCATAAGGAAGATGCTGCCGTGAATTGCTCAGGTGAGTGACAGGAGATGTTTCTGCTACATGCTGTAATTTTCAGGGAGGAGGATGGATCAACCCATCCCCATATCCCTTTGGTCACAGACCAGGCCCTCACATCTCCTGTGTGCAGGAGCATAATGGATGCTGTGGACGCAGGGGTAGCTCCAGGCAGCAACGCAGCAAGCGCATGCCTGGGGTGGCAAGCCCCGCGGGGGGCGGCCTGCCGGTTGCTGTGAGGGCGGCAGTCAGGCGGCCTTCGGCGGCATGTCTGTGGGAGGTCCCCCGGTCCCGCGGTTTTGGCGGCAATTCGGCGGTGGATACGCCGAAGCCACAGGACCGGCAGATCACCCACAGGAACGTCGCTGAATCCACGTGACCGCGGACCGCCCGCGGGCATGCTGCCAAACGCCACCTGACTGCCGTGCTTGGGGTGGCAAAAAACATAGAGCCGCCCCTGTGTGGGTGGGACCTTTGTGGGGTCAGATTGGCTCAGGCATCAGCCCACGTAACCCCTTCATCCATCACAGGCCCCAGTGTGCT
This sequence comes from Chrysemys picta bellii, assembly GCF_011386835.1. Taxonomy (NCBI): domain Eukaryota; kingdom Metazoa; phylum Chordata; order Testudines; family Emydidae; genus Chrysemys; species Chrysemys picta. The sequence goes on from NW_027052708.1 coordinate 4,248,092, forward strand.
GGTTTGTTACTAGAGTCCTCATTGCTGTACAGAGCACAAGGGACTTGGGCCCTAAATCACTAACAAACAGGCCCTGTGCTGCTGTGAGGGAGTTTGTGGAGGTGACAGCTGGAGACAACCAGGGACTCTCAGAGGTGAGGTTCCCCCTGGGAACAAACACGTCACCTTCCACTTGCTCCAGGCTCCAACTATCCTCTCTTTCCCTTTGCAGGTCTGACAGAGAGGACAGATTCTCCGAATACCCCAGGTAAAGCATCCTCCTCCTCCCATCAAGGGTTAAATTTCCCTGTGCTGGGTCACAGAGGAGGAGCTGCAAGCTGCAGCCTGCCAGAAGGAGCTCCTTTCCATGGCCTGTGACATCTGAGGATGATGACAGCTGAGGGAAGTGACAGCTGGAGGCCCCAGGGAGTCTCAGAAGGGACATTCCCCCTAGTAACGAACACCTCACCTTCCCCTCACTCCAGACTTCAACTCTCCTCCCTTTCCATTTGCAGGTCTGACAGAGAGGACAGATTCTCCGAATACCCCAGGTAAAGGATTCCCCTCCTCCCATCAAGGGTTAAATTTCCCTGTGCTGGGTCACAGAGGATGAGCTGCAAGCTGCAGCCTGAGGGAAGGATCTCCTTTCCATGGCCTGTGACATCTAGGGGCAAATGACACCGGGGTGGGAGCTGCAGGCCCTGCTGAGCAGGACAATTCCTGTCTGCTGGCTCCAGCTGACAGAGCAGGGCCCATTATTTAAACAGCAGCCTGTGAGCTGCCCCCATGGTGCACAGACTGTGTCCCAGCCGTTTACTCTGCTGTCCTGGGCTGTGCAATGAGTGACTGGGGAGCTCCCCGGGGCCCCTCTGACTCTCACAGGATAATCTTTCCCTTTTGCATGTTCATTTTCATCCAGTTCCCTCGCGCCGTCCTCCGACTGACAGTGGGAGAGTCACGGTGCCCGTGGTCGTCTGCATTATCCTGGGGGCCCTGCTCTGCCTGGTCTTAATCATCCTGGGGGCACAGGTGCGAAGTGCCAGGGCACAGCACAGAGGTGGGTGCTGATTGGTGTCACTGTGTGAAATGCCTCTGCAATAATAATAATCAGACCTCAAGTATCGGGGGTAGCCGTGTTAGTCTGTATCCACAAAAACAAGAAGGAGTCTGGTGGCACCTTAAAGACTAACAGATTTATTTGGGCATAAGCTTTCGTGGGTCAAAAACCTCACTTTTTTGACCCACGAAAGCTTATGCCCAAATAAATCTGTTAGTCTTTAAGGTGCCACCGGACTCCTTCTTGTTTTAATCAGACCTCATGGTTCAGGGCTTCAGCCAGTGGCCTGCAGGGGTCAGGAAGGAATTCTGGGAAGCCCCTATATTTGTGTTTTGGTTTTTTTTGTTTTGTTTCTTGCCCTGCTCTGAAGCATCAGACATTAGCTAGAGAGGGAGATGTGACACTGGATGAACTGGACCAGTCCTCTGACGTGGTCCAGAGAAAGCTCTTTCTAAGATATCTGGCTGGTGAGTCTTTTTCACATGCTCAAGGTCAAACCAATTGTCAGATTTGGGGTCAGGAAGGAAATTTCCCCAAGGAAAAAAAGGACCTTGGGGAATTTTACCCTCCTCCGAACCATGGATCACCTGCCAGGATTATCTAGGCATCTCTCACCTAGTCAGTTCCCTGCCAATTCCCTTGGGCATTGGTGGTACCTTAATCACTCCTGTTTTCTGCCCGTAGCACACAAGAGATTATTCTCCTGAGGACTGAAATGCTTTAGTCTAAGTGCATCTTTGGGCTCAAACCTAGGGGTATCTGGGTGAAATGCAGTGGCCCTTGTTATACAGGAGGTCAGACTAGATGTTCTAATGGTCCCTTCTGGCTTTAAACTTGATGAAAAAAAAATGTTATCATCATTTTGCAGATAAACACCAGCATGGGGGAAGAATTATTTAAGCTGCTCCAAAGGGGAATAGCCCGGAATAATGGGATGAGATGAAAAAGGAAACATTTAAGATGAATGTGAGGAAGCTTCCGCACAGCGAACTAGCTCTGGGAGCCATCATCAAAGGGCTGTTGTGGAAAGAAACCCTGTCCCCTGGCTCATTTCAATTTCAGCAGTGAGAATGTGCTGTAGGGTTCAGGCTCGCACTGGGCCCAGGGGGAGGGGCTGGATGATCCCATAGTGTTTCCCATCTCTGGTTTCAAAGACCCTGTGCAAACCCTGCCCCTTGTTTTCAGGCTCCAGGAGACCCTTGGATCCCTTGTCTGAGGCCGTGTACGAGGAGATTGATTATAACCTGAGGAGAGAGAAGCAGGAGATGTTCAGTCGCTCAGGTCTGTGTGTCTCACTCTCAACAGGGAGCAGCTATCTAATGCCATTTCCATCTGAGGCCCTGACCCAGAGTTCAATCACTGCAGCTTCAGCCCTGTGAGCTTGTCATTGGAGCTGGGCACAAGTTTTCATTACAAAACGTTTTGGTGAAAATTGCAGATTCAGAGAAACCGAAACATTTCACAAATTCCTGTCAATTTCACCCAATTGTTCCAAGTACACACAAAACAATTCATTTCAACACTTTCTAAAGAAAACATTTTGTTTTTTCAATTTGATATTACTTTTCCATTAGAAATTTCCTTTAATTTTATCTATACAAACAAACAAAAATTAACTAATATCCAAAAGAACACCAAATGGTTCCATTCAACATTAAACTTTTTTTTTACTTTTGTATTTGTCCAAAATTGCCCCCCCCCCCCCCCCAAAAAAAAAAAAAAAGGCATTTTTGGCTCAACTCAAAACAATGTTGGGTTTCTTTTTGGCTTTTTTCCCCAATGGCCAGAGAACCAAACCATCTGTTTTTTTGTTTGTTTGTTTGTTTGTTTGTTTGTTTGTTTGTTTGTTTGTTTTTTGCCAAGCTCTAGCTGTTGGAGCTGGGTCTGTGATGAGATCAGCAATTACTCATGTAGACTGAGGGAGATGAGTTTCCTTCCCACCATACACTGAGTGTCCCAAGTCTAGGGACAGTTAATGTCACTCTGCCTGTCCTGCAGCCTTGGAGTGTAAACAGTGAGGGGTCAGGAAAGCGACTGCCTGGGACCAGGCTAAACTATCATTTGAAAACTGCTCTGGAGCATTGGATGTTCTGTGCCCCCTTCCATTGCAGCCACTGGTCTGCTGGGTCGGCTCCCTCCCTGCCCCCAAAGCAGAGAGATCAGCCCAGGAGATCCTCATGACTTTGAGTCATGGCCCTTTTATCCTTTGTTCCATTTTGTCTCAATGTCTGATGGGAACATCCTGCCCAAGGGCTGTGCTGTGATCGGGCTCTGGGAACATGCTCAGGGCATCCCCCAGCACCACTGCAAAAATGGTTACAGTGAATCACAGACTCTGCTCTGCGCCTGTCTTGGCCTTATCTGGAAACACCACGGAGAGGGGGGAGGCGGGTATTTACCCTTAAGAAGGAGGAGTCCCCTCTGTGGCTGAGGAGGCCAGGACAATTGTGGAACTTCCCTGGACCAGCAGCCAGAGACGTGCCCTTCACTCACCCCAGACAATTTCAGGTCAGATTGCAGCATCCCCTCAGTCACATTTACCACAGTAACATGGAGATTTCTCTTGGAGAGTCTGTGTCAGCCTCTCACCGCTCAGAGTCACTGTGAGTCACCATCTCCTGTAGAAGAAGGAATAGACTGAGACTGGAAATCCTGTCCCTGGCCCCGGATGTGTTCCCTGTCCCACAGTTCTGCTGTTCTCACTGTGATGAATTTCTGGTTCTCGTCTCTCCAGTCTCCTATTCAGGTGACTCAGTGACGAAGCTGCCGTATTACACCGGGGACAGCGAGGGGGAAAACGATCCTGGATCAGAACAAGGTAACGGGGGAGGGGCAGACTCAGGCTGAATGACCCAAATCTGGGCAGAGAACAGAATTTCTATGACACTTGCTGCAAACACAGCTATTTTCTCACACGATTCCCGTTTTACACAGTCGGGTCTAATCCCATCGAATAAGATTTCTGTCAGAAATCTCAGGATGGGAACATGTGACCATCTCCTGAGCACACACCCCTTGGAGTGGCTCCCAGTGACTTCCCCAGGTGAGGTGCTGGAGGAAATGGAGTAGTTTCTTCGGTGGAAGGCGTCTGTGCACAGCAGACCTCATTTCTCACCTCTGAGAGAGATGAGAAGATTGTCCTGTGTTGTTAGTACAGATGGGCTCAGCCCAACTCACTGATCGGAACCCACCAGAACATTGTGGGGTGAGATTTGCAGATTCTAACCCTAGCTCCAGATCTCAGTTTTGCAGCTGACAACTGTTGCCATAAAAGCTGAATCAAAACCCTGGATCTGAACTTCCTGGCCTGGGCCCATCTCTAGTTATAAACAGGGTGGCATTTCTACCCCAGCTGCTCTCAAGAAGTTCATGATTTGGGCCCTTTGGGAGTTTAGCCTGTGGCTGGGGGAGGAGACACTGAGCAGATGAGCCAGTTCTGCTGAGAAGCTGGAGCACTGCCAAGCTGAGCCCTGGGCTGCCTGAGAGGCTAGTGGAGAGCAGGAGCTCACAAAGGATCAGGCCAGTGACCTCCCAGCGGGAGCTTTAATTCCTGCAGAGGGGAGGTTCCCCCTCCCCAGGGTAACAGGAAAATTCAAACCTGTCTGCAGAGATCAGCTGGATTCACACAGGCCGGCTCTGGCCTGGCAGCGCCCATGTTCCAACCTGTTATCTCAGCACAAGCCCAGATCCTGCTCCCACTGAAACACATACAAGAGCTGCTCTTGGATTCTGCAGGGACAGGATTGGCCCCTAGTTATTTCTGGGACTCCTGTTTCACTGTAGTTCTCTTACTTGTGCCCTTCACACCATGGGCCCCTGCGACTTCCCCTCTCATGTGCCATGATAAACAGCTCTAGTTATAAGGGCCACCTGCGCTGAAGAGACACCGCTGGTGCCATGGGCTGAGTGTGGTGTTTGCTGTTTAAGAGGGAGCTTTCCCGGGGGGGTCTCAGCTGGATTACGATAATGTGGAGGAACCTGCCTTGAGCGACGTCCCCCAGACTCCAGATGGCCGAGGTGAGCAGTGTATCCGCCTCCTGGAAGCAACGTCACCTTGATGAAAAACTAACTATTTCCCTGTAGGGACAATCATGTTTTGTTAAGAAAACCACAAAGTTCACCCACCAGTATTGTCTATTGGCATAATGCTGGGGGCGCTGACCAGGTGCATTACAAGAGCTGTGTGGAGGCCCAGGGGTAGGGAAGCGTGTGATGTCCTAGGGCATGATAAAAAGAAACAGAGGGTCCTGTGGCACCTTTAAGACTAACAGAAGTATTGGGAGCATAAGCTTTCGTGGGTAAGAACTTCACTTCTTCAGATGCAAGTAATGGAAATCTCCAGAGGCAGGTATACCTGGTATACCCTGCATCTGAAGAAGTGAGGTTCTTAGCCATGAAAGCTTATGCTCCCAATACTTCTGTTAGTCTTAAAGGTGCCACAGGACCCTCTGTTGCTTTTTACAGATTCAGACTAACACGGCTACCCCTCTGATATAGGGCATGATAGAGCCCCATTGCAGGGACTGAAGGAGCAGTTTTCTCAGGAGCTGCTCATGCTGTACTTGGCTCAGGTCACTGACCTGTGACCCTCTGTAGTGAGCCGGTGTGGCTCCCCACCGCCCCGGAGGGGGAAGAGCCCATCCGGAGGCCGGAGTGGGCGGAGCTAGGGAGCTCAGAGCGCGCCCCCCAGAGGGTCAGGTGGCGACCTGGAAGTATAAAGGCTCGCCCTCAGAGCTCAGTAAGGCCCCAGCCACCAGAAAGACCAGACGTCTCCAGCCTAACTCGTGGCTTGGAAAACTCTGCGGCCCAGGATGGCCGCCAGGAGCCGCCGGGCCTGCCCTGCGCCCGCTATCCGGAGGAGCCACCGGATTGGCCGATCAATCCCTGCCCTGACGAACCCATGGTCCTGGATCCCCCAGAGGCCGACACCAGGACCCAGGTAGGCCCCGAGGGGGAGTGTGGAAGTAGCCCGGGGGCAGCCGACCCGAGTCTGGCTGCAGCACTGCCAGAGCCGATGTCAGTGTGTTGCGGCCAGGATCTCCACTGACAGCAGCGGGTCTTCTACCGCTGCTAGGGTCCCAGGCTGGGACGCAGTGGAGTGGGAGGGCCTGCGTCCCCCCTGCCACCTAACCTGTGGGTAGCAGTCTCCCCGTCTCCCAGGCCTTTTGAGGCTTGGGGCCTACTATTGTTGCTCAGCCCTGACTGAGGGCCTGAGCTCCTGACTTAGCATTTGTTGCCCCACCCTGACCTAGCGCCTGGGCTTAAATACCTTATGCTGTTGTTGCTCAGACCTGACTGAGGGCCTGAGCTCCTGACTCAGAGTTTGTTGCCCCGTCCCGACTGTTGCCTGCCCAGAACTGGGCCTCGAGATGGCAAACAGGGGTTCGTTGCCTGGTGTGCTTGGCACCAATAAAGACACCGAGGGGAGAAAGCAAGCCAAGTTTATTTCAGAGCTCTGAAATGGCACTAGGAGACCAGCATGTCTCAAATCCAGTGCAACAAATACAAACAAATTTTATTTTTTATACTCCAAACTGTTTGCGTACATTTCTTTGTCTGGCTGTTCCTCCTTACCCCTCCCTTCCAGACAACTGTTACAATAAACTCTACATAAGCTTGTGAGAAAACTTTCCCCAGTCTTTGCGACCTTGGATTAGACGCCTGTAAACTAACTGCCCCTCCTTTCCCTCGCTCCTTATCTCTATTATTTCTGCTAGTGTGAGTGAAACTGCAGCCCTCTGCTAAAAAGCTGACATTACATTTCTGCTTCAGCCTACTTCAGAGCATGTAAGCAGTTAACACAGAAGTAGGTGAGAGTTCCCAAGATGGAGTCACTGTGGTTCAGGTAGGCCCAGAGCAGAAGAGCTTCATCGGCACTTTTGGCCTTCCACTCTCCCGAGTTACCTGGTTGCTATGCCTAGTGACACCAACAATCCCTCCTTTGAGAACACTCACCAAACCTTTGTCAGAGTTTTCTCATACTCTAAAGACAAAATGCGATTAAGCTCCATGCAATCAGGATTATCAATGAGAGGATATAAGGGAACTTCTGGGGTATTGGAGGTACAAATCTTACGTATGAGCACTTAACAGCAAATGAGCAAAAGAAAAAAGAACAAAACATATCACCACACCTGTGAGCAAGATGCGACATTAAACAAGTCAAAAAAATAACAAGACCAAATACATAGGCCAGGTCGGCCTTCTGTGAGAAAATAAAACCAATGCTCAGGGTTCTCGCGGGGAGTATGCTGTGACTGTTCAGAAAGATCACAAAGCATTCCCAGTGACCCTTACTGTCTTTGAATAACAGCTTAAGTCCCAAATCGTCGCTGGAAGCTTTCTTAGCAGGTTGGACAGTCCACTGTTTAGGAGCTGGCACTGCTTTCAGTCGAGAGTGATGAATCCAGTTCTTGTGTCCTTCGACCTTTGCCGCTGTATGGGTGACAAGCAGGACGGTGTGGGGTCCCTTCCACTTCTCTTGGAGAGGCTCGTCCTTCCAGGTTCGCACGAGAACGGAGTCACCAGGCTGCAAGGAGTGGACCGGAGTATCCAGCAGAAGAGGCTGTGAATCTTTGGTGTACCTGCGAAGAGAAGAAATAACAGCAGACAGAGAGCACATGTACTGAGACAAGAAACCACACCCCACTTCCCATTCCCCTGCCAGAACTGGGGTACCATTCATAGGCCATGCTCTTCCAAACATAATCTCGAAGGGACTAAGCCCTATCCTACCCTTAAGGAGAGCACGAATGCGAAATAACACAAGGGGCAAAGCATCAGGCCATTTAAGAGAGGCCTCCTGACAGACCTTTGAGAGGTGTCGCTTGAGTGTCTGATTTGTGCGTTCCACTACTCCACTGGCTTGTGGTCGCCAGGGTGTGTGGAGTTTCCAGGGGATTTGCAGAGCACTTGATATCTTTTGAACAATTTAAGATGTGAAGTGTGTTCCATTGTCAGATTCCATCCACTGGGGAAGGCTGAAGCGAGGAATGATTTCCTTGACAAACTTAAGAGCCACTGTTTTGGCAGTGTTGTTGCGACATGGGAAGGCTTCAGGCCATCCGCTGAATCGATCCACTAAGACGAGAAGGTATCTGAACCCTTGGGTCCTGGGAAACTCAGTAAAGTCTATTTGCCACACCAATCCTGGGCCTGGGGTAGGTTCCAGGGTGGCTGGTCGAGGGTTATTCTTTTGGCAGATTAAACATTCAGCTTGTACCTGTGATGCTAGGGGTTTAAGTCCAGAGGTTAGAAAATATTTATTCATAAGCTGGGTAAGAGCCTCTCTGCCTGCGTGGGTGGTTTGATGCAGTTACTGCAACACTGGTCGGATTAAGCCCTTGGGCAGGAGGATTTTTCCCTCTGTGGAATAAAGCCATCCCTCCTTTTCCTGGAGACCGAGACTGTCAGCCAGGTTTCTGTCCTCTTGGGAGTACTGAGGGGCTGCAAGCTCACCCACTGATGGGATAAGGGCATGCATTTGGGCATTTTCCTCTGTTGGTGATTTCAGGGTAGCAGCGCACTTGGCTTCCCTGTCTGCTCTGGCATTGCCCTTGGTTACATCTTGATCTTCCCTTTGATGGGCTTTGCAATGCACCACTGCTACTGCTGAGGGGAGTTGTACTGCTTCTAAAAGCCGGAGAATTTGAGACCCATACTTGACCAGAGAACCTTGGGCTGTCAGCATTCCCCTTTGCTTCCACAGACCAGTGTGAGCATGCAATACCCCAAAAGCATACTTTGAGTCAGTAAAGATATTAACCCGTTTGTCTTTTGCCAGCTCGAGTGCACGAGTCAGGGCCACTAGTTCAGCAAGCTGGGCAGATGTCCCAGCAGGTAAACTTTCAGCTTCCACCGTATCATGAAGGGTCACAATAGCATAACCCGCCCTCCTTTGCCCACCCACAACGGCACTACTGCCATTGGTATACCATTCCAAGTCAGCATTTGGGAGTGGCTGATCTTTTAAATCTGGGAGGCTAGAATAGTGTACATCTATGATTTCTAGACAGTCATGTTCCTGCTTTTCTGTCTCTGGTAGCAGTGTAGCTGGATAAAGGGAGGGACAGATCTGCAGGGTGACTTCAGGATTCTCTAACAGCTTTGCATGGTACCGAGCAACCCGAGCCTGTGTGAGCCAAAGACCACCCTTATTGTCCAGCAAGGCTTGAACCATGTGGGGAATATACACTTGCACAGTTCCTCCCAGTGTCAGCTTTTCAGCTTCCCCAAGCACTAGGGCAGTGGCTGCGACCGCCCTCAAACAGGCTGGCCATCCCTTTGAAACTTGATCCAGTTGCTTAGAGAAGTATGCCACGGGACGTTTCCAGGCACCTAATAGCTGAAATGCCCTGTCTGCTTCTGGGGACCAGTGAAAGGGGTCATGATCCGCTCCCTTAACACATTCATACAGAGGTTTAGCCCACAGTCCACTACCCTGTATCTTCGGAGTCCGATAAAATTCAGGAGACTCACAGTAGCTTTAAGACAAGGGATTAGACCCACAGCAGCAATTAGCAAATCATCTACATATTGCAGGAGGAGGGCTTTGTCCTTATTGTCCCACTCCTCCAAATCTCTGGCCAAAGCCTGTCCGAACAGAGTGGGGGAATTTTTAAATCCTTGAGCCAATACTGTCCAGCAAAGCTGCTTTTTTTAACCCTTCTGTTGTCCTCATTATGCCTTGCAGTATTTTGCAGCTCTCATAGTTGCTTGGGCACATTCAGGCCCCCCTTTCTCTTGGTTGTCAGCCAAGTTTTGGCTGTGAACAATGTCCTTGGATAGGGGCAGCATGACTGAGCTGCTAGCTATATTTTCCCAGTTAACTCATTCTGTTCTCTTTTTCCTTCTCTCTTTCTTGGCTTCTTCTAACTTCAAAGGAACCTTCCACTTTTCACTCATACACCTTTTCTCCAACCATTAACACATACACATTGCCATTATACACCCTTCCAGTAAAATAACTTCTGTACAGAGCTTTGAAGCAACAAACCAGGACGAGCACACTCACTTCTGAGGATTCCACTTGGTACAACCTCTGGTATCTAATAGCTTTCCTTTTTAATGATCTTAAATGCCTTCTTTGTCTTCATCCCTAGCCTTAGCTATAACCTGATTCCGCTCCACTTCAGATAACAAGGTTCTCATAAGTATATTGCAGTCATCCCAGTCAGGCTTATGGCTAGCCAGACACCCTTCAAAGATTGAAATAAACCTGCTTGGATTCGTCGAGAACTCCCCTGCCTCTGCCTTGAAAGCAGCTGGATGTACAGGGTTAAAAGGAGCATGAGAATACACTGACACAACCTGGGCTGCACGATCCTGTGTTCCTGGACGGGCTACCACATTCTCAGTAATCAACGGATACAATCCCACCGAGGGGGTACTCTCTGGAGCCTGTGGGGGTGGAGGAGCTGAAGGGGACACCGATTCTGCCATTACAACAGTGGGAGGGTTCTGGGGTTTAGCAGCCCTTACTACTAAGCCTGTCGGAGTCAAATGGCACTTATGCAAAATATCAGTCCTATTTCTTAACACCATAAACGTATACGCATAGAGATGTTCATTCCATTTACCTGTTCTCTGACAAAACAAAAGCAACTGAAGGATCGTGTTGTAGTTAAGTGATCCTTCCGGTGGCCACCTTTCTTGGCACTCCAGCTGGTACTGAGGCCAATCAACTGTACAGAACCTTTTCAATTTACTTTTAATCAACTGGTCAGATCCAAACACTTTCCAGTTCCCCAGAATGCATTCTAAGGGTGTCCACTGTACCCTGCCGGCTGTACTCTGTTCCTGCCCCATAGGGAGACTCTGGGCGTCCCCAGGTCACAACAGGCTGATACTGGGCGTCCCCAGGTCAAGACAGATAAAGTCCCCACTGGACTATTCCTACCTTATCCAAGAGTCCGGTTCTGCACCGTCGCCCTATCCACGGGACCGGTTCCCCACCATCGCCTGCAGCTGCTTCTCCACTGTCTGTGTGCGTTGCACCGTTGTGCCCTCTGGGGTCGATCAAATCACGTCTCCGCTGAGGCCCCCGATGAAGTCATCGGTGAGCTCTGGGCGTTGGTCGTCGCCGTAATCCGTCGGCCACCAGGAGGGATCCGGGCAAGGCTAAATTTCAGCCTCGGGCCCACGTTGGGCGCCAAAACTGTTGCCTGCCCAGAACTGGGCCTCGAGATGGCAAACAGGGGTTCGTTGCCCGGTGTGCTTGGCACCAATAAAGACACCGAGGGGAGAAAGCAAGCCAAGTTTATTTCAGAGCTCTGAAATGGCACTAGGAGACCAGTATGTCTCAAATCATGTGCAACAAATACAAACAAATTTTACTTTTTATACTCCAAACTGTTTGCGTACATCTCTTTGTCTGGCTGTTCCCCCTTACCCCTCCCTTCCAGACAACTGTTACAATAAACTCTACATAAGCTTGTGAGAAAACTTTCCCCAGTCTTTGCGACCTTGGATTAGACGCCTGCAAACTAACTACCCCTCCTTTCCCCGCTCCTTAACTCTATTATTTTTGCTAGTGTGAGTGAAACTGCAGCCCTCTGCTAAAAAGCTGACATTACATTTCTGCTTCAGCCTGCTTCAGAGCATGTAAGCAGTTAACACAGAAGTAGGTGAGAGTTCCCAAGATGGAGTCACTGTGGTTCAGGTAGGCCCAGAGCAGAAGAGCTTCATCGGCACTTTTGGCCTTCCACTCTCCCGAGTTACCTGGTAGCTATGCCTAGTGACACCAACACAACCTAGGGCCCAGACTTAATACTTGGTGCTCATTTGTTGCTCAGCCCTGACTGAGGGCCTGAGCTCCGGACTTCGCATTATTGCCCGCCCTGAGCAGGGCCGGGCTTACCGTGTTCTTCCGGTTAAAGTAAGAGCTGCCAAGGGAGACCCCCACGGCCGGACGAGTTTCCCAAGCTCACCGATGTGGCTCCCCACCGCCCCGGAGAGGGTTGAGCCCCGGCAAACTCTTGTACACCCTCACTGCCATGATCACTAGGGTTACTCACTATTTGTAAAGAGGGCACATTGAAGCAAAGATCTCTACAGTGCAGCAATGTTCCCTGCTAGCCTTTCCTGACATGTGGCTATTGCAGTTTATATACATCTGTGTCAGACACACTGTGTCGGGGGTGGGGTCGGGTGGAGTGCTATGGGGAAGACATCGAAATTTTACACCCAAAGTTCCATGTCCCACCCTTATTAGTGGGCTCAGCTCCCAGTGGTGTCAGTAGGTTGGAGACTGATGACAGTTTATGGGGTAAACTTTATCAGGAGAACGCATTGAAAAGACATTTTAAAAATAATATCAAGTTTAGAAAGCTGGGAACAAACTCTGGACAATTCCAAGTCATTTACATTTGTAATTATTGTAACCAAATGCCTTGTGGAACAATCCCCCTGGACTAGATCCCAGTCACCTCTTTCTAGAACTCCCCGTCCCCTTGTCATCTGGGAGCTCTAGGATCCACTCAACCAGCTATTGAAATGTATCAAATCAATTTGATATGTGAAATCCCCCATTCTGAGAGTTCCAGAGGAGGCTCCTCTTCCCGACCTGAGGGTAGAAGTTAAGGGCTGAGAGATCCCCAGGGACCAGTAAGGCGAGTGCATTTGCAGCTTGTAGTTTATTTCTACCTTCACTGTGAATATTCTCTTAATTACTTCACATCTTGACTTCAGAGGCCCCTTTCGTGCCTGGAGATGTCCCAGGGGATGGTTATGGTGATGCCAGAGAAGTGTCTGACCCTGAAGGTGACCCTGGTTTGAGGCAGAATGAAGAAGACACTGGGGCAAATGACAGGAATTCACAGACAGGTGAGTAGAGAACTGTTTGCACTTCAGAGTGTCTCTGCATAGTGGGAGGGCTGGAAATGTGGGGTACGCAGCAAGGGAACCACCCTGGTCAACCCAACCTGTGAGATAAACTCTCCTTCTCTCATCTCTCCATTCCCTCAAAGTAGAGGCTTCAGTGCCTGCAATGGGGAGAGGAACAGGAGGGTCCCTGCTGGTTTGTACTTCATGGTCAAAACAGCAAGATACCTAGGATCCTTCTGCCTCTAGGTTCCAATCCTTGTGTGGCTGCCACGCCCTGAATGTGCTCGATTCCCACCAGTTCACTGCACATGTATCTTTTGGGCAGAATCCTATACACCAAAGTCCTGTTACTGCTGCACAAGTGTTAGAGTCTATGACACGTCCCGTAAAAGTCGGGCTTTGCCCATTGTCCTTGGCCAATATCTCCCCTCCCCTCTCTGTTGTGCCATGAGCAGCGACACCACCAGCCACCCCAGAGGAGGTGCAGTGGTAATGAAATGTGCATTGATTAGTACTTGATAAGAGTAACATGCTTATCTTAATTCCTAGGGCAGAGTGAAAGTTATGATGTTCTTAACTGTGCTGCTGTCCAGGTGCCCAGCTTTGAATGCAGTGCCGCCACCAGCAGCAGCGCAGAAGTAAGGATGGCAGAGTATGGTGTTACCACTCTTACTTCTCCGCTGCCGCTGGCGGTAGTGCTGCCTTCACAGCTGGAGAGCTATATACTTAAATGGCTGTTTTTGACTCATTGCCCTACTGCTTTTCATCTTTAGTGAAAGTTACATGTTGAATTTTTAAATCGGTATATGTACTTGTGTGGTGGTAGAGGGGTCATCAACTACTATGAACACAAAGAAGGGGAATATAATCAAATAAGTTTGAGAGCCACTGCTGTAAAGTGCACTCCACCTTGCTCTGCAGCCGCACATAACCACAGACTGGATCCACTGACTGTAAGTGTCTCCCTTGATATTGTCAGGTGGGAGTCTGCACTCGCTAAGGAGTGAAGTTGTCTCTGGGATGGAGAAGGAAACCCCATCCCTGCCTCCTGGAGACACAGGTTATGATGATGTGGGACACAGTGACTCTGGGGGTTCAATATCATAACAATTTATTGGACAAAATAATCTTGTGATGACGTAAATGCTTCGCCTCTTTCTCTCAGAAATGCTTCCTCTGGTATAATGGCCTGGAGATAGTTGCTGCCAGGTAGATAGACAAAGCAGATATTTTTATAGGATTTGTGTGAAGTTGCAGTAATTACAAATTTGAGTGGGAAAAGGTTCATAAACTTTCTTTGAATAATTTTCTATTGATCAGCCAGGATGGAAGTTTCCTGCTTTTTTATGCCTATAAATTTCTTCAGCTTGAATTTGTGCCTTTTTCATATTAAATCCTTTCTGAAAGTCTGCCCCGGAGTGCAACTTTTTCTTCCCAGATGAATTGTGCGGTTTCCAGGGCTCATGACAGGGAGAGGCTGATATTAAATAAACCAAGAGACAAGGATGGGCCACCTCTGGGTGTGGCTGGATGTTTGATGTGTGTGTGTGTTACATGGAATGTTCTATCACGCATGAGATAAAAATGAGAAACCAGCAAGAGAACATGCTGAGATGAGAAACATGGTTGTTCCTAAACCTAATTCCGTTTTGAAAATTTCACTGAATCCAAGGAGATAAATGGGAAATTCTCCCTGCGTAATTCACTAGTGAAATTAAACAAATGGTGAAAAGAATTCCCCATTAGCAATAAATACAGAGGATGAATATTTCTGCTAGGACAATAAATGAATTTTATAGAAAATAATGACAAAAGGAAGGTTTAATAAGAATCTGATTTTCCAATGACCCAATAAGGCTACAAGTAACAAGTCAATGAGTTCTTACTAGAAACCCTGTAAAACTGATCGTGTTCACACAGTGCAATATTTATTTCCATGACAATCTACAAATATAGTTTAATATCAATGCTGAGCTGAGTACTGACCAGTGAAGAAGCCCGAAGTGGTCTCTGGATGAACCCTCAGTGAAATCAATACCAGGACACATGCAGAGTACACCGCTATTTCATAGAAGTCCTTCCTTTACCACAAAACCTGCATTCAGTCTGGTCACTATCTCTAGAAGGATAGAACGGAAAGAGAAATGTTGAGAGAAGGCATTTCCAGTCATCTGCATTCAACAGGGCCAGGGGTCATATGAAGAGACAGAAATACAGCAATTTACTTTCGAAAGGAGAAAAACAAACAACGACACTACCAAGACGTGTAATAGAGCGTACTGAGCCTTGGAGACTGAGGAGGGAAATCTCAGGGGCAGTGCTAACCTATTCCAGGGGTTGTGTCAAAGGAAATGACCATGGAGAGAGGCGTTGGCCCCAAGGTGGATATCTGTGCTTTGGCAGGGAACCCAGGCTCTGACTCTGCCTAGGGCCTGGGACTGGAGACTTAAAGAGGCAGTAGGTCAAGGATCCCCTCTTCTGTCAGGCTGAAGAAATCCAGACAAATGTTCCTGGGTTTGGTCACTCCATCTGGTGGGTTACAGGCAAAGAGAGGAGGAGAACTTCCCCCAAAATGGCACATGCAGATCTTGGAGAAAAGGAAAGAGAAAAGGTACAGCAACAGGTGAAGGTGACTGAGTAGGGGATTCCCTTCTGTATGTTATGGAGATAGTGTGATCTGGATCGCTTGGTTCGCTGGGTCCATTCAAAAACACTGAGCTTTAATCAAATGCAAGGTCATATCCCTGTGACTCAGAGAAGGACTTAGGTATCATAGCAGACAAATAACTCAGCATGAAAACCCAGTGCGATGCTGTGGCCAAAAGGGCCAACACCATCTTTGGATATTGTCACAAAGTCCACTCACTACACATTGTACCTCCTCCTGGCAGCTCCGAGGATTAGCTCTTGCCAGATACTGCCCTTGTCTGACAGTGTCTCTACCCGTCGTCCCTTTCACTCTATGGCCCCTCTCACTCCCAGAGATGCAGCTTCCTCTTCGTGGCTTGGCCCTCCGGCCAGGTCACTAAGATAGTCAAAGTCTTTCCGAACTAGCTGTCCAGCTGGCATTCCCAGTGGCTGGTTGGGGAACCCAGGGCTGCCCTCTAACCTGGGTTCCAGACCAGGGACCCTCTAACAAGCAGCCAAGGTCTGCGTGGTCCTACCGCTTGCTGCAGTTTCCCTGGGCTTCTTCCTACCTATCTGGCTTCCTCCTCTTTCTCGGTTTGCCAGCTCAAGCTCCCTGCTCCCAGGAAGTGACTGTAGGCTACTTCCTTAAAGCCTCTTACTGCCCAGCTGAGCCCATTTCCAATTAGTGGCCAGACCCTGTCTCCTTCTTCAGGGGCAGCCTGGGCAATTAATTGGCCTGCCAAGCCACTTTAACCCCTCCAGGCCTTATGTGGGTTGGGCATCCCCCTCACAGCTATATACACAGGAGAATAGTGACTATAGGGTTACCAGGTGTCTGGTTTTCAACCGGAACACCTTGTCTAAAAGGGACTCTGGCAGCTCCAGTCAGCACCGCTGACTGGGCCATTCAAAGTCTTGTTGGCGGTGCAGCAAAGCTAATGCAGGCTCCCTGCCTGCCATGGCTCTGCGCAGCTCCCGGAAGCAGCGGCACGTCCCGCTCTGGCTCCTACACATAGGGGCAGCCAGGGGGCTCCACACACTACCCCAGCACCAGCTCTGCAGCTCCCATTGGCTGGTAGTGGCGGCCAATGGGAGCTGCCGGGGTGGCACCTGTGGACGGGGCAGCGCACAGAGATCCCTGGCTGCACTTCCACATAGGAGCTGGTGGGGGGACATGCTGCTGCTTCTGGGAGCTGCTTGAGGTAAGCGCCACCTGGAGACTGCATCCCACACACTGTCCCATGCTCCAACCCAATCCTGGAGTCCCCTCCTGTACCTCAAATACCTCATCTCCGGCTCCACACCAGAGTCTGCACCCCCAGCCCAAATCCCGTACCCCCTCCCACACCTCAACTCCCTGCCTCAGCCCAGAGCCCCCTCCCATACTCCAAACCCCTCAGCTCCACCCCCCAGTCTGAAGTCCCCTCCCACACCCTGAACTCCTCATTTCTGGCCCCATCCTGGAGCCCACACCCCCAGCTGGCGTCCTTATCCCTTCCTGCACCCCAACTCCCTGAGCCAGCCTGGTGAAAGTGAGCCAGTGAGTGAGGGTGGGGAGAGCGAGCGACAGAGGGAGGGGGGGGGATGAGGTGAGTGAGGGCCAGGCCTTGGAGAAGGGGTGGGGGTGGGGCAAGTGTGTTCAGTTTTGTGCAAGTAGAAAGTTGGGAAGCTGAAGTGACTAGCAACAGGGAGGTGATTTTACCCTTGTACAGCTTTGGTCAGACCAATACCAGAATATTGCATCCAGTTCTGGTGTCCACATTTTAAAAAGAATGGTGAAAATTGAAGGATGGTAAAAACAGAAGGGCTACAAACATTATTCAGCTGCTGAAAAAATGTCCCAACCTGTTCAGTTTATCAAAAAGAAGACCAAGTGGTGACTTCATTACGGTGCATAAATACCTTCATAAAGAGAAAATACTGGTTGCTCAAGGGCTCTTTAATCTAGCAGTGAAAGGCATAACAAGAACCAATGGCTGGACGTCATGCCAGAGACATTGAAATTACAAGTAAGGGACAAATTTGTAATATGTTGATTAAACATTGGAACAAAGTATCAAGGGAAATTATGGATTTTCCACTCCACATGGAGGTGGCAGGGGAGATGGGGGGGGGCGGAAATGGGTGAGCAAGTGCTCTCAGATGATATAGAAAATTATTTCTCTCAGGTGTCTGGCTGGTGGGTCTTGCTCACATGCTCAGGGTGTAACTGATCTCCATTTTTGTAATCAGGAAGAATTTCCCCCAGGTCAGATTGGCAGGGATGCTGGAGGTTTTTGCCATCCTCTGCAGCATGGGGCACAAATCACTTGCTAGGGTCATCTGGGTATCTCACAAAATCAATTTGCTGCCATTGCATGAGCTTCAGGTATGGGTGCTTGTAGCAAGGCAACAACTCACTGGTGGTGCCTGCTGCTGGTTATCCTGGCAATTAGCTCTTCTTCCAGCTCCGGGGCACCCTCTGCCAGCCAGTGTCTTGCCTTTCACTGGCCCCATGTCCCTCCCAGACCCCGGTGCCCCTTTGCCTAGGGGTTCTGCCCCAGCAGTGCCCCTACAGCTGTCTGGGTCTCCCCTCCCCAGGGAACCCCCAGCCCTTTACTCCCACCTCACCTCAGTCTATGGCCACTGCCAGTCATCAACTAGCCCCCATTCCCTGGGGCAGACTGCAGTGTAAACGCCACTCATCATAGGCAAGAGAGGTTTGGACCTGCTGCCCCTGCCTATCCCCCCAGACTGCACCTCTGCAGCCCCAGTGCCTTCTCTAGGCCCTTCTCAAGGACTGAAGCCTGGGGAGTTGCCCAGCTGGAGCTCCCCAGCCTTGCTCCACTCAGGCACCCTATTGCTCTCAGGCTGCCAGGCCCTTCTCTGTGGCCTGATTATAGGGCAACCTGTGGCTACTTCCCCCAATCAGCCTATTCTTACTGGTTCCCTGCCACAGCCCGCTCCCCGGGCTGTTTTAAGCCCTTCAGGGCAGGAGTGGGGTTACTGCCCCGCTACAGTGCCCCTCAGTCCCTCCTAGTCCCTGCCTGTGGCATACAACAGTTTATTCTCCTGAGGCCTGTAACGATTTGGTCTAGTCCAGGCTGGTGGGCTCAATTCAGGGGGGACTTTGGTGGCCTGTCATGTGTATGGGGGTTAGAATGAATTATTTAGTCATCCCAACTGACCTTAATATCTGTGGCTCTATGTTATAGCTACAATGTTGCAGTGTCTGGCCTGTGGCCAGTCCTTCCAATCCAGTCACCTCCTAGTACTCAGGGAATGGCAGCTGCAGCGAAAGGCAATAGGGTGCTGGTAGGAGTAACTCTTGGGGCAGTTACTAGCCACAGAAAACAAAACCTCTCCCAACACCCCTGACTGCTGCACATCAGGGTCTCTGGCCACACAGGAGATGGGCCAGCTGTGATGGTGCACCCCATAAGGCTTTATGGAAATATACTTATGAATGTATATATGACATAACTGGAATATGTTTTAGGCTACATATGCCATGTAACATATCTCTGTAAAGGATATGATTTACTGCATCTAGTCATCCTATCTGTATGCATGTGTCATTGTTGTATTCGAAGTTATGAATATTGGCTGGGTATTTGCTTGATTTCTAGGTAGCCTTAGTAAAGCATTTGGTCAGCTTCTTGAGAAAGGAATGTGCAAATTAAGTGCCCAATCAAAAAACACTTAAAGGACAATGAATCTTGGAAGACTTAAATCCACATAATGGGGGAGAGGGATAGCTCAGTGGTTTGAGCATTGGCCTGCTAAACCCTAGATTATAAGATCAATCCTTGAGGGGGCCATTTAGGGACCAAAAAAAATAGTTGGGGATTGGTGTTGCTTTGAGCAGGGGGTTGGACTAGATGACCTCCTGAGGTCGCTTCTAACCCTGAGATTCTATGACACATAAGAAGTCTACCTGAGGATGCTCAGGGTAGTATGTAAACAATGGTTGCTTCCTGTAAAAACGGAGTCATGCATAAACCCCTGGGAGACCCCTCCATTTTGTCTTCAGCTGGCTAAAGAGAGAACCTCTCCATCCCCAAGGATACCTGAAAGAAACTGGAATAAAGGACAGTAACTACAGGGGGAGCAAGTGATTGCTGGACCCAGACTAGAAGGGGACTAGTCTCTAAAATGAAGCTAACTGGAACACCTCTGAGGGTGAGGCTTCATCTGTATTCCATTTTATTACTGTATTAGCCTTAGATTTGCATATTTTATTACCAGGGAGGGGCAAACAGCTGTGCATACCTCTCTATCAGCATTATAGGGGGCAAACAATTTATGAGTTTACCCTGTATAAAGTTTATTTGGGGGTTGGACCCCATTGAGAGTTGGGCATCTGAGTGTTAAAGACAGGAACACTTCTTAAGTTGCTTTGAGTTAAGTCTGCAGCTTTGGGGCACATGGTTCAGACCCTGGGTCTGTCTTGGAGCAGACTGGCATGTCTGGCTCAGCAAGACAGGGTGCTGGAGTCCCAGGCTGACAGGGAAAGCAGGGGCAGAAGTAGTCTTGGCACATCAATTGGCAGCCCCAAGGGAGTTTCTGTGATCCAACCCGTCACACCAGCACCCACTGTAGAAGGAATGAGTGGGGGACAGAAACACCAAGGAGGAGAAGTTTCATGTTTCAGCCATGGTGGTGTGTGGGTACCAGCTCAAACACATGCACTGTACCCACAAGCAGAATCAGTTCATACTGTAAAAACACCAAACCAAGAGGGACGTGTTAATCTCAGCACAAGTTCCACTTTAACCCATTAGAAACAATTACCAGTGTCCTGTAATTATTGGGGCGGCTCAGTGTAGGAGTACACCAAACCCCTGGGGTGCCAGTGCCCTGCCAGGTGTACTGTGTACCATGTGTACCGTCACTCAGAGGCAAGCACTGTAGGTACTTCAGCAGCCAGGCCTTGCAGTTGCTGGGTCCCACTAACTACTCAGACACCTGGCTAAGGGAAAGGGTATTTGACTAGAGCTGGCAG
Source organism: Chrysemys picta bellii (assembly GCF_011386835.1). NCBI lineage: Eukaryota > Metazoa > Chordata > Testudines > Emydidae > Chrysemys > Chrysemys picta. Next base: position 4,268,563 of record NW_027052708.1, read on the forward strand.
GAAAGGGGAAGGTTGCAGATGCCCTAGGTACCAAGGCTTCAATAGTTACAGCTCACAGTGAGCAATAGCGATCAGTGTTTGGGTCTCTGGGACTGGCCAGTCGAGAGTCAGGGCTCTTCAGGCCGAGTACCTGGGGTGTCTTCTCCAGTCCAATCTCTATCCAAGCAGATAAGAGCCTGCAGGTTTCCAGGCCAGGTTCATTTAATGTCTCTTTTTGGGGCCGCTTTGTACTGGCTCCCTGCCCAGCTGCTGCTGCTCACCCATAAACCCCACACAGAACCGCACCCAGCTGTAACCTCCAGCAGTCTCAGTCTGTTCCACATACAGCTCTGCATCTGTTCCTGGGGACTGCCCTCTGCATCCAGCTCTCTGCAGCTTCTCCCTTGCCTTGCAGCCTCTGCTTCTTACAACACCCAGCCACCTCCTGGGACAGAATTCTTCCTCTGACCCGGCCAGAGGAAAGGGGAGTGCAATAGGGAAGGTGCTGATGAGGGTAGTAGCAGTTTCATCACAGTCCCAAACATAGGTTATAACATTCTGCAAGCCAAGACGGCTCCTCTCTGCCATATCAGATTATGATTCCCAAGAATTCTTGAGGTCACATTGATTGCCCCCTTTTGCGTAAAGAAACTAAGTCTGCATCCGCCTTTTCAGCTCCTTCTGTACCTTCTTTTAATTATAAACTTTGTTATGTAGTTTTGGGGACACACTGATTTCCTGTATTTATACCCATTTCACCCCAAAAGATCCATGAAATTTGATCAAGAGATAGAAATTTGAGAAAATCAAAGCATTTTTGAAGATTTTTATTTTTAAAACCCATCTGCGGGGTCAGTGCACCCTGATCCATGAACGTTAGAGCCAGACTGAAGATTGGGCAACTGAAGGGAACATCCATTGATAGAGAAATCTTCCTCCCTTATATGAGGCGTGCAATACACAATACAAATGACCAGACAGGGAGATAGGTGTCTGGTACCTCCTGATTGAAAGGAACATTTCTGAGGTTGGTCACCTCCTGGTGACCTGCCTTAACTCCAGGACCTTAAGAATGTAATTTTAATATAGGTACATTACTCCTTAAATATCATCTGTACAGACATTCTGCAATGATTATGATGAGCAGTGGGCTACTGGCTCTTGGTAGAGACCTCACATGGCACCCTTTAGTGAACTATGCTGCATATATCTGACCCAGGGAATCTCTGTGAAATACTGTGCACCACAGGGTTACTGGGTCACACCAGCTCCTTGCTCCAGGCATTGTCACCTAGCACATGGAGGGTCACAGAGACACTTTTCGCCCTGCTGCCCCTCCATTATCTGTCATTATCAGGGATCCTAGAAATCCATTTGCCATGGAAAAACATGGAAAAATGTAGAATTTGCATTTTTACATGGAATCTTTAGTTTTTATGTTTTGTGAAAAAATAAAAACATTCTCAGTGGAACCCTGATTATCTGCTGTAATTGGGACCAGTGCCAATATATATATTGTGGCTAGGGAAACTAAAGTTCAGCTTTCCATTTTAATCACAGAAAAACACAGATTTTTATGGTTTTTTAATCAGAGAATTTTTGGTTTCTTATCACGGATAACTAGGATCCCTGGTCATTATGAATGGGCGTCCAGGCCAAACTTGAGAGGTGCTGCAACACTGTGAGTCAGGTTGCAATGCCACTTACTCAGATTTGGCCCAGGCACCCCTTTGACATTGTGGAGGAGCAGACTGGCCACAGCTGAGTGTTGCTGCAACCCCATCTGCTAGGTCACACTGCACAAGGCTGGGCCAGCCCCACATGACCTGAACCATCCCTGCAGGGTGAGTGCAGGATTTGGCTCTCCAACCCCAGGAGGGACCCACCCCCCTCTGCACCAGGCCAGGATTCATGTTATGGTGCTGGGATGGAAGGTGCATATAGAATCATAGAATGTCAGGGTTGGAAAGGACCTCAGGAGGTCATCTAGTCCAACCCCCTATTCAAAGCAGGACCAATCCCCAGACAGATTTTTGCCCCAGATCCCTAAATGGCCACCTCAAGGATTGAGCTCGCAACCCTCGGTTTAGCAGGACAATGCTCAAACCACTGAGCTAGCCCTCCCAAGCTATCCCTGGTGCGATACTGGTGGGTCACAAGAAAAGCAAAATGCAGTTAATGGGTTGCCTTAGCAACAAGTTGGGGAACCGCTGCTTTAATCTAGCCAGTTCGGGTACCAGAGCAGTGAAGCTGCAGTAGCACAAGCTTCAGTGCGGGCTAGTCCCACCAGTAATTACCCAGGGTTATGGGTGGGTGGGTGCAAACGCGATGAAGCGCATGATGCTGCGACTTCACTGCTCTGATACCTGAGCTAGCTACATTAAAGCTAGTGCGGGTATGTCAGCTGAAGCTCTGATTACACCTCATGATTAGAAAAGATCGATTTTAAGTGATATTAAGTGATAGACAAAAAAAGTCAGAGTTAGTTACCAAAAGAAATAAAATATTAGCACGCAGTCTAAACTCTCAACCCTATTAGACTGGGCAACATCTAGATAAAGCAGTTTTTCTCACCCCACTGGATATTGCAGTTCATAGTTCACAGATTTCACCCTTGAAATCTGAGCCAGTCCCTTCAGTTGGAGTCTTCAGAGTGTCCTTGTTGCTTGCAGCATAGGTGAATGAAGGAGCAAGGCCCCACATGTTCAGTTTTATACCCTCAGTCCATGTGCTTAGAAAACACAAGTCCAGGCATGTCTGGGGGCATTGCTGAGTCTCCAGGCAAGGCTGAGCAATTCCCCCAGTAGGGCCTCATGAAGGTGAGTCATTGCATTGTAGCTCCTTTGCTGGACAATGGTTGATGGATTGATTGATAGCCCACCTGGGTGCTGGCTACTTTCCTTGCTGTTGCCTCTGGGGAGCTAATATCTGGCTGATTCCCCAACTTACAGCGTATTTTAGTGACCACCATAAAACACACTTCTCATAACTTCATATGCATTAATAATATACATATATGGGTAGAGAAATGACTTTCATCAGATCATAACCTTTCCCCTGATACCTTACAAGGCATGCTTTATAAGTAAGATCATAATGATATACAGATGAGGAATATGGGGGGGTTACAGGGTGCTCCACCAAGGTACAGAATGTCACACCCCCTTTCCCACTTCTGCTCTTCACTCTCATTTTGTTGTCCAAGGTCAGCAAAGTTCCATAGTTCAGTGGTGCCTTCAGGTAGGTTCACCTCCTGCACCTGGGGGTGGAGGGAGTGATACCTCCCTTGATGCTGCTTAACACCACTGTTGCCTCTACTGCTGCTTTGCTGTGTCCTTGGTCCAGTCTGGTCCAGTCCTACAGCATCATGACCATCAAGCCCAGCTATTAGTAGTCACAACTCTAGGGTTTCTTGGTAAGACGGCAACTTTGATGCTGATGCTGCATCTCTCACAACACGGCCTTTTGTTGCAATGCTGTGCTCCGAGGTTCCACCATCCAGCCCAGTTCTTAGTGATTTCTTTGGCTGTAATGATTTCATTGGGTGGTGAGGAACCTCACTGCTCCTGCCTCATCTGTACTGTCTTTCATCGCAACACTGTCCCCACACGAGGTCAAGACTTAGCCCCCTAGACCAGCCTGTCAGTGATTTTGGCTTTAGTGGTCACTGAGAAGAAACAGACTCTCAAATGAATCTAAAAAGCTCTGCCTCTAGAGGGGGAGGGTCAAATGGCATCTAGGACCATTAAACAGAATTCTCATCCTCTGATAGGAACATCTGCCCCCATACCCTCTGACTTTCCCTTGGATTTGGCTCGTTCTCCATGCTTAGCACAAGAGGATCCAGTTATGGTGATCCCTCAATTACTGAATATGAAGTATTGCTCTGCTGCCTATTACTCATGTAATAAGGATAATAAAAAATGTATTACCCCTGCATCGAAGACATAAGTAGATGTGTCTATGCAAATGACTGCTCATAAATTATTTTTCTCTGGTTCCTCAATAGATGGCAGCAGAGCACTTAGACCACTGGCTTGCATAGTGGTAAACAGTATTTTGATGCAAATGAATTCATAGAATTTTTTCAATGTTCTGAAAATTTTCAGAAAAATAAAAAACCTTTCAGAACTATTTTTTTTATAGAAAAACATTTTGTTTCTAAATAGCAGAAAAGCCACAATTTGTTACTGTTTCCCGACTGATGCCAGTTGGAAAACAGTCACAAAGTGTGTCTCAGTCATTGTGTAACTGTTTTCCAACTGGCAACAAAGGAGAAATGGTAGCAAAGTTGGTAAAAATATAAGTTTTCCCCACTTCCTTACTCTTGTCCAACTACTGTAACTTGGAAAACAGTGAAAGAGTGTGCGTGTGCGTGTGTGTGTGTGCATGCACATGTATGTAGGAGGAAAATTTAAGTTAAACAGAGAAAACATGTGAAAGGTATGTGTATTTCCCCCTTTCCCACACTTTCTGACTGTTTCCCAACTAGCAAAATTTGGAAAACAGCAACAACAACAACAACAAATGGGGGGAAAGCTACTACTTGTTACCATTTGCCAATTGTTGTCAGTTGGAAAACAGTAAAGTGATGGGAAAAGTGGGTTGTTGCCATTTTATCTTCCTTTTTAACCTTTCCCTCCTTTTTGCCAGTGGAAAAAATGAGAGGGGGAGCACTTAAAATCCCAAAATCAAACTGGAGAGCCAACTTTTATTTGCTTTCCAAAAGTTGATACAAAACACAAAATGTCTCTTTTAATTCATTTTGACTAATTGATACATTTTGTTTCATTTGAAATTGTTAAAATTTTTCATTTTGACATTTTCAAATGAAAATTTTCAGAACATTTTCTCACTATTTTGTTTTTGCATCCTGATTTGTTAAAATATGGGAATTTTCTGCAGGACGGCAATTCTGTTTTCATAGCAGCTCCACTTGCCATTCACACCACCAAAGAGCAATGGCCCAGATCTCAGCTATTTCTTGTCCACTCAACCTCTTCCAGTCCCGTACCCCAGTGTTTCTCAATGACCAGCACTGGTCCCTGAGTTCTCCCTGACACTGCTTAGGAAGGCAGCAAGTATCAGAGCAAACAAACAAGTATCAAAAACATTGGGAAAGACTGCACTACCCTGCCTGATGCAGCACAGCGCAGAAAGAGCTCCGGTAATAGCTCTCTCTTGCTCAGACACCCCCCTGCTCTTTTCTGCCTTACCTCGCACAGTGGAGCAGGGACCCACATCACAGCTCTGCCATGCTCAGGAATCCTGTGCTCAGCCACTGGCAACCCACTTCCCAGTAAAACGTCTGCCTTGGTCTCTGCCGAAGTTGCAGTGTGTGCAGTGAATGAGGCACAAGACAGCCAGAATCCAAAGGAGGGCCTTATGCGTAAGGCAGCTGACTGCAACTCTGGGAACGTGGGTTCTATTTCTTCCTCTGTCACAAATATCCTATGTCATGCTGGGCAAGTTGCTTACTCAGAATGTTCAGAGAGGGCCACTAATGGCACATTCCTCATGTTTTGGGTGCCCAACTTGAGATCCCTGGGGCCTGATTTTCAAAACTGTTGAGAGCTCCCAACTGCAGCTGGCTGGCAAATCTATTTGGGGGGGGGGTCTCTGTGGATGAGCACTCTATGAGGCCCCCTCCCCACAAGCCTTTACAAGCTCTTTGGGGACTCTCCAATTCCTATGAACCTTAGAAATGCTTGTTGATGTTCCCCCACCCCCGACATTCAAACCTTAGTAGGGTCTTCATCAGCTACGAACAAACCTGTATGTGTTTCTCGGTGTCCGATAGGCTTAAATCAATTCAAGGGGACAGACAAGGTGACATTGGGGGTGGGGGTTAAAGCACCCTTAAAAGTCTTAAGGTTCACAGACGGTGTAGAATATCCAACAAGCATACTAATGCTTATGTGGGGGTTAGGATGACCAATTAGCATGGGTGAAAAATTGGGACAGGGGAGGAGGGTAATAGGTGCCTGTAGTAATAGCCCCAAATATCAGGACTGTTCCTATAAAATTGGGACATCTGGTCACCCTAATGGTGGTAGGGGTGGCCATGCTGACATGAGCTTGGGCAAGCTGCACAGATGAGCCACACCATGGCAGGATGACGTGACCCCAATACCACCCTTCCCATCCCTCCAGCAAGCCTCTGAGCCATGTTGTTCCCTTCCTGTGGACATCAGGAAGGGCCCTGCTCTTTTCTGCCCACAACTTTGCGCAGATCTGCTAGGGCTGGATTCTTGGTGGCCGTGCACCTGGTGCAGTCATTTACACTAGTACAAACTCAATGCAGAGTGGATGTCAAATGCTCTCAGATCAGAATGGAAGTGCTTTACTCCCATGCTGCAGGGGTGTGAAAGACTGTACAGGTGCAGAACAATAGTGAATTGAGTTCCTAATGTGTGCACTAGCAGGTCTCTCTTCTTGTGACATTAGGAGGACCTTAGAAGGTGGGCGTGGTGAGGCTGAGCTGGGGAGAGCAGGGGGCTTGGAAGAGAACGGCAGAGCAGGGGGATGTTTCCCTCTCCTTCTCCCCAGTCTCTGCTGCAGGAAAACTGGGAAGTGAACAAACCCTGCCATTGGTTGACTGCTGTGTCCTAGCCTGCTATAGAGGGAAGTTTAGCTCACCTGCCCCAGTGAGTCATCCTAAAGCTCCTGTTTAACATGCTGGTAATTTTTACAGTTAGACACTTGACAGTTAACCTTTGGCCCCGGGCACTACGTCATCACTAGGGGTGTCCAGGAAAGGCTGTTTCGTCACCCTCCTTCCCATTATTAGATATAAAATGGTGAAACAAAGCAAGGAAACATTCAATGATTTTCTGTTGAACCCCTCTGTACTTTAAGGTGTCCTAAATCAGGACCCCTTGCAACTGATTTTTATTTTGCCTCTGTATTCACGAACAAGGTCAGCTCCCAGACTACTGCACTGGGCAGCACAGTATGGGGAGGAGGTGACCAGCCCTCTGTGGAGAATGAAGTGGTTCGGGACTATTTAGAAAAACTGGATGAGACAAGTCCATGGGGCCAGATGCACTGCATCCGAGGGTGCTAAAGGAGTTGGCGGATGTGATTGCAGAGCCATTAGCCATTATCTTTGAAAACTCATGGCCATCAGGGGAGGTCCAGATGACTGGAAAAAGGCTAATGTAGTGCCTATCTTTAAAAAAGGGAAGAAGGAGGATCTGGGGAACTACAGGCCAGTCAGCCTCACCTCAGTCCCTGGAAAAATCATGGAGCAGGTCCTCAAGGAATCCATTCTGAAGCACTTAGAGGAGAGGAAAGTGATCAGAAACAGTCAGCATGGATTCACCAAGGGCAAGTCATGCCTGACTAACCTAATTGCCTTCTATGAAGAGATAACTGCATCTGTGGATGAGGGGAAAGCAGTGGACATGTTATTCCTTGACTTTAGCAAAGCTTTTGATACGGTCTCCCACAGTATTCTTGCCAGCAAGTTAAAGAAGTATGGGCTGGATGAATGGACTATAAGGTGGATAGAAAGCTGGCTAGATCATCAGGCTCAACGGGTAGTGATCTACGGCTCCATGTCTAGTTGGCAGCCGGTTTCAAGCGGAGTGTCCCAAGGGTCGGTCCTGGGGCCGGTTTTGTTCAATATCTTCATTAATGATTTGGAGGATGGCTGGACTGCACTCTCAGCAAGTTTGCAGATGACACTAAACTGGGAGGAGTGGTAGATACGCTGGAGGGTAGGGATAGAATACAGAGGGACCTAGACAAATTAGAGGATTGGGCCAAAAGAAACCTGATGAGGTTCAACAAGGACAAGTGCAGAGTCCTGCACTTAGGACGGAAGAATCCCATGCACTGTTACAGACTAGGGACCGAATGGCTAGGAAGCAGTTCTGCAGAAAAGGACCTAGGGGTTACAGTGGACGAGAAGCTGGATATGAGGCAACAGTGTGCCCTTGTTGCCAAGAAGGCTAACGGCATTTTGGGCTGTATAAGTAGGGGCATTGCCAGCAGATCGAGGGACGTGATCATTCCCCTCTATTCGACATTGGTAAGGCCTCATCTGGAGTACTGTGTCCAGTTTTGGGCCCCACACTACAAGAAGGATGTGGAAAAATTGGAAAGAGTCCAGCGGAGGGCAACAAAAATGATTAGGGGGCTGGAGCACATGAGTTATGAGGAGAGGCTGAGGGAACTGGGATTGTTTAGTCTGCAGAAGAGAAGAATGAGGGGGGGGATTTGATAGCTGCTTTCAACTACCTGAAAGGGGGTTCCAAAGAGGATGGATCTAGACTGTTTTCAGTGGTACCTGATGACAGAACAAGGAGTAATGGTCTCAAGTTGCAGTTGGGGAGGTTTAGGTTGGATATTAGGAAAAACTTTGTCACTAGGAGAGTGGTGAAGCACCGGAATGGGTTACCTAGGGAGGTGGTGGAATCTTTTAAGGTCAGGCTTGACAAAGCCCTGGCTGGGATGATTTAGTTGGGAATTGGTCATGCTTTGAGCAGGGGGTTGGACTAGATGACCTCCTGAGGTCCCTTCCAACCCTGATATTCTATGATTCTACGATTCTATGATTTACGTTTAATAGGACAGTGAACATGGACATTGACCTCAGATCATAACTACCAATGTTGAGGCCAATATTGTTTTATTAGGAGATGTTAGGAGGGTGGCCAAGATCAGTTCTCTGAAGGAAGCTCAGTGCCAACCATAGGCTGTGCCGTGGCTGCCACCGCACCAGAATTTAGATCTTTTGGCTCATTTCTTTACATTAAAAACAAAACAAGCAAACAAACAAAATAACCCCTTTGTTCAGAGTAGAACCAAAGTAAACAGAGCATCTCTCTCTCCTGCTCTTCCTAGAGATCTTGGCACAGAGAATCTTCTGGTCACTGTTCCCCAGAGCACCTTGAATTGTCTCCATAACCACCACAAGCCCTTCACATCCCTTGGCCAAACTCCCTTAAATCGGTCACCAAAACCCCACCACTTGCCTACTCAGGTGCCATTCTCTGTCTAAGTCCCACTGAGACCATGAACCTGATTCTCAGTTACTCTGTTCCTGCACTTGGGGCACTGATGGGGGAGGGACGTGGTGGGGAAGGCAGCATTAAGTCTCTGCATTCTGTATTCTGGGGCTCTGCAGTTGTTGCCCAGCCTCTGGTGTAAATTGAAGCCGCTTCAGGACTGTTCCAAATTGCACTTTGCTTCCCATTGTCTCCTATGGACCCTAATCAGCAGAGAGTCACTGTAGTGCTGTACATTTTGGTCACACTATTGACACAACCCTACAACACCCACCACCAGCCCCTTTGGGACAGTCACAAGGTCTTATACAACTGCAGCACCCTGAGTGTCCATCCTTTTATTCAGTGACTTACTATAGAGTTTGCATTATTCCCACTGTACCCAGTCTATTCAATGAATGTCCTATCTCTCCTGAGCCCAGGTCATTCGGAATCACTATCACTCAGACTGCTGAATGGAGAGAGCCGGTGCGATGGGAGAGTTGAGATTTCCCTCCATGGTGTGTGGAGCAGAGTGCTGGATGACCAGTGGGATATGAACAATGCCAGCGTGGTGTGCAGGCAGCTCCAGTGCGGAGTCGCTTTGAAAGCTTATAACCCCCCTAAGTCAGAGCGAGAAACGGGCCCTGGGAGGCTGAGAAGGGTCCAGTGTGCAGGAAATGAGACTCGTCTGACTCACTGTGACAACTGCACGTCTGAGACAGCCCAGGCGGTGCCGTTTGCTCAGGTGACTTAGTGTGAAATCTTACAAATGTCCTGTCCTTGTTCAGTAGGAACATGACCCCCCCATCGCCTGAATTCATCCCATATTGTGCTGAGATCTCAGACAGATGAGGATTTGAGATTGACATTTTGGCCCAACTCCAGTAAAAGTATGTGCATTCTGTGCAGAAACAACGGCATAACTACATTAGAGATCAAACGCTGATGCACAGTAGCTATGCTGCTGCCCCCTTGAACTTCTCGCCTGTGCACTGAATGAGACAGGGGGCCTGTGGAAAAATAGTATGTGATCATGTGCTCTGAGACTGTATCGTAATGCATCTACACAAAGGGCTCATACTAAGGTGACATCAGCAAATGTAAATCTACTCCTAGCTTTTGACTGCTTCACTTGGCAACCAGAAGAGAATTCACTTAACATCGTTTTTTGTGTGCAATTTCTGAGTTAAAAAAAAGGTAAAATAAAATACTGTTATATGCATCTCTAATAATCATCTCCCCCCTATGAATTATCAGCAGGTTTGACCCCTAAAACTTCAGCCCTGGAGCCCAGATTGTGGCTACTTTACCTGCATGACTAATACCTTCAGCTGGCAGCAGGAATAGGCTGTTATCCAAGAGTGGGGATTGGTTGTTGGGTGCAGTTGCTGGGTCTGGTAGTGGTTGTGGGGAAATCTGGCTCTTTCTCTTGCCCCCCTGATTTGGGTGAATTCCTTCTCAATGTGTTGCCACGGGTGAGGGATTTTCTGCTGACACCATGTGCTGTGCCCATGGGATGGGTGTGGGGAGCCCAGCCGGTCTGTCTTTCTCTGCCTGCCCATGTGCTGGGGGAGCTCCAGTCCCATGTTGTGACCCCAGGGTTGGGGGTAAATGCAGATTTCAAGTTGGCACGAGTTATTCTAAATATTAATGTGACATCACAGACATGGATAACCTATTAATATACCCACTAATGAGTCACCAACAGACAGTTATAGTCTAACTCAGTGGGTACATGTACCCCTGGGGGTACTCAGAGGTCTTCCAGGGATACATCAACTCATCTAGATATTTGCCTAATTTTACAACAGGCTACATAAAAAGCACTAGCAAAGTCAGTACAAACTAAAATTTCATACAGACAGTGACTAATTTATACTGCTATATGTACTATACACTGAAATGTAAGTGCAATATTTATATTGCAGTTGATTTATTTTATAATTATATGGTAAAAGTGAGGCAGTAAGTAGTTTTTTCAATAATAGTGTGCTGTGACACTTCTGTATTTTTATGTCTGATTGTGTAAGCAAGTAGTTTTTAAGTGAGATGAAACTTGGGGGTACACAAGACAAACCAGACTCCTGAGACTGGTACAGTAGTATGGAAAGGTTGAGAACCACTTAACTGCCTTCTAGTGCTCAGCTGCTGCACATAGCGCTCCACTCAGCTCCGCTTCCCCATCAACACAGGCTCCGACTCCACCCCCTGCCACTCAGCTTCAGTTACTGCCTCCCAATTGGCTGATTGTTTGGCAGCTGAGAGCCAATCAGTTTCTGGGTACGCCCCAGAGGTGAAAGTAAGCCGGTATGCCCTGGTACGGTGTACCGGCAAGAGCTGGTGCGCCATACCAGACCGGCTTCCCCAGGCAGCAATTTAAAGGGCCTGGGGCTCCCAGCAGCGGCTGGAGCCCCAGGCCCTTTAAATTGCCATCAGACCCCTGCTGCTGGAGCCTGCGGGTAACGGAGGTGGCCGGGACCCACAGAGCTCCAATGGTGATTTAAAGGGCCCTGGGCTCCACTGCAGTAGTGGTGGCTGGGAGCCCTTTAAATCACCGCCAGAGCCCCCTGCCACTACCCCAGGGCTCTGGCAGCAGGGCTCAGGCAATGATTTAAAGGGCCTGGGGTGGTAGCAGTAGCCAGAGCCCCGGGCCCTTTAAATCGCAGCTCGAGCCTCACTGCCGGAGCCCTGGGGTAGTGGCAGTGGGGCTTGGGCAGCAATTTAAAGGGTCCGTGGCTCCGGCTGCCACTATCACCCCAGGCCTTTTAAATCTCCGCTGGCTCCAGCAGCGGGGCTCAGGTGGCGATTTAAAGGGCCTGGGGCAGTAGCAGCAGCTGGAGCACCAGGCCCTTTAAATCGCCGCCCGAGCCTGGCTGCCAGAGCCCCAGGGTAGCGGCAGCAGCTGGGACCCCTGGGGCTCTGTCGGCAATGTAAAGGGCCCAGGGCTCCACTGCGGTAGTGGCAGCTGGGAGCCCCAGGCCATTTAAATCACCACCAGAGCCCCCGGCCACTACTGCTACCCTGGGGATGCGGCAGCAGGGCTCATGCGGAAATCTCTATTTAAAGGGCCCGGGGCTCTAAAGGCCCCGCCTCTTCCGGTTGAGACCACGCCCCTTCCAGACGAGACCCCAACCCCTGCTCATGACTCCATCGTACTGGTAAATCCTTTAATTTACTTTCACCCCGGTACCCCCCCAGCAGGGGGCAGAGTCAGGGCTTACCTCTGCCAATTGGGAGGCAGTAACAAGAACCGGGTGGTGTAATGGGGCAGACTCATCCCTGCTGATACACTGGGGGTGGCCTGGTTGAATCTGAGGGGTGTTGGACCCAGCGCAGGCACTCCTGCTTCCAGTCCTGGGCACCGTGTGAGATTTCCTGAGGTCAGTGTGAGTATGTGAGATATGGTTCAGATGCATGAGTGTAACGACCCAGGCATGAGCCTGAATGTGTTTGGAAACTTGCCAATGTGTAACAACCTGCAGGACCAGAACCTGGGGCCTTGGGGGTTCTGGGTCACTGACATTTCCATATCACCCCTACTAGCTTAGGCCGGGTTTCCACTAGTGGCCTTTGAGGAGCTAGGCTGTGCAGAAAAAACTGCCCAGTAGGGCCAGAGTGGCAGCCCCTCACAGCTCAGTGATTGGCTGATGCTTGTATTTAAACCAGGAAATCATCATGGGGAGCTCTCTGAGCAACAATGCAGACTGCCTGCTTGCTTCCGCTCTAGATGGTGCCTGCTGTAATCCCTAGGCTCTGGCTTCTGACCTTGGTTTGTCTGTGGCTTTGTTATTTGCTTGCCATCTATAACCTGCACCTGACCTCTACTTCCTGTTATCCTGACTTGGCATGACCCTGACTTTGCTGTCTTCCTGCTGCCTGCAACTTGGTGCCTGATGCTGACCTCCTGGCATTCTGACCCCGCTCACTCCCGACCCCGCTACTCATCTGCTGATAGCAACTGAGCAGCTGACTGGTACACTCAGGCCACCCACAGCCCGGCCCTGACAGTTTGCTCAGACCAACTTCATTCCCTCTGCATCCAACCTTTCCCTCTGCATCCAACCTCTCCACAGATAATGGAAGAGGTGGACCACCCTCTGACCAGTAAAAAGAAGAACAGGAGTACTTGTGGCACCTTAGAGACTAACAAATTTATTAGAGCATAAGCTTTCGTGGACTACAGCCCACTTCTTCGGATGCATATAGAATGGAACATATAATGAGGAGATATATATACACACATACAGAGAGCATAAACAGGTGGGAGTTGTCTTACCAACTCTGAGAGGCCAATTAATTAAGAGAAAAAAACTTTTGAAGTGATAATCAAGCTAGCCGAGTACAGACAGTGTGATAAGAAGTGTGAGAGTACTTACAAGTGGAGATAGTCAATGTTTGTAATGGCTGAGCCATTCCCAGTCCTTATTCAAACCGGAGTCTCGTTCACCTGCACATCTACCAATGTGATATATGCCATCATGTGCCAGCAATGCCCCTCTGCCATGTACATTGGCCAAACCGGACAGTCTCTACGCAAAAGAATTAATGGACACAAATCTGACATCAGGAATCAAAATACTCAAAAACCAGTGGGAGAACACTTTAACCTGTCTGGTCATTCAGTGACAGACCTGCGGGTGGCTATATTACAACAGAAAAACTTCAAAAACAGACTCCAAAGAGAGACTGCAGAGCTAGAATTGATATGCAAACTAGACACAATCAACTCCGGTTTGAATAAGGACTGGGAATGGCTCAGCCATTACAAACATTGACTATCTCCACTTGTAAGTACTCTCACACTTCTTATCACACTGTCTGTACTCGGCTAGCTTGATTATCACTTCAAAAGTTTTTTTCTCTTAATTAATTGGCCTCTCAGAGTTGGTAAGACAACTCCCACCTGTTTATGCTCTCTGTATGTGTGTATATATATCTCCTCATTATATGTTCCATTCTATATGCATCCGAAGAAGTGGGCTGTAGTCCACGAAAGCTTATGCTCTAATAAATTTGTTAGTCTCTAAGGTGCCACAAGTACTCCTGTTCTTCTTTTTGCAGATACAGACTAACACGGCTGTTACTCTGAAACCTCTGACCAGTGGCTCCCTGATTGCTCAGGATCTGTAGGACCAAGTCACCCACCTGCCGGCAAAGAACCTCTCAGGACAGACCCAAGCTACACAGTGTGAAGTCAAAGTACAGACCCTCGTGAGCAGTTAGCCCAGTCACAGGCCCAGGTGACACTGCTCACTGCTACAGCACAGACCCTACAGGAGCAGCTAGAACACTCACAGGGAGAAGCAGTGACCCTACATGGCCGAACAGATCACCCATCCCCTGAACCAGCTCCATGATGCCACTGACCAAACAGTTTGATGGGGATTGTTGGAAATTCTAGGGGTTCCTGAACCAATGCAGGTTGCTCTTCCTGCTCTGCCCCCAAGCGTACCCCACAGACCAGACAAAGGTGGAGCTAGTTGTCAGCCTGCTCTCTGGCAAAGCACTCATTGGGATTCCCCCATGTTGAAGCAGAACAGCCCAGTGCTTTCCAACTGGGATGACTTCCTGCAAGCCTTTGCCACCATCTTTGATGACCCACATCACATTTGCTCTGCAGAGGCTGCCCTCCGAAAGCTTCACCAGGGGAAGGGTCGGCCACTTCCTACACTGCTCATTTCTGATGGCTTGTGGCTGATGTCAAATAAAATGAGGTCATCCAACAATATCAGTTCCAGTGGGGATCAGTGAGGTGCTAAAAAATTAGCTAGCCCACATTGATAACCCCACATGCCTAGACACCTTTATTGCTCTCACCCTGCAAATCGATTCTCAGCTGCGCAAGTGGGAAGAGGAAAGGAGGAGTTGCCCGATGTCCCCATGCCCACTCTGTATGCCAAAGCCTGTAGAGCTGAGACCCGAGGGAATGCACGTGTACCTGGGCCATTGAAGCATGGCCCGGGAGGAGAGAGAATGTCAACAGCAGATGAACCTCTGTTTTTACTGCAGGGCACCAGGATATGCCTTTGCCTCCTGCCCAGCTCAAAAGAACTTGGGAAACAGAGCAGCCCAGGCCTGGTAGGGGGCTACCGCCTGGTACAACCAGTGCTCCAGGCTCTGGAACCATCATCCCACCCTTGAGTAGAACCTGGCCTAGGAACCATCAGGTGTCCCCACATTTCCAGTTGCTTCTCTGGTTGCAGGTCTTGGGGCAGGAGCAGCAGGTCTCCCCCCAGCCAAAACTAACAATGATTAATTCTAAGGCTGCTACCAAATGTTTAGATGCTAAGGCAGTCCAAACTCTCCAGATCCCTCTCTGGCCAAAACCCACATGGGCCCTGATGAAGATGGTTGATGGATCGTCCCTATTATTGGGACTGGTGACTCAAGAGACCATCTCCTTAGATGCCATAGTGGAAGGGCACCAAGAAATAATATAATTTGACATCCATTTTCCATGATTCCTAATAATTCTTGGGATTTCTTGGTTGGAGCGACATGATCCATGTATCTCCTATTGCTGGATGAGCATTAGTGTCTCCTTCAAATACTGTCAAAATACTTGCATACAACAAATTGACCAACCACCAAGTGACCCACACCCAGGGCCCCTGGATTGGATAAGACTCTTGGAACTGAAACCTTGGACGGTAGGAGATAACCAGACAAGAGCAGCTCTAGGCCAGAACTTCAGCCTCTCCAACAAGAATTGAGACTACCTGGATGTGTTTGAAAAGAAAAATGTGGATTCATTACCCACACACAGGGACTAAGAAGGTCCAATAGATCTATAATCCTGGGCAAACATGCCGTATAGATGGATATACACCATGGCTGAATCAGAGCTGGTGGCACTGTGGGGCCTGGTCTACACTATGAGTTTAATTCGAATTTAGCAGCGTTAAATCGAATTAACCCAGCACCCGTCCACACAATGAAGCCATTTATTTCGAAATAAAGGGCTCTTAAAATCGATTTCTGTACTCCTCCCCGACGAGGGGAGTAGCGCCGAAATCGATATTGCCATTTTGAATTAGGGTTAGTATGGCCATAATTCAACGGTATTGGCCTCCGGGAGCTATCGCACAGTGCACCATTGTGACCGCTCTGGACAGCAATCTGAACTCGGATGCACTGGCCAGGTAGACAGGAAAAGCCCCGTGAACTTTTGAATTTCATTTCCTGTTTGCCCAACATGGAGAGCACAGGTGACCACAGAGAGCTCATCAGCACAGGTAACCATGCACTCCGAGAATTGAAAAAGAGCACCAGCATGGACCGTACGGGAGGTACTGGATCTGATTGCTATATGGGGAGAGGATTCAGTGCTAGCAGAACTACGTTCCAAAAGATGAAATGCCAAAACGTTTGAAAAAATCTCCAAGGGCATGATGGAGAGAGGCCACAATAGGGACTCATATCAGTGCCACGTGAAAGTTAAGGAGCTCAGACAAGCCTATCAAAAAACCAAGGAGGCAAACGGTCGCTCCGGGTCAGAGCCGCAGACATGCTGCTTCTACGCTGAGCTGCATGCAATTCTAGGGGGGGTTGCCACCACTACCCCACCTCTGACCGTGGATTCCGAGGCTGGGGGTAATCTCATCAGCCACACCTGAGGATTCTGCGGATGGGGAAGAGGAGGAGGATGAGCTTGCAGAGAGCACACAGCACTCCGTTCTCCCCAACAGCCAGGATCTTTTTCTCAGCCTGAGTGAAGTACCCTCCCAAGGCAGTATCCAAGACCATGACCCCATGGAAGGGACCTCAGGTGAGTTTACCTTTTAAAATATAAAACATGGTTTAAAAACAAGTATTTTTTAATGATCAATTTGCCCTGAGGACTTGGGATGCATTTGTGGCCAGTACAAATACTGGAAAAGTCTGTTAACATGTCTGGGGATGGAGCGGAAATCCTCCAGGGACATCTCCATGAAGCTCTCCTGGAGGTACTCCAAAAGCCTTTCCAGAAGGTTTCTGGGCAGTGCAGCCTTATTCTGTCCTCCATGGTAGGACACTTGACCACTCCATGCTAGTAGCAAGTAATCAGGTATCTTTGCATGACAAAGCCTGGCAGCGTATGGTCCTGGTGTTTGCTGGCATTCAAGCAACATCCTTTCTTTATCTCGCTGTGTAATCCTCAGGAGAGTGATATCGCTCATGGTAACCTGATTGAAATATGGGAATTTAATTAAGGGGACAGAGATGGCCATTCCTACTGGGCTGTTTGCCTGTGGCTGAAAAGAAATCCTTCCCTGTAGTTAGCCAAGTGGGGGGGGGGAGCAGGGGGAGTAATTGGCACTGAGCTTTTCGCGTTTGGCTAGCAGGGATCTTCCCTGATACCAGCCACGTGGTGCGGGGAGGGATAAAGCGATCATCCCAGAGAATTGGATTGGGGGGGGGTTAGTTTGGTTTCTGCTGCTGCAGTTTAACAGGAAAACCGCAGCACTCAACGGTCTTTGCTTGGTATGTGGGAAAGGAGGGTGCAGAAGCCGAAAGACAATGGCTTACCATGGCCGCAAGCAAGCCGAATTCTGTTGCACGGACCTGCGTCTGTGATCTCTAACACCAAAGCCACAGGCACTCAATATTAAGATGCAAAATGCGACCTTGCACTGAATTAACATGTGCTATGTAATGTGAATAGTGTTGGTCACCGTGAAAGAATATAAGCATTGTTCTGTAAAATTTATCTTTTTTAATACTTCTCTCCCTTTTTTCCCTCCCTCCAGCAGCTGCAAATTTTTTAAGCCTCCCTCCTCCGTCCTGAAGGCTATCTCAGATAAGGCGGAGAAAAAAAAACGATGCAAGACGACATGTTCTCAGAAATCATGGAATCGACCCGCAATGAAAGAGCTCAGCTGAATGAGTGGAAGGACATGGTATCAAAGTACAAGAAAGATGCCAGTGAACGTGAGGACAGGAGGGACCAACGTGAGGAGAGGAGAGATGCTCGAGATGAGAGGTGGCGTCAGGAAGATCAGAGGAGGCAGGATGCAATGCTGGGGCTGCTGCGTGAGCAAACAGACATGCTCCGGTGTCTGGTGGAGCTTCAGGAATGGCAGCAGGATCACAGAGTGCCGCTACAGCCCCTGTATAACCACCCTCCCCCCTCACCATGTTCCATAGCCTCCTCACCCAGATGTGTAAGAACGCGGGGGGGGGGTCGCCTCCGTGCACCCTCCCATTCCACCCCAGTGGACAGCCCAACCAAAAGGCTGTCATTATTTTAACTTTTTTTTAGTGGCCTTTTCCTTCCCTCTGATTCTCCTCCCAAACCCCACCTGGGCTACCTTGTCAGTTCTCTCTCTCTTTTTATAATCAATTAATAAAGAATAAATGATTTTTAAATGATAGTGACTTTATTTCCTTTGAAAGCAAGCTGTGATCAAAGGGGGAGGGTGGGTTGCTTACAGAGAATGAGTCAATAAAGGAGGCGGGTTTTCATCAAGGAGAAACAAACAGAACTTTCACACGGTAGCCTGGCCAGTCATGAAACTGGTTTTCAAAGCTTCTCTGATGCGCAGCACTTCCTGGTGTGCTCTTCTAATTGCCCTGGTGTCTGGCTGCGCGTAATCAGCAGCCAGGCAATTTGCCTCAGCCTCCCACCCTGCCATAAAGGTCTCCCCCTTACTTTCACAGAGATTGTGGAGCACACGGCAAGCAGCAATAACAATGGGAATAGTGGTTTGGCTGAGGTCTGAGCGAGTCAGTAACGGGCGCCAGTGACCTTTTAAACGTCCAAATGCACATTCTACCACCATTCTGCACTTGCTCAGCCTGTAGTTGAACAGCTCCTGACTCCTGTCCAGGCTGCCTGTGTATGGCTTCATGAGCCATGGCATTAAGGGGTAGGCTGTGTCCCCAAGGGTAACTATAGGCATTTCAACATCCCCAACAGTTATTTTCTGGTCCGGAAGTAAGTCCCTTGCTGCAGCCGTTTAAACAGAGTAGTGTTCCTGAAGACGTGAGCATCATGAACCCTTCCCGGCCAGCCCACGTTGATGTTGGTGAAACGTCCCTTGTGATCCACCAGTACTTGCAGCACCATTGAAAAGTACCCCTTGCGGTTTATGTACTGGGTACCCTGGTGCTCCGGTGCCAAGATAGGGATATGGGTTCCATCTATCGTCCCACACAGTTAGGGAATCCCATTGCAGCAAAGCCATCCACTATGACCTGCACATTTCCCAGAGTCACTACCTTTGGTAGCAACAGCTCAGTGATTGCTTTGGCTACTTGCATCACAGCAGCCCCCACAGTAGATTTGCCCACTCCAAACTGATTCCCAACTGACTGCTAGATGTCTGGCGTTGCGAGCTTCCACAGGGCTATCACCATTCGCTTCTCAACTGTGAGGGCTGCTCTCATCTTGGTATTCTGGCACATCAGGGCAGGGGAAAGCAATTCACAAAATTCCATGAACGTGCCCTTACACATGCGAAAGTTTCACAGCCACTGGGAATTGTCCCACACCTGCAACAGTATGTGGTCCCACCAGTCTGTGCTTGTTTCCCGGGCCCAGAATCGGCATTCCACGGCTAGAACCTGCCCCATTAACAACATGATCTCCAAACCGCCAGGGCCCGCAGTTTGAGAGAATTCTATGTCCATGTCCATGTCCTCATCACTCTCGTTACCGCACTGCCATCACCACCTCCTCCTCGCCTCCTTTTTCTGGTCCTGGTTCAGCATAAACTGCATGAGAATGCGCAAGGTGTTTACAATGTTCATGACTGCTGTCTTGAGCTGAGCCGGCTCCATACTTGCCATGGTATGGGGTCTGCAGTGTTCACCCAGGAAAAAAGGCGCGAAACGGTTGTCTGCTGTTGCTTTCATGGAAGGAGGGGTGAGGCTATACCCAGAACCACCTGCAACAATGTTTTTTGCCCCATCAGGCACTGGGATCTCAACCCAGAATTCCAATGGGCGGGAGAGACTGCAGGAACTATGGGATAGCTATGGGATAACTACCCACAGTGCAACGATCCAGAAATCGATGCTAGCTCCGGTACATGGACGCACACCGCCGAATTAATGTGCTTAGTGTGGCCGCATATATTCGACTTTATACAATCTGTTTCCAAAATTTGAATTCTGTAAATTCGGTTTAATCCCTTAGTGTAGACATACCCTGTGTGTATATCCAGGAAAACCTTGCCAAGGACTTTATTCCACAATCCACCTCTCCAGCAAGTTTACCAGTCCTCTTTGTGAGGAAAAAGGATGGGTGACTACACCTCTGCGTAGACTATCACGCATTGAATCAAGTTTCTATTTGTAACCAGTACTCCTTGCCTCTGATTCAGGCATTGTTGGACCACCTGAAGACTGCCAGAATCTTCATTAAACTTGGTCTTCAGGAGGCATACAGTTAAAGGCTCACAGGATCTGGGGATGAATGGAAGATCGCTTTTCATACCCAATATGGGTACTTCAGATAATGAGTGATGCGGTTAGGCTTCACCAGTGCCCCTGTAAACATTTCAACACTTCGTAAATCCTGTGTTCAGGGACATCATGGATCAATATGTGATTATCTACCATGATGATATACTGGTGTTTTCTAAGAATTACCACCATGTCTGATCTGGCCTGGGGAGACTATGGAAGCCTGGTTTGCATGCCAAAGTGCACCTTTGACCAGGCTTCAAAGATTCAAATTCTTATTTGAATTTTTGGGTTACATCATCTCCCTAAAGGGAATTCAGATGGTCCTGCAGAAGGTGAAGCCATCCACAACTGGACAGCATCCTGGATCCTCCACGATATTCAGCCCTTCCTGGGCTTGTGAACTTTTATAGGTGATTATCACCAACTTCTCCAAACAAATAACTCCCCTGACTTCCCTCCTTTGCCAAGCCATGCAATTCACATAGTCACCTGCACCCCAATTCATATTCACCAGCTAAACACCACCTTCACCATGGCCCTGATTCTGGCACACCCCGACCCAACTCGCCCATTAATGATGGAAGCTGAAGCGTCCAATGTGACCTCAGGGCAGTACTCTCACAGCAACTTGGACCCCAGTCAGTTTTGCATTCTATTCTTGAAAACGTACCCACTTCAAGATGAACTATGAAATATTGGACAAAGAGCTGCTCTCCATAAAAACTGCATTTGAAGAATTGTATCACCACCTCGAGGCAGATCAGAATCTGGTACAGATTTTCACTAACCATAAGAACCCCGAGTACTTCTACAAGGCCCAAGTATTGAACCAGAAGCAGTTAAGGTGTGCCTTGTCCTTTTCTCAATTTGGGTTTACATTTACCTAACACCTGGGAAAGTGAAATGGAAAAGCCGATACTCTATTGCATGAGGGACAACACTACAGGGAAACGAGGAACTGACTTCCAAACCCCTCTACTCCCTCATGACTAGTAATTTTGCCAATGCCACAATTCAGCAAGACATGCTTTTCCTCATCTGTTGTTTCTTTATAGAAGAGATGCGTGCCCAAGGAACACAGTCTATGCCATTGGAGGTGTAAGCGTGCAGGACTCACTCCTGTGGCGCCTCCTGCTGGTCTCTCGGGAATTAGCTCTTCTCCAGCTGTTGGAGTGCCCTCTGCAGGCTGGTGTCCCGCTGCCGCTTGGGCCCCGTGTCCCTCCCTGGACTCCGGTGCCCCCTTATCTGGGGTGCTGTCCCCTGACAGTACACCCCTCAGTCTTGGGGTCTCCCCACCCAGGGCAACCCCCACCCCCTATCCCCACCTTCCCTCAGTGTAAGGCTACTGCCAGTCACCAACTAGCCCCCGTTCCCTGGGGCAGACTGCAGTGTATGCCACTCATCACTGTCAAGGGGGGTTTGATCTGCTGCCTTCTTCTACCCCCAGTACCTCTATGGGCCTGGAACCAGGCCCTGCAGCCTGGGGAGTCACCAGCCTGGAGCTCCCCTGCTCCTCTGGCTTTTCCCCAGCCCTGCCTCACTCCCAGGTACCTCTCAACCTTCCAGCAACCAGGCCTGTCTCCCTCCACAGCTAGAGGAGAGACTGCTGAGCTTCTGGCTGCCCTGGCCTTCTTAGAAGGCCCGGTTAGCCTGTTTGGGGCGTGGCCCCAGCTGCAGCCACTTCCCCCAAACAGTCAGGGTTTTGCTCCCTTCCCCAACCCCAGCCTTAGCCCTGCAGGGCTTTTCCAACCCCTTCAAGACTGGAGCAGGTGCTCACCCCGCTACAGGAGGCTAAGATGTACCATCCTGTGTGGGATGGCATAACATAATTCAACAAGCACATATATGTGCCCCCAGGGAGACCCCAACATATGTGTGCCATGACACTCTGTTGGCAGGTCACTTTGGCCACCCGAAGACCTCCCACATGGTTGCCCGTGTTTTCTGGTGGTCCCACATATGGGCCAAGGTCCAAGCGTACATGGACTCCTGCAAGTGCTATACACCTACCAAGATATCCCAGGCTAGATCCGTCAGCACCTTGGTACCCCTTGAAACTCCATCTAGGCCTTGTTCTACCGTCAGCCTAGATGTCACTGTGGAACTCCCAGTGTCTGATGGCCACAAAATAGTTTTCACAGTTGGGTCTGATGAAGTGGGCCTGACTAAAATGGCCACTTCATCCATCCTCTGCAATCACGTGCCTTTTGCCGAGACTACTGCACACCTCCTGCCGCACAACATGGGTTGGCTTCATAGACTCCCAGAGCACTTAGTTTCTGACCGAGGCCCACAGTTCATGTGATGCTTCTGGTACAAAGGGTTCAGGCTACTGAGTGTCCGTTTATCCAGCTCCCCCACATACCACCCCCAAACAGACAGACAAACTGAATCGGTGAACCAAATACTGGAGTAGTGGGTGTTTCATAAATTATCTCCAAGATAACTGGTCCACACTCCTGCCATATGCAGAGTTAACATTTAACAATGCTGACCATTCCTCTTCAGGTTGGAGCCCCTTCTTCACTAACTATGAGTTCCACCCCTGTTTTCACCTGGTGTCACCAGCAGTCTCCCCTAACCCAGCTGCCACTGGCTGGGTCCAACAGACCCATCTTATTCAGGAGCAACCTTGAGGAGGCAAAGAAGGCTTACAAGAGGCATGCAGGCCATCAATGACAAGAAGCTGCAATGTTCACAGTAGGCCAGAAGATGTGGCTTGCCACCTAACATCTCCAGACCACTCACGCCTCCAAGAAATTGGACTACAAACTCCTGGACCTCTTCCCGATATGCCAGCAGATAAACCCAGTTACCTTAAAACCAGAGCTTCCCCAGTCTCTCAAAATACACCCATTTTTCATGTTTCCCTCCAGAAGCCTTACACTCACAACACCTTGACTGACCAAAGCACACCATCACCAGATGAGATCCAGGGTCACAAGGAATACAAAGTACATGCTATCCTCAATTCTAGACAGACACATGGACACCTGTACTATCCAATGTACTGGGAAGGCTACAGCCCCAAAGTGTGCACTGGGGAGCCTGCCTCCCATGCCCAATCCCCTGACCTGGTGGAGGAATTCTACAGGGCTCACTTGGACAAGCCTTGACTAGCATCATCACAAAGGAGGGGGATGATGTAAGAACCTGTAGGACCAGAACCTGGGACCAAAGGGGTCCTGGGGCACTCAGGCATCCATATTGCCCCAGAAGTGTATAGTGGGTGTCTGCTAGACGAGCTTGTGGAGCTAGGCTCGGCAGAACATACCGCCCAGCAGTGTCTGAGCGGCAGCCCCTCATTGCCAACTGATTGGCTGATGCTTGTATTGAAACCAGGAAGGCAGCATGGGGAACTGTCTGAGCTGCTTGCTTCCACTACAGATTTCCTGAGGTCTGTATGAGTACGTGAGACATGGTTCAGATGCATGAGTGTAACATCCCAGGCATGATTTAATTGGGGATTGGATGATTTAGTTGGGGATTGGTCCTGCTTTGAGCAGGGGGTTGGAGTAGATGACCTCCTGAGGCCTTTTCCAACCCTGATTCTATGATTCCCACCAAACTGATGGGAGGTAGCCAATCTGGTAGCCTACTACAGGCCAGCTGCATTTGTTAGGCTGCCTGGGGACTGGCCATGCTGTAGCCCCTGCTTTCTGACACCAGGCTGTGAAATTTGTGTCAGTAACAAAGAATTCCCCAAAAGTGTTTCTGTGTCTTCATGTGCGCATAGGTGAGAATTTGTTTCAGATTTACAATTCCATTTCAGCCCCAGTTCTAATACCACCATTTCTTGTCTCTGAATCCCCACAATGTGGGTGAGTTTCAGCTGACAAATCTGTTTACCTTCAAACAGGGACAGGAGTGGCTGTACACAGGGAGGATGGAACAGACCCAGATACCCACAAACGCACACACCAGCAGGGAGCTGCATAAAGATTCAACATCCAGAGTATTCACTGAGTAATAAATCCATTAAACAAACTAGATTTTAGATTTAAGTTTATAAAATAGCTGAAATTTGGGGATTTAATATACAGATAAACCCTACTCTCTCCTAAATCACACACGCTTCTCGGTCCATTCACTCCATAGGAAAAAATGCAAAACCACCTCAGACCCTGTTTGCCAAATGCCCGAATTCTCCAAGCTGCACAGGTATCTCTGCTTCTCTGTCTCTCTCTCAGTCCCTAAGGACTTTCACAGCTCTCCCAGTAGCATGTGAGTTTTCTGCATTTCCAGACCAGGAGAAGTTACGCGTCGTGGGAGAAGAGGACAGATGCTCAGGGAGAGTGGAGGTTTGGTACCGTGGCTCCTGGGGAACAGTTTGTGATGACTCCTGGGACATGGTGAATGCTAACGTTGTGTGTAAACAACTGGGCTGTGGATCTACTGTATCTGCCCTGGGCGAGGCTGCATTCAGCGTGGGGACTGGACCCACCTCGGTGGAGAAGGTGAACTGCAGAGGGTCAGAGTTATCTCTCTGGGACTGTCATGCCAAGCCCTGGGGTGAGAGTAACTGTGGTCATAAGGAAGATGCTGCTGTGAATTGCTTTGGTGACTCACAGGAGATGTTTCTGCTACATGCTGTAACATTCAGGGAGAAGGATGGTGTGGTGTTTAGATGCTGCTTTTGATTATTAGAACTGGGAGCACTGGCTGCTGGGAGTCTGAAAGGACAGGAAACAGGAAGGAGGGGGAGGAGTTGAGGAGGCTGAGTGAGAGTTACAGAGGGTGCAACAGCAGCTTGTTAAAGAGGTTTCCACTGTAAAAATAAAGTCCTGTTGAAGTTTGTTAGTACTTTACCTGGTTGATACAACATTTTGATGACAAAGATGAATCTTCTGCCTCTGAACCCACCTGCACCCTTTTTGCAAAGCCCAGGTGAGCCTCCAATTGCTTTTACTGTCTGGATCCATATGTTTGAGACTTATCTGCTTGCAATCAGTGCTACAGAGATTTCTGAAGTAAGAAAGCTTGCTCTGCTAATCCACTGCCTTGGAGCAGAAGGGCAGCATATATTTTATACTTGTTTCCTTGCAGATAATAAATATGAGACTGCACTCACTGCATTAAAGAACTTTTTTGTGCCAAAAGTGAATGTAGTAGCTAATCACTACAGATTTTGCCAGCGTGAGAAGAAACCAGGGGAGAC